>NW_003852399.1:20652163-20792588 GCF_000181295.1 Otolemur garnettii | reverse complement strand
TTCTTTTTGGAGGATCTGTCCAACACTGCCAAAGGAGTGTTGAAATCTCCAACTATGATGGAGCTGGGAGAGATCAAGTTGCTCATGCCAGTTAGAATCTCTTTTATAAGTTGAGGTGCATTCTGGTTGGGTGCATAGATATTGATAATTGAGATCTCATCATTTTAAGTATTGCCCTTAACAAATATAAAGTGACCATCTTTATCTTTGGTTACTTTTGTTGGTTTAAAACCTATTTTATCTGCGAATAAAATCGCAACACTTGCTTTTTTCTGCTTTCCATTAGCCTGAAATATTGGAGACCATCCCTTCACCCTGAGTCTATATTTGTCTTTTAAGGTAAGATGAGATTCTTAGTATACAACAGATGTCTGGTCTGAGTTTCTGTATCCAATCAGCCAATCTGTGCATCTTTAGAGGACAATTTAAGCCATTCACATTGATTGAAATTATTGATAAGCCTGGTAAAATTTTGGGCATCGAGTTGCTCAAAAGTCCAGTAGATGTTTTTAATCCTTTCACCACTGTGGTAGTTGGAATTTGATCAAAAGTTTCTAAGTGAGTTTACTTTTGTGGTGGAGGATTGCACTGGTCATTATGGAGGATAGATTTGAGAATTACCTGGGGAGCTGGTTTAGTTATGGCAAATTTCTTCAACATGTAGATTTCTTAAAGTATTTAATTTCTCCATCATAGATGAAACTCAATTTAGCTGGATACAGGATCCTGGATTGAAAGTTATTTTGTTTTAGGAGATTAAAAGTCGATGACCATCCTCCTCTAGCCTGAAAGAGAAGGAGAGAGATCTGTAGGCATTCTAATACTCTTCCCCTTGTAGCTTATGGTTTTCTTACGTCTAACTGCTTTCAGAATTTTCTCCTTCATATTAACTTTAGTGAAGTTAATTATGATGTGTCTGGGGGATGTCTTCTTCAGGTTGAGTCATGCTGGGGTTCTGAAACTATCTGTTGTCTGAATTTCAGAATCTCTTGGCATGTCTGGAAAGTTCTCTTTCATAATTTCATGAAGAAGAGCCTCTGTGTTTTGTGAAGCAACTTCATCACCTTCAGGGATTCCTATAAGGCGAATATTAGTTTTCTTCGAATTATCCCAGAGCTCCCTGAGAGAAAGATCATTTTTGCTCTCCATTTCTCTTGATCTTTGAGTACTTGGGACCGTTCAAAAGTTTTATATTTAATGTCACAGATCCTTTCTTCTGCCGGTTCCATTCTGTTACCAAGTGATTCTACCGTATTTTTCAGATCTTTGAGGGCTGCAAACTTTTGCCTCAGTGTTTCAAAATCTTTGGTCATTTTATCTTGAAATCGTTGAATTCTTGAGCTATCTTTTGAATAATTTCTTGAAATTCTAATTCCCTCCTTTCTTCCACTGTGTTAATCTTATTTGCTATCCAAATTCTGAACTCGATTTCTAACATCTCAGCCATCTGTGTATTCATGTGGTCTTCAATTGCATCTGCCCCATTGTTCCTTGGAAGAGTTGATCTACTCTGGTTATTCATATTCCTTCTGTCCCAGAATCATTCCTCAAGTGGCCTCTGGAGAAGATGCTGGTTTCCTCTGGATGTCCAGAGAGATAGGGCATGTCTGTCCAGAAAAGCCTCAGGGGTGTGAGCCTAATTGTTCCCGCTGCTACAGCTGGTACTCTTCGTCTTGGGGTACCGCTGCTCTATTATGATTCCCTCTCAACTGACCATCCTCTTGCAGTTCTTGGACAGCCCAGACCTGGTGAGGGTGGCGGGAGCAGTGGGGAATCTGCCTGCCACCAGGGGAACGCGGGGCTGAAGCAAGCAGTGGGTCTCTGGCTGCCCAGTGCCTGGAGAGGATTGCAGGAGCAGCAGGGATTCTGCCTGCCACTGGGGGAGCACGAGACTCAAGCAAGCAAGCAGCAGGTCTCGGGCAGCCCGAATCCTGGAGAGGGTGGCGAGGAGGGTGGCGGGAGCAGCAGGGAATCTGCCTGCCACCTGAGGAGCACAGGGCTCAAGTAAGCAGGCAACAGGTCTCTGGCCACCCAGCACCCATAGAGGGTGGCGGGAGCAGCAGGGAAGCCACCTGCCACCAGCAGAGTGCAGGGCTCAAGCAAGCAAGCCCCAGGTCTCTGGTAGCCCAGTGCCTGGAGAGGGTGGCAGGAGCAGCAGGGAAGCTGCCTGCCACTGGGGGAGCGCAGGCGTGGGGTAGACTTGCGTTTATCTATCTCTTCTCTCAACTCAGCTCTCCACCTTCAGCTTTGTAGTGTTCTTTCTGGCCATTATCTCTCCCCCTGGACTAAAGTATTTGTTGAAAACTAGCTCCAGTCTACCTTCATCCCCTGTTCTCCCATATTTCTTGTTGAATGTGAAAATTGGAGTTAGGGAAAATAGCCAATCCAAATATTTAGCAAAGTGCAAAACACATTGACACCAAACGAACAAATAGGAATGCTACCAGACACACAAGTACACAGATGCACAATCAGAAACAAGTAGACAAACAGACAAAAAAGAAACAACAAAAAACAATGTAATCATAAAATGATAAAGAAAAAGAGAAGAAGAAAAAAAAACTCTATTAGACTGCTGTATGCACTCTCAGCAACTGGTCCATAGGAAGCAGTGCTATGGAGATGCCATTTTTGGAGTTTCACAATATGTCTGCTTCCTGACTGGCCGCCCGGCCTCGGCTGTCCTGTCCTAGATGACACCCCTATCTACCCTCCAAATTTGGCATAGGTGTCCACACTTCACCAAGTTGTCCATTCAACTCCTAGTTTCCCCTTGAACTGGAAATTGTAATCTTCCGTGGGGAAGGGGCTGGTTGCCACTGATGCCCGTGGATTCAGCACGGAGCACAAAATAGTTTCCAATCTCCGTGAGAGAATGGCCAGCAGATGCCTGTGGACTCAGCACTGTGCACTGAAGAGCCCTCAGCCTACGCAAGTTGGGGGACCGGCCACCGCGGACTCTTGAGTGGAGCACAAAAGAGCCTTCCACCTCTGCGGGCCGGGCTGCCGTAGATGCCTGCATACTCAGCACCGAGCACAAAAGATTTTTCTGTCTCCATAGGGGAGGGTTTGTTTGCCGCTGTGGCTAACAGCGTGGCACCACAAAGACTTTTCTAAAATTATAAAGTGTGTCGGTTTCCTAAGCAGGGTCTTTTCCTCTCACTTTTCTGTCTACCACTTAGACCCCTGACTCTCCAATGGGTTCCAAACTGCTCCCCTTTCTGGTCCCGAATTCCTTGCGGGAGTCAACGCCTCACCACGCTCTCGTAAAACACCCAAACTCCCTACTAATTGGGAACAACAGTCCTCCGTGGGGGAGGGGTTGGTTGCTGCCTTCTCAGGCCACTGGCTACCGGCCGCTGGCCATCGTGGCAGCAGCTAGTGCTTCTTCAGTTGCAGCACTGAGTTTTCTCTGGCTGATAGCACTGTTTGTTTAGGATCACAATTCCAGTCCAGCAATCCACCTCTTTGCTGCACAGCCTACATTGCCTGTCTGTGCCAACACTCCACGCAGGGAAGGATCCAGCACCACCACTCTCACCTGTAAACCCAAGGAGCATTGATCCAGAAATGCATTCTCTCTGCCATCTTCCTCCGCCTCCAATATACTTTATTTTTAAGTGATTTTAAATTCAAATCAAAATTTCATTAATATTTTTTATTTTGAATCATTCTGGATTTTATTTTTTTCTATCAATTCTGTTTTCCAATCTTCTAATTTATGATTCTTTATTTGTTCCTTTTGTGTCCCTTGTATTACAGTTCCATGAGGTATCATTTTCAAAGCAGTAGTTTTAATTAAGGCAAAATGGGACAAAGTTTGACATAATCCAGGTATTATTTTGTAATAAAGACTATTACATATGATGAAATCTAGAGCACAGGTATACTGTTGTGTGGTCTTTTTGTTAGCTGTAACAGTTCAGCTTACATTTTCTTTTTCTTTAACATATTTTTGGGTAACAAAATTAGTATAAATGAAAAAATAAATAAAAATTAGTACAAATGGCATTGATTAGATACTATTTTTCTTTCTACTGCATCTTCCTTTACTAAGAAAGTAGTAGAAATGCCACCCAAGAGGTAACTACAGGATTTTGTTAGTGTGCAAGACATTTAAAGGAAGGGAGGTTTTTGGCTTGTTTCGGGGTAATCTCACAGGAAACATAGAACATCCTGGAAGGAGGACTATTAGGTCCAAGGCATTGTCTTTACATCTAGGAGGTGAACATGCTCTTATTCATGAACTTGACAACAACTATGAATTTTCTCTACTCCTTTTCATGTTACCATTATTAGTCCATTTGCAATCATGATGGGTGGATTTACTCTTATCTTTACATTGGTAATTCTGTGAAAATAAATGCTTCCAAAATTTCTTCCTCTGTGTGAAGATTCTTTGTCCCAAGACTGAAAAGATTAGAGTGGTACTTTGTTCTCAGGGCATAGGTTGTAGTACTTAGTCCCTTTAGATGATGGGATTTAGCATACATACTTTATTCCTCTAGAAGCATCTTTATAGTTAGTGAATACAATTTTAATTAGAAAGTCTTGGTTTCCCCAACTGTGTACTCCTAGGAATCAGGAATGTGATGTTGTGATGTGGGGTATTTTGGAGATATGTATCCATTTATTACTTAGGCTTAAAATAATAAATTTTATACATGGAGTATGATTTACCAAGGGTATAAACTTTAAGACTAATTGCAGTTTTATCATATGTACTAAGAACTACATATCTCCTTTCTGTTCATTTTGAGAAAAGTATAATTCAAATTTTTTCTCTATTAATTCACAGACTTTGTTTTTGGCAGTTTTCTGTATCTCTCTGCTCATTGGTGCATGAAAAAATATCCAGGGTGAAGAAGCAGCGCGTTTTGGAGTCCTACAGAATGATACAATTTTAAAAATATAAATGAGAGAAGGCAGTTTTGTGACATTAAAGAAACTATGACTTTACCAGATGTTATATAATGGAGGGTTTTTTGTTCTTTCATTAATAACTCTTGGTCTTGGTGATACTGATAATGTACAATTAGGTAATAACTGATTCCTTTTGTGAGTATAATTTAATTTTGCGTCTATCCAGGATGTATGTTTAGTATGCTAAAAAGGAGTTTTATAAAACAAGTGTAAAATCTGTGTTAACTGGAGGGAAAGATGGAGTGCAGAGTAATAGATAAGCCACATGACTTGAGTATTCTCCTCGAAGACTCTAGATTCAGTGCCATAGATAAGAAGAAAGAAAAATATATTATAATTAGCCATTAAATCTTTTACAGAGACTTCACATGCTGGCTATGGAAAAGCAAGGTCATGGTTTTTATTTTTAGTGTCTAATTTTTCTTTCATCTTTACTGAAAACTCTGTAGTTCTTAATGGAAAAGCCATTTGTTATTTATATCTAATACTGAGATTTAAAATTAGTTTCAGAGCAGTCATTTAACGTATTCAAAACAGGTGAGATCTTAAACCTGACATATTTTAATATAAAAAATAAAGACCAGAAATAAATAAGGAGGCTCTTTAGCCATTATCATTTAGTCCTTCCTTGGGGTGATTGGTGAAAAGTGATCAAGTAAAAGTATTATTAATAGCAGTAGCTCTCATTAGTATATTCTGGATTCTAAGTCCCTTTTATGCATTTCTTAATTTAATTTCATAAAATATGATTTGGTGTGAACTTTGATTATTACTTTATTGTTTTATGAAGAAATAGATAAAGATAGGGTAAACCTGGGACCTTCCGGCCCCCCCAGAGCTGGAGGACATAACCACTTTAGGATTCTTTGTAAGTATAGTCAGTTACCATATTGAATGCATAATTACTTTACAAAAGTCAGTATGATTATAATGGTCAGGATGGAAGTCTGTCCAGTTTCTTTTCCTTTTTATATTCTTGTGGTTTTTGTGGCTTTTGGAATGTGTTGGTAGCCAGTTCATTTTTGTTGGGTAAGAGCAAAACTATTTAAAAACCTAGGTTAAAATCTAAACACTTTATGGGTCGATAGGTTTAACTGTGTTTTGTGGCCAGAGCCTGTAATACATAATCTGTTGTGACTGATCACAAGAGGAATTAATCATAGCTCAGGAAGATCAGCAAGTGTTTATGACACTACTAGAGTATTATTGTAACTGTTTTTTTTTTTTTTTAATTATGTCATGATCTGAAAAAGCTGTAAAGGGTTTATTAACCTGAGGAAACTTGTCTGTTTTTGTGGGCTTTCCTTCATAGTGTTTGTGGTTGTTGTAGTTGTTGTTGTTGTTGTTGTTTTGAGGCACAGTCTGCGCCCAAGAGCCATACCATGGCGTCAGCCAAGCTCACAGCAACCTTGAACTCCTGGGTTCAAGCATTCCTCCTGGGCCTACAGGCATGCACCACCGTGCCCAACTCATTTCTTCTATTTTTAGTAGAGATGAGGTCTCACTTTGCTCAGACTGGGTTTGAACACCTGACCCCAACTGATGCTCCCACCTGGGCCTCCCAGAGTGCTAAGTTTAGAGGCGTGAGTTGCTATGCCTGGCCCCGTAATAGTGTCTGTCTGTCACATGTAGCTTTCATATTTAGCACTATGAAAGAAACTGGTCTGGGCAATTATAGAAGATAGTTTCCTTCAGGAAGTTAGAATGTAGGAAAGTCAAGTTTTAGTCACAACTGCTACAGAAATAAGATAGACGACAGGCAAAAACCAGGAAGAAAACAGTACTTAGACTAAAGTAGACGTGTCTGAGGGAGGTACTGTTGATTAGATGTGTTTCTGAAAATCTAGTTTTCTCCTTTCTAGAGCTTGTTTTTCTCGTTGCTTTAGGTTTCACAATGTACTTCATAGCTTTTCTTGCTTCTCTCCCCTATTTTTGTCATGATATAGATGGTATGTTTGTCACCCGGGCCTAGAAGAAATTCCTCCAGCATGGCGATTAGGATATAAGGGTTGAGCTAAACCTAATCTGGAGGGATGGTTCAAACTATCACTTTTCTTTGTGATCTGCCAGACCATTTAGATTTTAGACTTTGGCTTTTATATTAAGAAGGCATGTTGTGTTTTATGTAGTATTTCCTGTGCAGCAAAAGCTATAATTTCTATGTACTAAATTAAATGGAGTCTGTATGAAGAAGTCCGTAAAATAACATTCTGTTGTCAAGTAGTTGAATGTAGTAGTGAAACTCATGTGTACACGTATTTCACTCTGTTCAAAGTTTGCTATATAAACCTTGAATTTTTAGCTAGAGTGGGGAAAGAAATCCTGATTAAAGTTCTCCTTTCCCATTTTAATTTCTCCTTTAAATTTTTTTGCTATTTTTCTCAACTGCCAGTGGAATTATTGTCTTCCTGTCTCCATATTCAGGTAGTGTCAGTGGCTGAGTATCACCGCAGGATCGATGCTCTAAATACTGAAGAACTGCGCACACTCTGCAGACGTCTCCAGGTGCCCCTTTCCGTAGTTTCCACCCCTCCGGAGATTGAGTACTCCCTTCTTTAGTGTCCTTTGTCAAAGCAAAGCTCACATTTGAGGGATTTGTTTTGACTAAAGCACTAAAATGACCCCTGAGAAAATTCTGTCTTGCATTAAAGATTACAGTATTGCCTTGAAGAGCTATAGGATTATCTTTTCTGTCATCTTTTCATTTGAAAAATACTCTAAAGAATTTTCTGTCATTTCAGAACTACTCTCAGTACTGTGTTTCTTTGGGCAATAAGTTTTCATTTAATTTAACACTGGAAGAATGCCTTTGGTTGCGAGAAGGAATCTTTACTAACAAAATCTGACAAATGGGTTAACTATAGGAAAGTTACAAATTAAATGTTTAAATATTTTTCTTTTTTAAGGCTATTTCAGTTGTATCAGCTCCACATCAAACATCTTAATGGGATAAATTGTTTTTGTTCTTGAAGTATTCCTGTTGGTATTAGAAATACTTCGGAATGGTCTAGGGTAGACACCAGAACTAGATAAATGATTTATAATTCTGTGAAATAATCTTAGTGGGGTTTTTTTGTTTTAGAAACAAGAAAGCAGTACATTTTAAAACTCATTTTTCAGTTTCGTGTATTTTTAGTTGTGTCTTTCCCTCTTCTTAATAAGGTATGCTTTCATGGCTTTGCTAGACCTACTGAATTTTTTTCTTTTCTTTCAATGCTTCTGTTGCTGCCCTGGATTTCTTTCTTTTTTGTTTGTTTGTTTTTTAACCTTTCACATCATCAAAATAAGGGTAAAACATGATGATGATGTGAAAGAATTATTATTTAACTTCTCATCAGAAAACAATACAGCTCTGCAACATGTGTTGGTTGAAAATATATGCTGTTCAGGTGCTGCTTGGTGAGAAACCTGTTAAGGGAACAAAATAAGTTGGCAAGATTTCATTCCTGGATGGCATCACAGTCGCCGAGCTTTGCTGCATTTTAGTTATCTGCTCCAGTAGAATTCTGCTCATTTTATAATTCAGAAGTTTCAACAAAAATAGTTATGTTTCATGCCTTTTGTTTTCTAATGTCATTGTATTATATATGTTAATAGAACTTAATATAAAAAGGAAGCTCCAAATAGAGTAGATCATTTAGTAGTAAGTTTTTTAAGTTAATCAACAGTTTTATCACTTTAATAATACTTTTGAGAATATTTTCATCAAGCAAAAGCATATACTCTCTTTAATGCATCAAATTTATCTAATTTTAAAAACAGATTTGTGAGCAAAGTAATTTTAAAAATTATTGTTTGATCTATTGAGATGAAAAAATTCAGTGTTTAGAAAGTAAAAACCTGAGAGCATTTAAAAAATAATGGTAACTTTTTAAATGAAATAAATACACACACACACTAATGTAAAGAAAGTTATACTTTTTATTCTACTATTCTTTATGTTGAAATTTTGGCACCCACGAAGTTTTCTTAATTATATTTTATTTTTGACAAATTTTTGTGTTTATCATAAAATAAAATCCTACATATTTTAAATAGTAGAAATTAAAAGCAATCTAGCTGACCAACTTTTTCCCCTCAGAGTTTAAAGTTTGCATGCAGCTATCACTTTTTCTACAGAAATACGGGGATTTATCGTTTTGTATCAATTTGTCCTCATGTAATGGATGAGAAAATGTTGCTTATTATTATAAAATATTTTCTACATTGGATATGACACTGATATTAGGAAGAGGCATTGTTGGCCTTATAAAGTCTTTAGTTAAAGCTTTAGCCACCTTTTTAAAGGTCTAAAGTTTTATTTATCTCAAAAGGGTGAAGTTGTTGACAGCGTGTCACAATCTTAGATTAATATGCTGCTGCTGTTTACTTTTTAGATTACTACAAGGGAAGACATAAATTCTAAGCAGGTTGCTCCTGTGAAAGCAGAACTGGAGTCTGAATGTTTTCGACCCAACCTTAGTGATCCCAGTGAACTTTTACTGCCAGATCAAATTGAAAAGGTATGTCATATCCTCACATATGTACATGTTTGAACATGTGTCTATGAGGATAAAACAGACTTGTTTCAGGTTGTTCTGAAGCATCAGGGTTTACTACCGTTCCTCTCTAATAAAAAGAAAAAGTAAGGAAAATACAGTGACTAATGTTAAAAGAAGGTATTAGGAGATTTGGATAAGCAGACACTGAAATAAACACCAGTAACATTATCATAGCCAATATTTGGCTTCTTATTGTGTGGTAGTTACTTGATATATGTGATTATCTTATTTAGTTGTTACAACAGCTGTAGAAATTAGATATTCATTATGCACATTTTTATAAGTAAAAAAAATTAGGGTACGTGTAGAAAAGTTAAGTAATAAGTCATCCATGTTTCTCGTCTCCTAATTTGTGTCTGGTTCAGCATGATTCTTTCTTTTCCTAATGGACAATTTTATACTGAAAAAGTATAGTTACTTTTTAAGCATCTCAGTATCTTTGATAAAGATAAATAATTTCTACTGCTAATTTATTTTATAGCCTACTTTTTGGAAGTCTATTAAGTTCCAGTTGGCATTAGTGTCCTACATATTGAACAATAAGCTATCGAGTAAATGCAGACATTTTGTTTTTCAAAGCTTACCAAGCATCTTCCACCAAGAACAATTGGCTATCCATGGACTCTTGTTTATGGTACTGGAAAGCATGGCACAAGCTTAAAGACCCTGTATCGAACAATGACAGGTTTAGACACCCCAGTGCTGATGGTGATTAAAGACAGTGATGGCCAGGTATGAAAAACTAACTGTGTTAGATACCTTATCCTTTAAGAGATCAGTAACAGTAATATTTAGTATATTTCTTTGATAAAAATTATTCATTAATACATTTTATTTTTTAGTTGATAATCATTAGGTACTTTTAACCTGTAAGACATCACTGAGTGTCACACAAGATAGATATGAACATGAATAATTAAGAGTTTATGCTTTCAAAGAGATGATAATGTGGTTAAAAAAAAAAAAAAAAAAAGAACGTTTACGTCTACCAATACCTCTAAGGCTAAACAAAATACCAGTAAGCTAAGTATATTAAGAGCCCAGAAAAAGTGAAAGGAGTGGTCAGAGTAAGAGTTGCTCCTATCAATTTCGGGGTTAATGGAAAGGGTGAGATTTTGGAGAGTCTCAAAGCATTGCTAAGGTTTTAATAGTTAATAGTGTGAGGTTGATCCTAGGAACAAAACGACAGATAAGAGAGAAACTTAGGTTTGTTTCTGAAACAGCAAGCTCAGGTCAGTTACCAGCATTGAAGAGTAACAAAAGGATGAAATAGCAATATTAATTAAAACAAAAGTGCTACTAATTAGTAGTGCTATTAATACCTTGAGTGGGTTTATTATGTGCCAGGCACATGACTAATCACTTAATATGCATTATGTTTTTAATCATCACAGCTCAATAAGATTGCCACTGTTATCATCTTTGTTTCATGAGTTAACAAGGTTCATCAACTTACCCACGGTTACATACCTAAGAAAAGGTGTTTGTGCTAGTGAAGATGAATGAACTTCTATAGGCCCTGGTATAGATAAGCATCACAGACATAATATTGACTTACAAATCAGACACTAAAGAGTAACTTCCTTATGATTGCATGTATAGAAAGCTTACAAGTGCCCAAAACAAATTTGTGGTGGCATCAGGCTAAGTGGCTTGTTTCAGGGAGGTGGGACTGTTGACCACAGGAGGCATAAGGAGAGCCTCTACAGTGTTGTGATATTTCTTGATCTGGAGAAAGGCCACGTGGAGCTTTGTGATAATTCTAAACTGTACATTTATTAAATATTTTGTATACATATATATATATGAGTAATGACCTTTCAATGAGGAAATCTTATAAAAGTTAAGACCATACAGATAAGATGTACAGATAGACAATAACTGCAGAGATAATCTGTCAAACTTTATACTCCTGTTTATGACGTGGACACCTCACCTCAGAGGACTGAAGTGACGTGATTAGGTCTCCTATCATTCTTTGTCCCATTAGGGCGTCTGCTGTATTTCATACACTGAAAGGGCAGGGGGTTAAAGAGAAAAACAATTCAGACTCAACATCTGCCCTCATGGAGTCTATTAATGATGAAGAAAAACAGCATATTTGTTAAGTAGTAGAATGTTTACCAGTACTGCAGGGTTTTTGTTTCTCTAACTGCTACAATCTCATAGCACGTGTTATTCGTATATTATGTACATTTTTCATGTAATTCCTTTTGAAATTTGTTAACCACTTTTTAAGATTGTTTAGTTGCTTTAATAAATACTTTTTCAGATTTCAAAACTAGGAAAAATTTGTTTTTCTACATTGAGAAACTGTTGTCTTTATATTTTGTAGTTGACAGTAATGTGTATTATATAGCAACTCATCGTTTTTCCCATTTTAAGTACAAGTAATTAGATAAAACTGTACCAGATTCTCTTTTTCTTGCATTTTCTGTAAGCACGTGATGGGATGTCTAATTAAACAATTTAGTAGTCGTATCGTTTAACCTGCCTTTTTTCATCCTTAGGTTTTTGGCGCATTAGCATCTGAGCCATTTAAAGTGAGTGATGGCTTTTATGGTACTGGAGAGACCTTTGTTTTTACCTTCTGTCCAGAGTTTGAGGTAAGGACAACTTTTCCAATATTCTGTTTGTAAAGCGATGGCAGAAATAAAAAGAACATGTTCTTTGAAGTCATGCACACTTAGATTTGATTCTCATCTATAAATTTTACTTACTTTTAGTGGACCATTTTGAACTTTACTCTTCCTGTCAATAGCATGGAAATTATAAAATATTACAGTTGTTTGAAAATTGAATGAGATTTATACACAGACACTGTTTGGCACAGCATCAGTCATGAGAGTCATAGACTCAGTAAGGACTACACGTCATTATCACTGTTAGGGTTATAAATTGTCATTGTAAAATTTCTAGAAACATTTAATGACTGAGTTTAATGCTGTAAGCCTTCAAAACTTAAAAAACAAATTATTTGAATTTAAATCAAAGGTGTTTAACTGATTTCTTTTCCTTTACACCTTATTTTACTATCTTTAGTGTGGCTTAACTAATTTAAATTGAATACATTCTCATTCTAATAAGGTCTAAAAGGTGAAGGCATAAATGAATTTTAGTTTAACCTGTTTAGTTTTAACTCTTCTCAAAACATTGAGCACAATTACAGCATGTCAGACCTTCCCTCATAGGTGAAATTATATTTTAAACTTGAGAAAAGGAATCAATACCATTAGGTAAAAATATAAAAGAGTGACCTTTAGAAACAAATTTCATAATGAACAAAATACGAAGGATTTGGTAATAGTGGTTCTCTTAACCAACTTGTACTTAACTCACAAGACTCAACTCACCAGATGAACCAGTGCTTTCCATTCTTTTCACAAAACACATCCAGTGATACCTGCGGCAAACTGAAAGCTTCGTCACAAATTCTCTAAGCTTCATTTTCAAATCATTTTATGCTGATGCTACCTAATAACTATAATGATATAATTAATTAAATGTTATGTAACTGTGAAAATAGGAATGTTAAAGTTTTATGGATACTTTCGGAAAACTTGTATAGTGCTAGAAATTGCTGTTACATTAGGTTTAGGTAAAATATCCACGAAAGGTTAGAAAAAGTTTAAGAATAGCAGCATCTAGTTTTACTTTCGGATTTACTCGAGTTCTCCCTGTTACATAAAGAAATTGAAACTGGACATTATAGTGCATATTATGGATATGGTTTATATAAGAATGATGATCAGCAAACATATGTCCTAAGGCAAGATCTTGGCCTTAGGATAGATAATTAAATATTAAATAAATATTTAAATATTAAATAAATGTTTAAATTAATAAATTTAAAATATTTAAATATTAAAATGTTATCAAACTAATACACAATTATGTTTAATGATACTCTGGTTTCTTTTCAGATTATATAAATCTTTCACCTTTTATGTTTAATGTTAAAAGTAATGGCATTTCTGTCCATTTTTTTAAGCTGATTTGCCGCTTTTTTTTAGTTGTTTCCATTAATCATCAAACTCTTGGTACCTAGTCAGAAGAAAGGAATATATGTGAAGTGTTAAACAAGATTTGAGAAACTGGAATTAAAGGTTCTGTTACAGTAGAGCGTGCCCTTTCAATTTAGTCATATAGATACTATAACACAACCTACCATCCTTCTGTGCCAAGCTTTTTGTGTTGTTATTCCTTTTATTATCAGTCTGGCTTTATTAACTCCTGGGTTTTGGAGAATAAACTCTGTATAGTAACCATTTTCATCTACTTGTATAGGTCTTTAAGTGGACAGGAGATAATATGTTTTTTATCAAAGGAGACATGGATTCACTAGCTTTTGGTGGTGGAGGGTAAGTCTCTTGAACATTGCCCCATGAGATTTTTGAAGAAACTTTAAAAATGTATTTGAGTTATTTATAAAATCAGTTATCTTTAGAAAGTTTTGACATTAGAATTCTAATTTGTATAGTATGAAAAAGAAAGTATATATTTGTAAGAAGGACCTCAAGTACAGTATTTTCAACTATTGGTATTTCTTTTAAAAATTGTGTTCATTGATTTACTTTTGATAAAAAGCCATCTTTTCCTTTAGAGGACAGTGGCTATTTAATATTTAAAGGGAAATATCCTAGTATCTTTGAACTTCTCAGATTTTCAAATAATCATAGTAGAATGTTATTTCTCCCAATGTACAGAGTAGATCCAGTTGTTTTCATGTTATTGAACTCTGAAAACCATTTGGGTTGATATTTTAGGCAATAACAGATATTGGTTTACCCAAAAAACATTTTAATGATCTCTGAGATTTCAGGGGTCTTTTGTTTGCTTTTTTATTTTGTTTATAACTGTATAAGTCAGTTAGTAATTCGAATATTCTGGCATAGCAAGCACGATGAACTTTGTCTTCTTGTCTTGGTACCCTAACACCTCATTTGGTCTCTGCAGTGTTTGGAAGAAGTCTGCTCTGTTAGCCAGCCTAGACTTCTCAAGTAGCGCTTAGCAAGCATCAGCTACTTCCTTTGCTATTTCCTTCTGTCCTTCATTATTAGATATTGGTATGCTAAGTAATTTTTATACTTGTAAAAGTGTTACATTATTTGTAAACTACAGTTGAGGATTATGTAATGATAATTTATTCAAACTGCAAAATGTTGTTAGCCTTCAAGAATATTCATCATCCCAGATGATCCTAACAAATTTTCTTACAACTTCTTTATAAATAGATATCTAGAGGATATAATTTTATTATATAAAAAAACGATTGTGGTTATTGAACCCTTGTCTGTTAATGTGAGTTGTTGGACTCAGCATATATTGTCCACATGATCCCATCACACCTGTTTTTAGTGGGGATACCCTTCAGCCTTCCTCTAAATGGTAGTCTTACATTAACTTCTTTTAATTCTCAAAACAGGCCTTATCAGACAGTGGCTTATAGTATCAAGTAGTTGCTGGTGCCTTAAGTTTTTGAAAATAACATACAGTGTCATTAGATGTCTGCTGGAACTAGATTTTGATTATACAACACGATTGCACTGTGGTAAACTAACCATTGGGTCATTTGATAACAAATGAAGATGAGTTTCCAGTCTTTGAGGAAGAATTGAGGTTCAGAAAACAGGGACTTGATATTTTGGAATTCCAAGCAGGAAACTCCAAAAAAGAAAGCTCATGATGTGGTGTACTTTACTGCAGGCTTTGGAGTGCGACAGACCTGATCCATACTCCAGCTTGAGTGTACACTGTATGTGAGACTTGAGAAAACTCCTTAATCAATCTAAACTTTCCTCAGCTGTTACTGGAGATTAACTCACCGATACAGGGAGGTTGTGAGGAATTCATAAAGACAATCTCTGTACAAATCTTGTTATACTATGTACAGTGTAGGAGGTACTCAACAAATGATAGCCACCTTTACTCACTTCCTCGTATCCAAATCATCTTCCCCCTCCTGGTATTCTGGAAAGAGTTCTTTCTACCAGGTTCTACCTGCACTGTGGTTGGACACATAAGTTACATGATGCTAAGGATTTAGAAGACTGCTTTGTTCTTTACTTCCTTAGCCATCCTGTTCTCAGAAAGTCATATGGATCTTTGAAAGCATTGTTCACATACAAATATATTTTCTATGTGCTTTGCCTAGGGCAGTTCTATAACCTTTTCAATACATTCACTTAAATATTTGTGGGTCACATACCCCTTTGAAATGTTATTGAAATGATGAGGAATCTATTGTTCTAAAATGAACATACAAACTACATTTTACATATGATACTAAAAATCTCAAAAGCTTTCAATCGGGACTTTGGAAAGTTCAGATTGCCTTGGGAAAAAAAACACTGGTAAAGATTAT
Organism: Otolemur garnettii; assembly: GCF_000181295.1. Taxonomy (NCBI): domain Eukaryota; kingdom Metazoa; phylum Chordata; class Mammalia; order Primates; family Galagidae; genus Otolemur; species Otolemur garnettii. The sequence goes on along the minus strand of NW_003852399.1, from coordinate 20,776,760 downwards.
TGCAGAATTAATGCCATTCGTGTGATTCTTGAAGGTCAACTGTGAGGTAGTTCTTACTACTAGTCATCTGAGATTAAACCTGAATGTCTAATCTCCCTTTTTTGTAACCCTTTCATATTGCCCCCCAAAAGGATTTTACAAGAAAGTTGAACCCTTTTATATTCTCCTTTCTAATGTATTAACTATGATAGTCTATTCCCACTATAAATATCTCATTAAAAGCATAATATGCCATTAGTATTAGAGACTCTAGAAGTCTTTTGTCCTAAGGCAGTATATTTTTAATTCAAATTCGGTTTCTAATTTATATTTTCCAGTGCTGGTATCTGATGCATGATAAATACACATTTAAAGATGGACAGATAAATAAGTCAAATACGAATTCCAATTTGAACCTTTAAAAAATATGGCTTCCTCACAGGGGCAGGGGACCATTTTAGAGACCATCTCTTTTTCAGTGTCTTCATTCATATCAGAGAGTCTGGACTGGCATGATTTTCAGGGTCATCTTGTATCTTAGCAAAGCACTGTTTTCATTTGGATAGAAGGCTCATTAAAACATCATCACTGGTTATCTCATTATAGTTTATGATTTTCTTAAATGGCACTGGAAGATCTCTGTACCTGCTTGACATGGTCATTGCGAGTGACCATACGGATGAGTCCTTTCCATTTTGTTGTAAAGTACCAACTCGTTCAGGAACCATTTTACATGGCCCATGTGTCCACCCTTCTCTGCATAAGCAGAAAGACATCTATACTTAGAACCATATGTATGTATACACACACATACATTAATGTCTGATAACTTTATATCTAATGCTGCTTTTAATTATAGAATATAAATAAATTTTTTTCTAAGATAATATTTAAAATAGATCAGTTCCTCTTCATGTCATTTAACCCTATGGTGCCGCGTGACTACCATTGGCAACCTTAAAGGTCAGAAGTTATGCCCATTCAACTTTTAGGGCTGTGTAGGCCTTCAGAGATTACCTACTTTGATTTTGTTTCTCTGTTTCTCTTTTTTAATACATTTAATTGACAAATTCCACCCCAGAGAGGTTAAGTAATTTAACACAGATTCACATAGACAGTGGACCATTGAGTCCACAGATCTTAATCTCAGGCCATTTTTTTCTCCCCACTGAAATATAATTCCTCATATTTTTTTAAAAAATCCCCTTCTTCTAAACTCAGGCTCAGTTCTGCTGGCTTGATATCCTTAGGTAAAGTTTAGAGAATCTCCAAGGGATGTCTCTGGATATTATGTTAATACTCTTCTATTAGGTAGAGAAAAGTTCTACATAGGGTATAAAGAAGCCCTAGAAGACCCTGTTTTGTTCTGTTTTGTTTTGTTTTTCTGGGTTATGAATTCCAGTTAGATAAATTGGACCTTATTATCTATCTTTGAAGTTATTGTTAGACCTGGCTTCTATCTTGATCCTTTTGCTTGATAAAGAATCTCAGCATTACATATTTATCCATTTAAACTTTTCTTAAGCTGAGCTCTTCTGCTCACTACTTCCTACTCAGAAAACCAGAGTTGCTTTCATAAAGTTTAGCATGCTAGAGAAAAAATAAATTCTAGTTGCTCATACCAATGATCCAACTTAACAGCAGAATTCTTCTCTTAACATATCTCAAGGAAACTTAAAACTTATTCACCATGTCCTTCACGTTAATCTCACATTTTATTTTAAATGGTATGGATTTTTCATGCCTTTGAGAAAGTTATGTCAACTTTGGTAACCATACCAAAAAAATGTTCAAAACACCATGCTAAAAATCTGTATGTAAAGAAAAATGCATAATACCAGGTGAAGAATAACAGAGTAGTACCTTATCAAAAGATATAGCTATTTATGTCAGTTTTAAAGTTCACATTTTATTCCTTAATTTGTATTATACATGATTTTCTAATAGGATAGGAATAAAACAAAATTGCCTATGTCAAAATTTCCTCTGTGGAAAGGAGCAGGGAAGGATATGGGAAATTTAACGAGATTAGGGTTGTAGGATATTGTAATGTCTAATTTAAATTTGTTTTACAATGTAGGGTATAAATATCAAGAGATTATTGTTTTTATGTATTGCAGAGGAGAATTTGCCCTTTGGCTTGATGGAGATCTCTACCATGGAAGAAGCCATTCTTGTAAAACATTTGGGAATCATACACTTTCTAAGAAGGAAGATTTCTTTATCCAAGACATTGAAATCTGGGCTTTTGAATAAATACAGTGCTCTCTGTCTCAGCAGAATAATGGCCCAAACCTGACATGGACAAGCATTGTTTGGAAAGTTCAAGAAGCAATACAGTGTAACATGTCACTCATACTTTAAAAGTCGTCTGTTTCACCATTTATTATAGCTATGATTTTGGAGTTTATTTTTCAAATCATGTTTCTGTTCCAGAGTTGTTTAGGTTTAGGCCATGGCCTGGGTTCATGCACTAGTATAACAGCTTGGGTGTTGTCAGAATTTTGGCAACAGTTTGATCATAGCAACAGCCTCATTTTCAGTTCATGTTATTCTTAGTCTCCTAATAGGATGGTGCTCTTTTGTTGAATCTATTTTGGTTTATTGTTTTCTTTTTTTAACTATATTGATAATTTTACTAGAGCAATCTAATTGGAGAATTGAGGAAGTGAAGATTAGATACTTCTGTATCTATGAGGTTGGCCCAGGTGACATTTGGACATGTTCAGATTATTCTTATGAAGGAAAAACCACAAGCCAAAATAATACATACTTCATAGACCACTGAGTTCTAATTTTAATTCATACTACGACATTCTCTTTAATAATTTTGCAGGTATTCTCAGTTTCATTTTAATAAAAATGAAATTTGAGAAGAAGTTTGGTTGTAGTAGGCCATATACAGTGCACATGATCTGTAGGTTTGGGCATATGCTTTCATCAATAAATTATCGGATAATGAGTTACAAAATTACAAAGGAGAATGAGAACTTAATGATTCTATTGGATTTCCATATATTAAGCAAGAATATATACTATTTACATATGTGTAGTTAAGTAGGGCATTATCATCAGTACAAAAACTATGAAACAGATGCGTATTTCTTCAACATATTGTGTCAAGTATGCTGTTTTACAGTTTGGTTGTTTTATCCTTGTTGCCTATCAACTCCCAAAATATAGGTTACTCCTATTCAAAAGGAAAAAAAAACTTGTGATTTGTTTGAGTGGCATATGTTCTTAATACCATTAGCATTTGCTCTGATAAAAGGGCAATGATTATAGTAGACAATATTGTAACTCAATAGACTTGTTGAATATGCAAACTTTCTGTCAAGTGACCTCAAAAAAAAAAAAATTGAAAAGATAGAATACACTAGTAGTTCTTATCCTCTTTTGTAGGAAACCAGTAATAAGCCATCGTGGCAATAATTCATCAGTTAATTTTGAAGCTTCATGTTATGCAAAAAAACCAGAAAAACCTGCTGTTATACATGTGACAGTGACTTTGTACTGAAATTTCAGCTATTCCAGATAAACACTGTATATCTTGTAAATTAATCTTTAAAGGTAGTTTTGTTCTTATAGAAAGTGTTGATTGCCAGGTTGCTTATAGCACTTTAAATTATTCTAAAAATGAAATTATAAGCCAAATATGTTGGCTTAAGTAGATTTAGTTGTATAGCACTTGAATATATTTAGTTCTTTTGAAAGTTTAGATAATTATTTAAAGAAAGCATTATGCGAATGGAAAGGAAAATAAGATGTTCTATTACAATATGCTATTGCTGAATACAAATAGAAATATAGGGCATCGTTTCCTTGTCTATGTAAAGCGCTCTTATTGTAAGTCAGTAACAGTATATAGATTAAATGTTTACAGTATAGGGAATTGTAAATAAATATATCAGTTTTTTCCCCCTTTGGTCTTCCACAGCAGTATTATTGTCTTTGTGGAGTTGACTAATTATTAAAAAAAAAGAAGATCCTGTAATGGATTTCAATTACAATAAGATTATAGTGGTGTATACCAAATAAAATCAAATACATAAATACAAACTTGAGTTTTGATTTATTGGATAATCCAATTACTTTCATATCTAAAAGTCTTTAATTAAATTCGTCTTTATGTGTAAAATGTGGTGGTGGCGGCATCAGTGATGGAGGATGTGTTCAAGTGGTAGGAGCTCCACGGTGGAGACGGGAGAGAGCCGTTGGCACATGGGGAGATGCAAGTCATTTGATATTTTTAAAGTGTATTATTTTCATCTTTCGTGGAGAGTGCAGCTTTATGTGCGGAGAACCAAGAAGTTTTGAGTTTTTTATAATCCCATAGGAGCAGTTAACATTTGAGAGAGGGAATGACATGATCAAATTTACACTTCAGGAAAATATCTGTGGAAAACAGATTAGTAGAGGGAAAATCTAGAGACAAGAACAGTAAATAAACCTTATGTGAAGTTCAGAGAAAAAATGATGAAGCCTGAATAAGAATAGTTGTAGTAATAAGGAAGGGGGTCTGGATTTGGAAGGGACTTAGGAATTATGATGATCCTAAACTGGTTATTGATTAAATGTCAGAAAGAGTCAAGGGTAGCTCACAGGTTTTTCACTTAGGAATCTGGGTGTATTCATGGAGATGAGCAATGTACAAAGAGGAGAAGTAGGAAGCAGATGGCAGAATGAAGTTAGTCATGGATTGTACAGTACAATGATTGGAGAATTCGATTTGCAGGGTGTGGCACATTTTGTCTTCCATTATGAAAGATAAAAGGCTTTAAAAGTCAACTTACAGATTTGAAGTCATAGCCTATAGATGAAATACTTTGAGGTTGTAAACTGGATCAAAAAGGATTCTTGATAGATCTTTGTGATACTAAGTGACAGGCAAAAGGAAAAGTTTCTAAATTTCCATCTGAAGGAGCTAGAATGGCTGATTAAACCTAAAGAAAATAGAAAGTGGGACACAAGAAAGATATGAGCAATCACATATTAGTAAGACAAAACATATTTAGAAAACAAAATTCCTAAGAATAAAATTGTAAACTTTGAGAAAAATCAAGAGAAGAAAAAACTGCCATTGTGAATAACTTAAAAGGAGACGTCCCTACAGAGCTTCTAAACCTTACAAGATGAGGGGCTGCGGTGAACCTCTTTGCATCCTAAACTACAGTGTAGGTGAAACAGAGAGACAGCTTAGAAAACAGAATTCATTAAAACTGACCCAGAGAAATAAAACTGTTATATGACATAATTTGAATGTTAATTTTTTGTTGTTGTTTTGAGACAGAGTCTTACTATGAGTGAGTCACAGCTCACAGCAACCTCCAACTCTTGGGCTTAAGCAATTCTCTTGCCTCAGCCTCCCAAGTAGCTGGGACTACAGGCACCCACCACAACGCCCAGCTATTTTTTGGTTGTAGTTGTCATTTGGCAGGCCCAGGCTGGGCTAGAACTTGCTAGCTTCGGTGTATGTGGCTGGCGCCCCACTCACTGAGCTAAGGGTGCCGAGCTTTGAATGTTAATTTTTTTAAAAATGCCTTTCCACAAAAAACAAAGATCTAGATGGTTTCACTGTGTAATTTTTCTAAATATTTAAAGAAAAATTAGTATCTGTTTTAGTTGGATTCTTTTGGGATATGAAGGAAAGGGAGCATTGTTAAAACTGCTTTTAGAAACTGGCACAACTTGATGCCAGAATCTTATCAGAATTAAAGGATAGTCTCTTATGAACATAGAACATCCTAAAAAAATAATTACAAATCAAACTCAGCAATGAATAAAAGAATAACATTTTATTGACCATATTTCATTCTAGGAAGACAATATTTAACATTTTAGAATTGGTGCCATTTACCCCATACACAGGAGAAAGAAAAATTTTATGATCGTCTCTATAAAAGCAAAAGAACTATTTAATTTCAATACTTGTTTATGGTAAAAACTCCTAGCATATTAGGAAATAAGGGCTACCGTCTTATTCCAATATTCAAAAAACAAAAGCAAAACAAACCCCTTCGTTTCTTATCCACAAATAACAAATACAAAATTTAAAATATCACTATTTGAAAATAATAGGTTTATAACGAAAAGGTCTAATATAGGAAAGTTATACTATATTCATGATTGGTAGACAATATTGATTAAAAGATGTCAGTTCCTTAAAATTATATTGGTGGTGAAAATCTCAGACTTATTTTTGTGAAAATGAAGGTGGTTCTAGATTTTATATGGAAATGTAAAAGCAAAGAGTAGCTACGTTAACATTGAAGAATGAGGGTGTGACCTTTAATACCTGATCATGATCTAATGAAAAGCTCAGTAAGGACAATGGGGTATTGGGCAAAAGTCGAGAAATGAACTGGACTTACAAAAAGGCGGGACTTGTGCTAAGGGAAGATGGTCTTTTCAATACGTGATGTGGGTTAATTGGATATCTGCATGGAACAAAGTAGCTTGATTCATCTCACACCAGAAATTAATTATAGATTGTTGATCTAATTGTGAAAAGCAATAAAGATGTTAGTTTAAAAACATAGCAGAGGCTCAGCACCCATAGCTCAGTGGTTAGGGCACCAGCCACGTGCACTGAGGCTGGCAGGTTGGAACCCGGCTCAGGCCTGCTAACCAACAATGACAACTACAAAAAATAAATAAATAGCCGGGCATTGTGGCGGGCGTCTGTAGTGTAGTCCCAGCTACTTGGGAGGCTGAGGCAAGAGAATCGCTTAAGCCCAAGAGTTTGAGGTTGCTGTGAGCTGTGATGACACAGCACTCCTGAGAGCAACATAGTGAGACTCTGTCTCAAACAAAACAAAACAACAAAAAACCATAGCGGAAAATCTTTATTACCTTAGAAGAGGCATATATTTCTTACATGGGACACAAAAAGCACTAAGTTTAAAAGAAAAAAAAACATGCTACATTAAAATTTTATGCACTTCACTAAAAGAAGGCATTCAATAAAAATGAAAGATTTTTGTGATAGAGATCTGATATTCATATTTACATCCACAGTGTATAAATTAATAAGATAGTTCAACAGAGGAAAAGGTGCAAGGCTTTAACTGGTAATTTCCAAAAGTATTAGAATAGCCAATGAAAGTTATGTTTAAAGGGAATGTGAAGTGTTGCAGTTTAGGAAAACATATTTGTCAGTATCCACTAAAGCTAAGCACGTGCATGGCTGGCCAGCACATTTGATTCTTTGGCATTTACCCAAATGCGATGTGTATATTTGTTTACCAAGAGACATGTGCTGGAATGTTTCTGGGTAAACTCTGCTTTTTCCTCTCCTGGTCTTCCCCCTCTCCCACGCGTGCTGGCCTACTCCCCTGGCTGTTCTACTGAATCTCATTGTGTTACACTTTTCCTACCTGTACTTTGCGAAGAACAAGGTTATCCTTTTTAATAACCACAGTACGACGATCACATTCAGGACATTTCACATTAATATGATCTAACATGCTATCCATTTCACATTTCGCCCACGATTCTAACACACACCGTACCCTTTCAAGCATGCCTTTTCCAGGTCTGTGATCCAGTCCAGGACCCTGCACTGTGTTTTAGTCGTTCTGTCTTTCTGGTCTTCAACCTGAAAGAGTGCATTCGCCATTCATTGTGCTTCAACCCAGTGGGTGTTTGGCGAGTTCAGTAGAGTATCCTTGAGTGTGGATTGGTCTGACTTTTCCCTCGTAGTTAAGCTTTGCATTTTCCCTGTATGCATCTCTTGACAGGAAAACCACAGAAGTGAGTTTCACCCTCTGTACCTTAACAGGGTGCATATAATGTACCTTTATCTCCTTATTGGTGATAATCAACTTTGATTAATTGGTTTAGACATTTCCACACATTTCGCCACTGCTGTCAGTTTTCCCTTTGTAATTGTGGTAATGAATGATATGTAGATAGATACTTTGATACTATTCTCCACAAAACCTTTTTGGTAGCCATTGAAGATTCTTGCCTGGGCTTGGCGCCTGTAGCTCAAGCAGCTAGGGCACCAGCCATGTCCACCGGAGCAGGTTCAAATCCAGTCCAGGCCAGCCAAACAATAATGACAACTATAACCAAACAATAGCTGGGCATAATGGCGGGAGCCTGTAGTACTACCCACTTGGGAGGCTGAGATAAGAGGATCGCTTAAGCCCAAGAGTTTGAGGTTGCTGTGAGCTGTGATGCCACAGCACTTTACCCAGGGCAACAGCTTGAGACTCTGTCTCAAAAAAAAAAAAGAAGATTCTTGCCTGAATTACTAAGATGGTTGCAAAATTAAGATTTTTTAAAAAAAACTCTCCCAACACATTTATTAGTTGCCACTTACTGTAAAGAGAGCTTTCCTTTCTGCCTTTGTGGATACGTATTATCAGAGTGTACTAAAGGATTCTTTTTAATTCATAGGGTTATATAATCCATTCCTATCCTAGATTTAACCAGTGGGAACCCCATCAATGTAATTTATGTTCATTCTCTATTTCCTTGAGCACTTGCTTACTCATAGTATGCTATGTTTCAAATTTGGGTGTGCCTTTTGCTACTAGAGTTGTATCATTTTAAGGCCTCTCCAGAGTAAATACACACAGCATGAATTTGCCCTGACGCCTCCAATCCCAATCTCACATCACAGGGTGCTTGCTGGTCCTCCCTCCCTCCAGGTTCCTCTTGTCTCCTACAGTAAGGGCATCGGCATCTTTACTCATTCGCTTAATCTTACAATACACACATTGTAATTTCAGAATTGCTATGCCTAGACCCTCACGAACAAAGTCAAAAGTTTAATATTTCCTTACAGTTTTTTTACACCTTTAGATGAAAAACAGTGAATCAAAAAGTATTTTATTCAAAATTTAAGTGTACTTTTTTTTTCCTCCTGTGTGGTTATTTTAAAAATGTAGAATTAGGTTTATTTGTTTTATTTATATCCAGTTTTAACTTTCCTCCTGTTCTCATTTATTTGATTTTCCTTTTTGTATTTGTGAAATACTTAAAAGATTCCAAAAGTCAGAACTCTACAAAGAAATATACTCTGAGAAGTATACGCCTTTCGCTCTTTCAACCCATTTTCATCCATCCCCACAATAAGTTGATTTTATTGTTCCTGGTTATCCTCTATTTTCAAAATATAGGATACCTTTATCTCCTGTTTGGAGAAATATAAAATATAGGATAATATAGGATACCAAATCTCCTGGTGATTTGGATAGGAGTGAAAAAGAACATACCAACTCATCAGACCTTTTGAACGTCTGATCAAAAGTTTGGAAAATGTTTACTATATGTTGAATATAATTGTGTATGTGTGCATATAAATCTGTTGTGTGTATGCATACACACATACATACATGCTGAAAATAACTGCATTTCAGTTCTCCACAACTGTTCTTTTTTATAATAGCTGCTTCAATTGTATAACAATATTTTACTTGACCATTTTCTTGTTTGCATTGGGATGTTCGCAGTATTTTACAGTTAAAAACAAGGAAAAGTGCCTTTGGGTGTGTATTTTCATAATGTGTGAGTTGTGTTTTCAAGGAAAATTTCAGAAGTGGAATTTATTAGTCAAAAAGGAAATGCAGTGTAATTGTATTGATACCGCAGACCCCCAAATCTGGGCACACAATACAATTCATTAATCTGAGGGAAGACAGGTGGTGGACCACAGTACTCTGAAAACCTCTGGGATAAGTGTCGACCAGTATGCTTATAAATTAAATAATTTAACAGATACTGTGTGCTTATTTATACTAAAGATGTCCTGCATACTGGGAATGAAATTAGAATATTCTGGGAATCTGGAGTAGGCCTCTGGGCCACGTGGCCTCCTGCTTAGCATATGATCCCTGAACAGAGAGACGTAATAGAGAAGGCACAGCAGTCCTTCCCAGAGTGTGAGTTCCATTGACAAAATTCTAGTTTACACAGAATTATTTCTATATTTTGTTAGAAACAACACTGGTAGTCTTACAGTGTACCTGCTGGCAGTAATTAGGAAATAAAGGAAGTAGAGTTTGGGAAGGGAAAGGAAAAAGGAGAAGGCAAACCAGGAGTCCAGGTGCAGCCCCACGTTGCAACACCATAGGAAGAAAAAGCCCTGGGCTCAGTCATTCCCTCATAGTTTAAGTGGGCAGAGTGATAAGGGGAACTTGGGAATCAGAAGTCATAAAACTTGAGGTTATGAAAGGTGACAGGCCTCGTGTTTGGATGGTGATTTGGATAGGAGTGAAAAAGAACATACCAACGCATCAGACCTTTTGAACGTCTGATCGAAAGTTTGGAAAAAGAAAATCTTGAAGATTGGCAAATCAATTGTATACTACCTGTTACTGGAATTCAGAATTAACTTTGAACTTACTTTTATTTTTTGTCAAAATGTCTAAACTTTTTCAACTGTAGATTTTCCTAACACAAGGTTCTTAGGATAATAATCATTTGGTTGAAGAGAGAGTATTTTTGGATCCCAAATCCGGTGACATTAATATGAAAAGTGTTCTTTAAATAAAATATTAGGTTACTAAATAAGAAATGTCCAATTTCCTTGAGTACTAAGTTTATTAGTTGATACCTCTGACATTTCTCTTTGACACATCTTGGTTTTTTTGTCTTGTTTTTTTGTTGGTGTGAAGGTACCTCCTCATTCTTTCAAATGCTCATCTTGGCTTGTGACGATCTTTTAAGTTTTTTTTTTTTTAAATTTGGGCAATTTTTGTGAAACCGTGGATAAGTCAAAACTTTGTGTTACATTTGACTAGGAGTTCGATTGTACAGCACAGGTGCTCAAAATATCAATGAAGCGTTAAAGAAGGTGGCTAATGAACGTACAGCATGTTGGTGGTTTAAGAATCTCTGTTATGTTGATTTTAATCTTGAAAATGTGCCTCGTGGGGCGACGCTAGACCAAGGTGGATAACCCTGAGGGGGAAGCTGCCATGGAAGTGAACCCTGCTCGGCTACGTGTGGATTAGCAGCACATTACTTTTCTAACAGTGTTAGACTATTGGAAATAAAGTGGGAAGGTAAAGGAGCTGGACAGGTGGCTCCTGCAGGAATTAAATGAACGTGAGAGGAGAAATCATCAAAGCTTGCCTTCCTCTGCTCTCACGACGGGGTGAACCATTTCTACACCATATTGCTACATGTGATGAAAAACGGATTCTTTTTGACAGCCGCTAGCGGTCAGCACAATGACTGGACAAAGATGTGCCACACACAGTCCACAATCGAATATTCATCAAGAAAAGCTAATGGTGTCTGTATTACCCGCCAGAGCTTCATGAAGCCTGGTCAGGCCATTACAGTGGGTATGTATTGCACCCAATGGAAAACACAATGAAGATGCTTGCAGTTAAGCAGCCAATATTGGTCAGCAGGGACAGGCCAATCTTTTGGCAAGACAGTGGCCAAGCGCATTTTGCACAAACAACACTGCTCAGACTACAGAGGCTGGACTCGGAAACTCTGTCATCCGCTGTATTTATCAGACTTTGCACCAACCGACTGCCACTTCTTCCAGGCTTTGGACCACTTCCTGCAAGGAAAAAGACTCAATTCTCAACAAGCTGTGGCAAGTGGCTTTTGTGATTTCATTGCCAGCCCCCTCCAGGCCGCCTCAGTGCTGGCATACACAAGCTGCCGGTAAGGAGGAAGGCTGATTCCTACTGGAAACCTCGTAGAATCCTGGCCCACAGAGGAACTTGAGCAGTTTCAACATCATACTGAAAACTTCACTTTTGATATATGCACCTGTTTTGTAAGTGATACTGTAATAAAAATAATACAAAGTCAAGCTTCTTAAATTTGAAATTCTGTTTTACCAAACCTAATGGAAATTTCTTCCTAAATAACACATTATAATATGTTCTGCTTATCTTAAAGTGAACCTTCTTATATGTAATGCTTAATTAAAAATCTACAATGATTTCTGCAATGAATAGCCAAGTATTTTTGCTAAAAGGTGAGTGGAATTTTAACTATCGTTACTATTATTATATAGTAATAACATTCTATGTGCTCTCTGAAATGCTTCGTGTGGGCTTTCTCAAAATCTTCAAACTTCCTCCTAAAAACAATGCCAGAAAGTCATGTATGTAAAAATCATTTAATACCTTTCAACTTATTACAGAGAGTTTGCATTTTAACTTAAATAAATATTGGCAGTTGGCATTAAGACGATAGTGGGTCAAGTGGCTTTTGTTGAAGGTTCGAGTAGCGTGATCACCACGTGGTCATCTCGGCCTTGCCATAACATCTCTCCTTCAAAGTCCACCAGTCCGTGTTTCCTGGCACGCATGAGAATGCCCACCACTTTATCTGAAATACGAATGTATCTGTCAAAGAGGTCTCCAAAAGTGACCTGGATCTTGCCATCTCGTCGGTGGCGAGCCATGGTGCGGATGATGAAGCACAGGTCCATGATCTCCCGGTAGATGTGCTCCTCGGCCCGCTTGGCCCGTTCCGCAGTTTTGGTTCCTTCCTTGGGACGGCCGTAGCCCTCATCGCCCTTGTGTAGGCGGGTGGACATGGCCAGCTGATAATCGAACTCCTCACTGAAGGGATTGAGCCTCTGGGACTGTATGTGCTCATCAGCCCACTGCTGCCATCTCCCTTTCAGGCTATTCACCTGGCTGTATTTCTGGTGGGCCTTGCAGCTGAGTTTCTCTGCAAATCTGTTTGCCCTACAGGAGAAAGAGGGTAAAGAATCAAGATACCTCCATTTTAACACCCAAATGCTGATTTTCCTTTACACTTTGTCTCTGTGCATCTCAAGGTCTTTATAATTTTTTGATTTTGAAAGATGCATAAATACAATACAAAAAAATTAGAAGAAAAAATCACACATCGTCGACTGCTGTGTTCAGTTTGATGTGTGTCTTTCTGCATTATTTTTCTCTGTGAATAACAGTAATGTTTGAAGCATTATGATATTCTCTGTTTTCAGAGAAAAGCTTCATACACAAAGTTAATGCAAATGTATCTTAAAACTGAATGCTAGTAACATTTTAGGCACAGAAGCATGTAATTGTACTTGGGAATCCTTTTCTTACAGGACCTCTGAGACCAGTTATTTCCCAAAGATAAGGAGTCCACCACTACATTTGTACTGTAATACTCATGGACAGATTTTCATGGATGGATTTTTAATAAGAGCATCTCTAGGCTGGTAGGTGAGCATCTCAAGACAGGTGAAACACAAGCTCTTGGATTGTAAAAGAGATTTGTACTTATCCTCATAAGCGCCCACCCTCTCTTTTCCCCTACTCTAAGTGTCCTTGTGCTTATTCTGCTCTGGGACTGAAGATGCCCAGGTAGTGCTGGAATTACCTGTCCAAACAACCTTCAATTCAGATTCCGGAATGGATCAGATTTGAACATCCCTCACTATACAAACTCCTGAAATCTGGTTATCCAAACGCAGGAGACAAATAGATGTGGACAGGGAGGAATACATAGTTGCACTAACATTGTGGTCAAGAAAGAAATGATATCCACTAGATGGCGAACTTTCACTAAAGCCAATGCTCCTGTTTCCAAAAAATCCTCCACTTGCTACTTTGTTTCAGAAGTGCAATAGAATTGGAACTGGGAATACACAGCTACTTGTAACACTACTATTCTGTGCAGACTGCTATGACATGACAAAAAAAAAAAGGGCATGACAAAGTTAATTGGGAAAATCCATCATACAGAAACTGTATTTGCAATTATTGCAACTTTATAAAATGATGTATGTGATGAAAACATGCTAAAAGCCAAACCACGCTGAAGTAGACTGGATTTCTCCCAGCCCTGCCTGCCCTCACCATCACCTGCCTCTCCATTAAACATCCTTGTTCGGCTGCCCACAGGATGGGCTGATCTACTGTGTGATCAAAGGTGACAAACATCTCGTCCTTTGGAGCCATAATCAATGAGAAGCATCATCTTCAAATAACAAGCCCCAAGGCCAGCTAGGCAGAACCCAAATCTCATGCCAGACTTGAGGCTGGGTCCCCCTGCCAGAGCAGAGACATGGAATGCCTCAGATGGAAGTGAGTGGTGCAATGGATCCACACACACTTTGTTTCCTGAGCACTAGCTGGGCTTCCATCCTGACATACAAATCATCAATACAGCATGCTTTTAAAGAGCTTCTGGGCACTTTCACATTCCTTCCATCCTTTAACAAAGTATTTATTTATGACACCAACTATGTGCCAGGTGCTTTTGTAGATATTTAATGGATATTCAATAATTTTCAAAAAGTGAATAACCACTAAATGATATCCATGAAAATAATCAGAGTAATACAAATTTGAGTTTATGGTACAATTACAACTCTGTAATATGTGTACACACCAGGGTGAAAAATTTAATAGCAATCGAAAATAACTATGTTGCTATCTATATGACAGTAGATTTTTTTCATTTTTGTCGAAATTCTTTCATGTTTTATACTGATTTTAAAACTTAAAGAAAAAATATGGGTAAATAAATTAGCATCCAGAGTAATTTGTTTAAACTGTATGTTATATGAGTCTGATTCTTTACTGTAGCCTTTTTCCTTCTAATTTTTAATTAGTAACTTAGATTCCCTAACTACTGAAACCCAGTGTCATTTGGGATAAGGGTTGGGGTTAGTGGGGTAATGAATCTATAAAGAAACACCGTCTAAACCTTAATGTCCGTTTGTTATATTATCAAATTGTAATTCCTAATACTTGGAATGAAGAAAAGGAAAACAAAGAAAGTTGGCCCTGCAAGCAAGAATCAGAAAATAGGGCTGTTTTTTAAAAGAAGGAGGAAATTCAACTTAATGAGTATTTAATTTCCCTATCTTTGAAATGTTCTGTATTGTCTTTATGTTTCCAATTTTTTAAAAGTTTGAAAGTTTTAAATCAGGAATAGCAAATCTAATACCCTGAATATCTTCTTGGGAAATGAATATGTGAATCAATACTGGATTAGGGTATTTTTTTTAATTTTTCAGCTAAAAATATGAATGATGGTTTAGATTGAGCTTTAAAAAGACAATCTAGTATAAATTGAAAGAAAGCAAGGGAATAATCAAAGATGAACATCTTGCCCATATTTTAGAATAGCAATATGGAATCCACCATCTTCTCAGTTTCTTCATTATTAGTAAACAATTTCCTATAGTCAATCAAAAATGTATCTATCCCCTGTCCCACTATGTGCACGGTAACCAAATCTATCACACATTATATGGTAGAATAATGCATACGTTATAAGCACTCTCTCTGAAAGTTTAGCTTCATTTACGGAAGTAAATTCTGAAAATTATTTCTCATCTGTCAATCTCTAAATATGACGAGTTTGATTGAGTGCTATTTTTTGATGTGAATAAGCTCTTTAGCAGTATGATGAGAATATAGGAATGAATTTTATGATTCTGTCATTTGTGAGTAATAATTATATGGGCATATCATTAAATATGTAATTTTTAAAACCCTAGGAAATAAAAGCTCTGATAGGTATATTGCAAATTCTACATTTCCTAGTAGTTGCCCTTCGGCTAAATCACTAGCTTCAAAATGTCACGGGTACCTATAGGTGAGTTTTTCTGGTCTGTCTTAGAATTATACAAAGAAAATAGAGATCAGCTGTCAAGGCCAACCCCGTAGATCAGGGGTTCTCAAACTTTTTAAACAGGGGGCCAGTTCACATGATGCATAATTTTCTCCCTGCTGGAAGATCTAGGGAGAGAATGGTCCCTGTAATGAAAAAGAAGTGAACAAAAGTCCTTCCATACTGGCTTCCTCATAATGCCACTTTTGTTTCCCCCAGCAATATTTGAGCATCCCACTAGGGAGGTTTCCTGAATGCAGTTCGGCTGGCTACTGACATGAAGAGCTGCCATGGCTGCATAGTGCCCTGGGCACTCCTAAGACTGAGGGAAAGGACCCAAAGAAGGAAAGAAGAGGTTTAACCTCCAAACCTAGAGAGAGGCAAGTCCCCAGCACCACCAGGCCTGGCCCACCGCATTATAGTGAGCTATAACTTGCTAAGGGGCACCCCTGAGCCCATTGTTTCCATAGTTTATATAAAAATAACTTCATAAAATATGAATTAGCATGTCTAGTTTTCAAGGACACAGAGTCAGTGTTGCTGAAGTGACCATGACTCGAGTCTAATTGTCTCGTATTCAAAGCTCGTGTGCTTCATCACACTAAGAAGGGGCCCACGTCCCTCCCTGATTTCAGGACCCCTCTCCCCACTTCTGGATGAGACAGTGGAGTCAGAGGGTGGGCTCCAGGGCCAGCATGCCTGAGTTCAAATCTCCTGGGCTGTAATATCTCATGTAAATTCCCTAATGTTCACCTCATGTTTCCATCTAGCAGCTAGTGATGATGATTACACCTACCTCAGTGGGATTAAATGAATAAACACAGGGAAAGTGTCTAGACGAGTGCCAAGAAGAGTCAGCTTTACTTTGCATTGCCAATTGATTCCAGCTGTCATCTCCCCACCTTTGCACAATTTGAAATGTGCTGACAGGAATTCATTCTGCACCCTAAGTCTTTATTCTGATGGATTCTATTATTCCACTTTTAGTTCATGTACCCCAAATCTACAAGGCCAGTATTTAGTCTGTGGTTTCTTATGTCCTGATGAAGTGGCATTTCTGGTCATGAATTCTGAATGATGTAAGGTTAGCACAACTGTAGCTGTCTGAGTGCGTCCTTGAGCAGGAGAGTTAGAGCTATGCTGGTTTCCAAGCATTGTGTTGGAATAGGGCAGGTTTCAGCTTTGTCGGTAACTTGCTGGGTCAGCTTTCCCCATGTACTTCTTTCTTCTTGTCCCTGTAATCAGTTAATATCTATCTCATAAGACTGTGAGGACAGAAGAGACACAGCATTTAAAGCGCCCACAGTGCACGCAAAACGCGTGACAGATTGTTAGGATTCCCTACGTTTTCCATTTCATTCTTAAAACCTCACAGCATAGTAGTTCTGATTCCTTTAAAACACCTTTAAAGTCACAAACTGTAAGACAGCCTTTGGTCAAATTAGATAAACAATTTTTTCTTTACTTTCTGATTGTTTCATAAGACTTGAAAAGCACGGCTACACATCTAACAGTCCCCAAAGGCAAAGGCGGTCAGTTTTATAAGCGTTTATGACATCAGAGATTTTTCCCATGTTTGATAGCCTAAGGTTGTGGAGTTCCTGACTTTCTGTTACGTGTTTTTTATCTAAACAAATGCCTCAGTTTACATCCGCGCACGTCTGTGTGTATGCATATGTTTTTGACATCTAAATGTTTTAATTATTTCTGTGTTTTCAAACAGGGCAAGCTTTTTGTGAAAGTTTGAAATATTACTAAATAGTAGAATGTATAATGAATACGAATGGTTTTGTGTCTTGACTATATGTGGCAAGCACTGAGCCAGGTGCGTGGCAGCCCTGATCTCAGTTACTTGACCCAGTCCCACAGAATTTGTTCCCAAAGCTTACTATTGCTGTCATTTTACAAATGAGAAAATTGTTCTAGAAAAAGAACTAGTGAAGGGCAGAGCTGGGATTTGAACTTGGTCTAACTTCAGACCCTACTCTGAGGTTAGAGAACAGCCTTCCCAAGTCACAGGGATTCCATGGGCACTGTTTAAGCAGATAATATTATAGACATTTGGGACAAGGGAAGGATTTCCCTCCTCAGTGTACCAGAAAACCCTTTTCTCACTAAGAAAGTAAACCAATTAGACCGATGATAGACAGACATCCCTTTCAGATGGCTTCATCTTTGTAGAGGCTAAAACTTCGGTGTTTAGTTCAAAACTGAAAGGAGATGAAACATGCAGGCACTGACCCAGAGGTCCGTGTCTGAGGCTGGCACTGACCTTTCAGCCCAGGGACGTGACTCTCTCCTGCGCACACTTCCTGCCCAGTCTTTGAGATTCCCATTCTAACTTTGGTTGGATTTCCCCTGTTCTCTGGATTCCCAGACTCGGTTGGGGTTCAGTAATGATCCTGACACAAGGAGTACCAGTGCGCCAGTGAATGGGAGGCCACATTCACTTACTGGGAGCCCATGGGGCGTTTGATCCTGGCAGCGGCCACCTGCAGTCCTTCCTGCTCAGGCCTCTCCTCGGCCTCTCCTCCGTAGCCGCTGTCCTCTGTGTCTATGCTGTCGCTTCTCCCCTGGGGCGCCTCCTGTTCCATCACTTTCCAGCCCTTGGTCAGCTCTGATACCAGGTTAGCACATTTTCTTCTCCGTGTCGGGGAGCCGTGGCTGTGGAGGATTCTGTCGAGGTCATGCTCTGGCTGCCCAGGGTCAGGTGTGGCACCATCCTTCTCGTACCTGTGGCTGAGGTGGCTCACGTCCCCTCCCCTCTCATAAGCCTTGCTGACCACAGTTTTGGTCACCTCTTTCTTTTTGATGTGGGAAATTGCAGTGGCTTCATCTGAGCTCTGTCCATCTCCATGTCCCTCTGGCTTTGGGGATGAAGACTTTGCAGCGCTCTGGGAATTCTGGTGGTGGGTACGGTACGTGACTGTTGGCTTAGGAGCTTGGGGTGGGTCCTGGGTCCCTCCAGGCAGCCACCCTGAGGGCTCCTGGGCCTGCTTGATGCTGTTCTCATTCGCCCACTGCTGCCAACCTCGGGCCAAGTTGATGACCAGAGTGGCTGTGCGTACCTTCCGGAGGGCACTCTTGGCTGGACCATCCTCCCTTTCCTTTTCTCCTGGAGCCATGCTACCCGTCTCTTCTCTGCTGATAGCCTGGGCGCTGGCTAAAGTGTGTGTGGTCTAGTGGAGTGCCTGGGGATTTAAATAGAAGCAGGGTGTCGGGTGGGAAGAAGGGCTTGGTGACAGCAGAAACTATGCAAGGCATTTCTTGCCAAGCTGTGGTGCCTTTGCTCTGATGGTGTTCTTTTTTTACCTCCTGACGGCTCCTGTTTCATCACAGCACAGGGACATCTCTGCTGGGAAAGGACAGTGATGTGCTCACTCCCCTTCTTCTCCAAGTGCCAGAGTGGAAATTACTAGATTGAGTCATGTGCTCAGCCTTACGTTCTCTGTGACCTTAACGCAGTCCTACCATTTACACACTTTGGGTACAGATTTTGCTAGGAACATTCCAAGGTTGCTCCCATTTCCACCTCAATAGCCATCAGTACAGCTCATAATTAATTCTCTTTTATGAGAGAATTAAATCCCACAGAATGTGTCCCCAAATGCGATTCAAACCCAGATGTGTCTGATTGAAAGCTAGTGCTTGCTTTCATTCTAACGATCAAAGCTCCTGAGTTGCCTTTTTCTTTTGCCTTCAGTTTCATTAGAAATAGACCTTAGAAGATCATCTCACCCAACCTTTGTTTTCCAGGAGGGAAAACTGAAGCCCAGATAAAGGGAGACCAAGATCCAGGGACTTGGAGGCTCATTGTTTTCCAGTCCCAGGTTTGAATCGTTGCAGAGACAAGTCATACTGATGTACAAGATGATAGCCAAAAATTTGGTCCAATCATTAAGAAATAAATTGAAAGAACTGCATACACATTGAATTCCAGAAATTATTATTAGAATAAATCTTTTCAAATATTTTGCTTAAAAAGACCATTTAAAGACAAAATAAATGAATGCTATCAGAAACCCATACCCTGCCCTTTTTTTTTTGTTTTTAATAACAAGCCTTCCTTTGCAGACCTCTAGGTTCAAGTAGACAAAGGCACTTTTTCAGCTCTCAAAACAAAGACTGAAATATAATATTTTTTAAAGCCCTGGAAAGATAGGTCATGTGGACAGAAAAACAGCCATCTATGCAGTGTATTAAACCAGATAAAAAGGCCCAGGGCTCAGCAATGAATAATTTCTTAAAGACAGATAAAATAATTTTTTTTCGTCCCACAGTTCTACTGGCTTTAAAACTATAACGTTTTTTGCAATGTTGGCATAATGATTATGCAGTTAACCATAATGATTGAAAACTACTGTGGAAGGGCCTTAAGGGAAAAAAGATAGAAAGTTAATATCTTCTAAAAGTGAGATATTTATTTTGAAAAAAAGTTGATGTCCGTTTTTCATTTTCTGGGTTATTTACCTCCTACGACTAAAACAATTTGGGAAATGATTCAATACTCTATGTAGAAATCCGTCAGATGTGTTTTCAGAGTTCAGGAGGACCTGATAATGTCACCTGAGGGCCAATAATGCAGAGACAAAATCCCTCCTGGTTAATTAAGAGGGAATTGGATTACAAGGAAAGAAAACTATTACAAATAAAGATTTACATCTGAGTCTGAAATTTCTAGCATTCCTTTCTGGAACGTAGCTACGCTGCAGACCCTTTGGTTCTTATCAGATTCTCTTTATCCCGTGTGGAAGACACTGGGAAAGAATAGGGTTCTTCTAAGACGCCCATGTGCTGAGCCCCTGGGCTAATTTTTAACTTTCAAAGGGGTTTTCTGCTTCCCGGTTCACACCTGCTCCAGGGTCAATCCTGATAGACAGAGAGGATCTGGAGACAGCAAAACGTTAATCGTTTTTCACATTAACAGACATTTCAGTCAGCTGCCTGGGGTTAGGGGCTGTCCGCAGATGGTCCTAGTGCAAACCCACGCAGGCTCACACGCTTGGCTCCTAAAACAATACGGGCATTCTTTCTGAGATTCAGCCTCCATGGCAACTGCAATCTTTCATTCGTACTTGTACAAAAGAGAGTGTAAAATCCTTTTCCTCATCGTGTACGCTTCGTGCCTCTTCTCCCGAAAGCAAGGTCTGTATGTTAACTACCCTGCATCTTCTATGACTGCAAAAGCGTTGTGTTTGCTGTGTCAGTCTAAATCCAAATTATTAGGATTCTCTATTTTTCTACTTTCATATATGGTATAAAGGAAATGAAAATAAAATCTCCAGGGCAAAGGTACATAAGGAACGGTTTACAATGGGAATTTCCTACGAAACCATGGGGTTTGAGATTGTTGTGTGAAGATGCAGGTGTGATTAATGAAGTCATTGTCACCTAAGGAATTGGCGTTAAGTGCGAAAGTGTCTTGAAAAAGATATTCATTTTGTATTGGATCACATGAACAGTCCTGGAAAGAGGAGGGTGATGCATTTACACTCTGCTCTGCGTGATATGCTAAGGTTCCGTCCAGCCAACTCTCACAGCCAGCTGGAGAATCTTCCCAGAGAGACTTTAGAAACCTCCATTTGCTCAAAACTCGTGTGAAGCAATAATTTTTTTAAAACAAGTTTTATTGAATATGTTTGAGGTTTACAGTACACTGTTCTGGTACACACACACATGGTAAAAAGGGTACCTGAATGAAGCAAATCAACATATCCATCCTCTCGCTCCTTTTTTGACAAGACCAGCTGAGGTCTACTTAACACAATTCTCTACTACAGTTTTATTAACTAAGTGCTCAGACTCTACGTTAGATCTCTAGACTTGTTCATCCTCCACATTTCCTACTTTGTATCCTGTGACCTTCATCTCCCAGGTCCTTCTCCCACTGTACTCCTTGGAACCACTTTTTGTTCTGTATACTTGACCTTCTTTATTTTTTTTTTTTTAAAGATTCCTCATAAAGTATGATCATGGAATATTTTTCTTTCTCTGCCTAGTTTATTTCACTTGATATAAAGTCTTCCATGTCTATCCATGTTGTGACAAATGGCAGGATTGCTTTCTTTTTCAAGGCTAATATTCTATTATAACTCCCCCATTTTCTTTATCCATCTGTCCATTGACAGCCACTTAGATTGTTTCCATATCTCAGCTATTGTGAACAATGCTGAAGTCAACACCAGAGTGCAGAGATGTTTACCAGGTGGCGATTTCCTCTGCTGTGGGTAGAGATCTGAAAGAGGGATTACTGAATCATAGGGTAGTTCTACTTTTCATTTTTCATTATGGTTGCACCACTTTAATTCTCATCACAGTGTTGTAAGTTTCCCTTTTCTCCACACCCTCACTGACGTTCATTATCTGTAGGCTTTTTGCTTATAGCTATGAGGCAGGATCTCATAGCAGTTTTAATTTGCATTTCCCTGACAATAAGTGATGTTGAGCACATTTTCATATATGTTTTGGCCATTTTTATGCCTTTTTTAGAAAAAAAGTCTGCTTGCATCCTTTCCCTATTTTTCAATCAGGTTATTTATTTTTCTGCTATTGAGTTGTAAGAGTTTTATTTAGAAATTTTAAATATTCACCTCTATCAAAAAAATTGACTTGCATTTTTTCCCCGGCCCCTAGATTGCCTCCTTGTTTTGTTGACTGTTTAGTTTGCTATGCGTATTTTTTTTTAGTCTGATGCAGTCCCATTTATTTGTTTTCGTTTCTGCAGCTTGAACTTTTGGTGTGATATCCAAAAAAAGTCATCGCCAAGGCCCATGTTTAGGATCTGTTCTCTCTGTTCTTTTTGAGGAGTTTCATGGCTTCAGGTTTTACATTTGTGTGTAAAACCTGATTTACACATACTTTTTGTGTGTGGTACAATTGTCCAATTTCATCCTTTTGCATGTGGAAATCAAGTTTTCCTAGCATCATTTATTGACAAGACTACCCTTTCCCCATTGTGTCTTGGTGCCCTTGTCAAGTATTTATCGGCTATATATTTTTGAATTTATTTCTGGGTTTGTTGTTCTGTTCCATTGGTCTGTGTTTCCACTTTTATGCCAGTAGCATACAGTTTTGATCACAATAGCTTTATAATATAATTTTAAATTAGGAAATTTGATACCTTCAAGTTTGTTTTTCTTTCTCGGTATTGCTTTAACTAGTTAGGATTTTTTTGTGGTTGCCTACAATTTGGGGGATATATTTTTTCTATACTGTGAAGAACACTATTGGAATTTTAATAGTGATTGCATTTACTCTGAATATTGCTTTGTGAATTATGAAAATTTTAACACCATTAAAACTTTTGATCTATGAACTTGGTATGTCTTTCCATTTATTTGTGCCTCTTCAATTTCTCTCACTTCTTAGCATACAAATCCTTTATTTCTTTGGTTAAATTTATTCCTAAGTAGTTTTTTTTCAATGCTATTTTAAATAAGATTGTTTTCTTGATTTTTTTTAAGTAGGTTGTTATCTGAACATAGAAAGTGCTACTAAATTTTGTATGTCAATTTTAAATTCTGCATCTCTAGTGAATTCATTTATTAGGTCTAATAGTTGTGTGTGTGTGTGTGTGTGTGTGTATGGTGGGAGGGTATCTTTGGGGTTATGTTCTATAGGATCACGTCATCCGCAAATAGAGATAATTTAACTTCTTCCTTTCTGATGGGAATGTCTTTTATTTTTTTGTCTGGTATGATTGTTCTTGTATGGTAATACTTTTAAGTACTATGTTGAATAGGATAGTGAGGGTGGGCATCCCTACCTTGTACTGCCTCTTAGTGAAAAGGCTTCCAGTAGTTGTTCCTTACTGATTATCATATTACCTTGGATTTTTATTAAGTGGCCTTCATTATGCTGAGGAGTTTCTCTCTATACTTAAACTGTTAAGAGTTTTCATCAAGAAAGGATGTTGAACTTTGTCAAATGTTTTTTCTGCATCAGTTGAGATGATCATTTGGAATCTTTCATTCTATTAACGTGACCTTTCGTATTGATTGACTTGCATCTAGTCGCCATGAGTGAGGAGAGGGTGTGGTGATCTAGAGGGTTCTGAGTTGAGTGATAGGTGAAAGGAGGTGATAGGAGATGAGAGAGGACACTAAAGGGAGAAGATCAGTGGTAAGAAGGAAGAGTTTTCATGTCAAGTTGAAGATGTTCTTAGACATGTCTGGGGAAGGGCTGAAAAGGAGAGTGATCAGGGACCTGGACCACATGGCCAGGCAGACCGGGTGATGAATAGTGTGACCTGGGGTATGTTACTTAACCTCTCTCAGATTCAGTTTCTTCATCCATGGAATTAATTAATGTTGCAAAGGACCAACCTCACAGAGTGTGTGTGGGGATCAAGTGAGTTAACACATGCAAAGCCCTTAGCACCATGCCTGACACATGTTAACTCTGGGTAAGTGGCTACTGTTATGAATATCTTGATGTTGAGTCATAGCACTGAGCAATCCTTAGATTTTGTTTGACCAAGGATGATATTGAGACCAGACCCAGGGCAGTGAGTCTTTCAGTAGGAGGTTCAAATAGGGTCACCTGTTGGGACTGGAAGCTGCAAGGGAAAGCTTATTTATAGTGTTTTATTTTAAGGTAATTTATAGTGTGGCTTTTAGGACTGTGCCTAAAAGGTTTCTCTTGGCCTGGTAGATGAGGTCAGATGAGATCTGTTACTTGTGCTGTGTATAGATTTTGTCCTGGACACTCATGGAATATAGAGCTCAGTGGTTCTCAATCAATAGAGATCACATCAGGATCTTAAGTTACATTAGGATCACTTGTGGGACTTCTAAAACAACAGAGGATGAAAGACAGGCCCTGGGTGAAACCCTGGCACCTGCTTAATCTAACATACGATCAGGGTTAGAAAACCATGGTTTTAGCTGTTGGAGTGACCAGCAGATAACTGACATACAGGTTTTAAGAATGAAGCCCAGTTTGGGTTCAGGCAGATTGATTCTGCATTCTGAATCTTCTTCTAGAAGTATGTGCCCTTGAACTTCTCTGATGCTTATTTTCCTTTTCCAAAAATGGTAATAATCTCATCCTCCTCTTCTTCCCACCTCATGTTGCTTTCAGGTGCGTCGTCTTTATTCCCTGTAGAGGAGTGCCACATGGAAGCTGTGAACGCTGTTGTTATTTATACCATTATTGAGAATAATGATGCTGTATTTTAAATAAATGATATAGATCCATAGACAATACTCTAAACTTCAGTATGAATAATGCAATATAAATTTTACACTAGAAACAATAACAATCAATTTACATACATTGTCAGAGCCTGAAGAAAATTTCAGAGAGCAAGGATCACAAAATCCCATTATCCATTAAACTATCCATGAACTTAATTCAGGGAAAAAACACATAATTGCTTGTTATACCTAATTTAATCTGAAAGATGGAGCCTCAGAAACTGGTAATTATGACTCAAACTTACTTTTTCTTGAGTTGTTTGATCTGCCCTATGTTGACTGACACTGAGGGGGATCAGTTAATGCCCAGTTAACTCCACACTACACTTATCTGGAGCTTGAGGATCACATTGGGACCTTAAATTACATTAGGATCATTAGTGGCACTTTCAAAAGTGTTAGAGGTGTACCTTACATGACTGATGCATCTACCTCCTAACTCCTTTGCTCATACAGTTGCACAGTACAGTACACCCATTATGGCACCACATCCTTAATGCTCACACTCACACACCCAACAGTGTCCAGAAACACATAGAAATTTGCCAGGCTCACTTAAAATTTCTTTTTTGATGTATCATTCACTCATGAAGTCATTTATTTGACAAATCTTTTACAGAACGCCAGCTATATGCAAGATTTGGGAAAAAACATATAGGTCCATTCAATGTAAAAGCTTAATACATAAAAGGAGCACTCAATGTTTACATAAATGTGACCTAAGACAAACACAAAAACCAGGAAATAAAGCTTGTCGATGTGAGAGAGGTAGTAATTTGTGAGTACCAACCAAAAATTTTTTTTCTTTCATGGGCCTTGGTAGCACATGCCTGTAGTCCCAGTTACTTGGAGGGCTACAGTAGGAGGATGGCTTGATCCTAGGAGTTCAAGGGCAGCCTGGGCAACATAACACCACACATCTGTGTAATTTTTTTTTTTTTTTTTTGAGACAGAGACTCATTCTGTTGCTCTGGGTAGAGTGCCATTACATCATAGTTCACAGTAACCTCAAACACTTGAGCTCAAGTGATTCTCCTGCCTCAGCCTCCCAAGTAGCCAGGACTGTAGGCACCTGCCATGACACCAGGCTAGTTTTTCTATTTTCAGTAGAGACATGGTCTTGTTCTTTCTCAGGCTGGTCTTGAACTCCTGAGCTCAGGTGATCCACCCACCTGGGCCTCCCAGAGTGCTAGGCTTATAAGCATGAGCCACCACGCCTGGCCACATCTATGGAATTGTTTTTTTTAAAGTGAGGAGAGTTTGCTAAGAGGGAAGAGTACTTATATCACAAATAATAATAAAGAGGATGAGTGAACTTACAAAGAAAAGAACCTTTCAGCATATCTAACTGAAATGAGAAACTGTGGAAACCTCAGGTTTCTGTCCTGATAATCCTCCTTTACAGTCTAGTAAAGGACCATAAGGCAAATCTGACACGGGCAGCAAAGTAAGAGCAGGTGGAAGAGAGGTTGTGTGCAAATGTAAAAGACCCATTTGGGTCATTACCTGTTAGTGCTGCCTCAGTTTGCCCGAGATGATTATATACTTAGGGAGGCTGCAAATAATTGGCAGAGAGGGTCTCAGCTGCTTTGCTGTCTACTGTACTCCCCTTGTCCATTCACATTTCCAGTGTCCTGGATGACAATTTTATGTTTTCTGAGCTTTCAATGCATCTTCCCACCACCTTCCCTCTCAGCTGTCAAGTTTGCTGTCCATTTCACTTAGAATCTAGACTAGAACCTCCTAGAACTCCCACTCTGGAGTCTACCCACCGACCTGTATGTGCGTCCACACACCCCACCTTTGACCCTGATGTTATGGAGGAGCAGTCAGCTCCTATGAAGACCAACCCCTCCCTGTGTGTCCCCCTCACCACTGTCAGGACACTGCTATGATAGGTTTTTCTCTCTCCTTCATCATAGTTTCCCCTCTCTATATCTTTTTTTTGTTTTTTTTTGAGACAGAGTCTCACTATGTTGCCCTTGGTAGAGTGCTGTGGTGTCACAGCTCACAGCAATTTCAAACTCTTAGGCTTAAGCAATTTTCTTGCCTCAGCCTCCCAAGTAGCAGGACTACAGGCTCCCCCCACAATGCCGGGCTATTTTTTGTTGAGGTTGTCATCACTGCAGTTTAGCTGGCCCTGGCCGGGTTCGAACCCACCAGCCTCTGTGTATGTGTCTGGTGCAGTAACCACTGTGCTACAGGTGCCGAGCCACCCCTTTCTATATCTTTTGCATCATACAAACATACTGGAATTTCTTCGATCTTAAAAAAATACACTCTCCTGATCCCATATCACCTCATTCCTCTTGCTGCCCTTGCCAACAGCAAAACCCCTTGGAGAAATTGTGTGTACTGCCGCTTCCATTCCCCCCTATTTTCTTTTAAACTCATTCTAAACAGATTTTACCTTCACAATTCACTAAAACTCCCCTGTCCTGCCCTTAGTAATGTCCACAGTGTTAAATCTAATGATTTGTTGCTAATCCTAAACTTACTTGTTTTATCGGCAGCCATTTGAGAAATTAAAAGACTCACTTCTTTTATTTTATTATTGTTATTATTATTATTTTGAGTCAGAGTTTCACTTTGTCACCCTTGGTAGAGTGCTGTGGCATCACAGCTCACAGCAACCTTAAACTCTTGGGCTTAAGCAATTCTCTTGCCTCAGCCTCCCAAGTAGTTGGGACTACACTACAGGTGCCCACCACAATGCCCGGCTATGTTTTTGTTGTTGTTGTCAGTGTTGTTTTTAGCAGGCTTGGGCTGGGTTTGAACCTGCTAGCTCTGGGGTATGTGGCTGGTGCCCTAACCATTGAGCTATGGGCACTGAGCCTAAAAGACTCACTTCTTCAGTTGCCTTCTTCACTTGGCTTCTGAGACAAAGTACTCCTGGTTTTCTTTCTACAGCACTGGATGCTTCTTCTCAGCCTCCTTTGTTGTTTCTTGCTCTCCCCAACTTCTTACTGTTATTCATGGCCTTAGCCTGGGTCTTCCTCATTGCTCAAACTACATCCCCTTCCTTGGGAGTCTCAGGATTTAATGTTACCTTTATGATGACAATTCCTAGACATGTTGTCCTCTGTCTGTCCTCTCCCTCATATTCCAGGTTTGTACATCCAACAACTTGCTTTGTGTCTCAGCTGAAATGTCTACCAGCTAGCTCCACCTTAATGTGCACAAAACAGAACTCTTGAGTTTCTCTCCAACTCGAGTTCTCGTAGTACTCCCTGTCTCAGCTCAGAGTCTGCTCTACCCCATTGCTCAGTCCATAGAACTGGAAGTAATATTTGACTCCTTTTCTTCTCACATATCCCACATGCAGTCTGACAATATATCATGTATCCACTTTGAACACATCTAGAATTTGACCACTCCTCAGTGTCTTTACAGCCATTCACTGTCCCCTGCCCCATCCATCCCAGCCATCCTAAGCTTAAGCCCTGATGGGCCTTGAGTAGATTATTGTATAGTTTCCTTAATGGGTCTCCTGCTTCCACTATTGTTCAGTCTATCCTCAACATTTGTCAGAACCTTCTAAACTATAGTCAGATTATCATGGCACTTTGTTCAAAACCATTCTATGATTTCATTTCTCTTAGAGTAAAAGCCAAAATCCTCCCAAGGTTCTGCAAAATCCTATACTGTCTCTGTTGTTGGCTTCCTCACTGTCTCTGCCCAATCTTCTTCGCCCCAATGTTCACCCCAGCTTGCTCATTCTCACCTTCAAGTTCATACCTGCCTTGAGAGGTCTGCACTTGTCCCTGTGTCCTAACCTTTATATCCTTCAAGCTTGGTGGAACTGCCTCTGCATATTCAAAAGATCTGTTAAAATCTTTTTTGGAAACAAGACAAGTTCTCCTTTTAAGAGGAATGCTTCCTGCTCTGCACTGTGAAATAGAGGGGGTAGTAACTTATTTTATTTTTTCCTTCTGCAATGGAGACTGAGGGAGGAGGTACAGTGTGGTTTGGGATTGAAGAGGAACACACGTAGGTGTTGGGGGAATTTAACACCCTGGTAGGAAATGAAGGTTTTATCTTAACAATGTCAGGTTTTATAACTCGCAGAATGGCATGGTCAGCATTGTATTTCATTAAATTCATTTTGTTGGTGGAGTGAAAGAAAGATGTTTCAAGGACGGTGTGTGAGCAAGAGCAGAAGCTGAGATAGCAATTCACAAATGATAACAATAATCTAGGTAAGAGATGATTACTACTCCAAGATGGCAGCAGTAAATTTGGAAAAGAGGGCATAATTACTACAGGTAAAATTAAGAGGTAGGATTGATATGAACTGGTCATAGTTAGATGTTAGGTATGAAGGAAATAAAGGCATTTAGGATGAACTTGGGCATCTAAGATTAGATTTATATATGGGTGATGATTTTAATTGCAAGGAATAAATTTACATGTATAAGTGATTACAGAAGGCAAGCTTAAAGACTGGACAAAATATTAACTTATGTTTTATACATGATAGCTTTGAGTTATCTTTAGGATGTCCAAGGGAAATCTAACAATCTGGTGGATTCTTTCTGGATCTGGATCTGGGATTAGAGCTCAAGAGAAAGATCTGGGCTATATACAGATTAAAGCATCTTTTGGGATCAGAATGACTAAGTCATTCCAAGTCACAAGCCAACAAGAGTCACCACTGAGGGATCAAATCCAGCCACTCTGACTCCAGAGCCAGAGCTGTTAATGACTGTGCTTTAACACCGATTCCTTCCCTCCTCCTGGCTCTCCACCCCCACCTTGAAGGGCAAGACTTTGCAAGCTTGCGACACCACTCTCTGAACAAGCTTCTTACAGGAATCTAAATATAGAGTTTCTCAGCACTCACTTTCTGATTCCATAGAACTTTCCTTTTCTCTTAAGAGCCAAGGGCCTTGCCAAAGTGATCTGTAGCCCTTAATTTATCATCTCCTGGTGACTTTTCAACTCATTCAACTCAAAATGATGGTTTCTGCCACCAACTCAATTTAGTCCAAGGTCACACAAATGACTTACTCATTGCCAAATCCTATTTTTTAAATGTTCATAGTACAGAAGTTGATATTTTTACATTCACACGTGAATCCAGGTGTGAGCATGTTTGTGTTGATTGAGAGTCATGATAGAAAGAAGTTTAGAAAACCAGAAGGAAATGGTGAATCATAATTACTCCATACGCAGATGCTCATTCATAAGCAGGCATTTTTCATACAGAGTTAACAATCTATTCTCAATTCTAAAATTTTGATTGTGCTACAAGTATTCCTTTCCATGCAGGGCTCTCATTTTGAGAAAAAAATTATTGAGGTAGCCAACTGACTTTGCACACCAGATTTTCCCCCTCTTCTGAAAACCAACTAAAATTATTAAGTAAAACATTTTTTAAAAGACTCTCAAAATCCATCTTGAATGAAATAGAAGACAGATAATCTACACTCTAACATATGTGTAATGACCATGACCACTAGCTGAGATTGGTTAGGTTTCATCGAGAAGGAAGTCAAAAGGGGTACTGAGAAATCTTTGAAGTGATAGTTACAGAAGGATTTCAAGAAAACACTTTTAAAAAGGAAGAGGTCCCCCCTCTAGTAAAAAAGCTATGTAGCTTGTTTGCTATAGTGAACAAGGAAATCTGGTAGCCCAACTGCCAAAAAAAAAAAATCCTCCTGGACTTCAACTTTGAAAAGCAATAGCTTTGAAACACCAAAGGCAGTAATACTGCACAAAGCATTATATGGAATTGGCATATTTGCAGGAAACAGGCTATCTCGGTGGTAGCAGTGGAAGGCCATTTGGGTTATGACACCTAGAAGCCACTCTGGCCCGTCTTCCCTCTCCAAAGAAACTTCTTTAAATGGCTAGTCCAGATCATACAACTCATTCAATGATGAATAATTCTTTTTTAAAAGAGTACACTATCAACCCAAGGACACTCTAAGAAGAACATGTGGAAAAGTACAGTAAACCTACCAACACAGAACAGTCACTGGAAAAAAAAGGTTGACACAGACCAGATGAAAAACTGTAGACCTTTAGCTGTGTATTTAAAGACAAAAAAACCCCACATCTATGAAAGAAGATGCACAAAGCAGATGCAAGAATTCATAGAAGAGATGGGAAGACACTTATAAAAAGAAAAAATAGACCAGGGAAAAGAAATTAAAGGTGAAAATGAGAAGAAAGGAGACAAGTCTATTACTATTAATGAAGAATATGAAAAATCTGTGCCCTCTCAGGGCCTCCAATCTACTCAGGAAAATAGGACAAATAATAATTACAGAGGACACTGAGAGTTGACCTACTTTTTTATTTGTTTGTTTCTGTACAGTCATGTGTCATTTAACAGCAGAAGTATGTTCTGAGAAATGCATCATTATGTGATTTTATTATATAAATGTTAAGGAGTGTAGTTACACAAACCTAGGTGGTCTAGCCTACCCCATGCTTAGCTGACTATTCCTGGGCTACAGATCTGTACAACATGTTACTGTACTGAATACTGCAGCCAGTTTTAACACAATGGAAAGTATTTGGGTATCAAAACATAGAAACAGTACAGTAAAAATATGGCATAGAAGCTATTAAAAAAAAAGTGTAGAGCACCTGCCATGAATGGAGCTTGCAGGATTAGAAGTTGGCTCTAGGTGAGTGAGTGGTGAGTGAGGGTGAAGGCCCAGGATCCAGGACATTACTGTACACTACTGCAGACTTTATAACCACTAAATTTATTGAAGATGTTTCCTCCTTTTCTTTTCTTTTCTTTCTTTCTTTTTTTAGATAGTCTTACTTTGTTGCCCTCGTTAGAGTGCTATGGTGTCAACTCTTACAGCAATTTCAGTCTCTTGGGCTCTAGCAATCCTCTTGCCTCAGCCTCCCATGTAGCTGAGACTATACATGCCCGCCACAATGCCTGATTATTTTATAGAGACGGGGTCTCAATGTTGCTCAGGCTGGTCCTGACCTCCTGAGCTCAGGCAAAATACCTGCGTCAGCCTCCCACAATGCTAGGATTACAGGCATGAGCCACTGCACTCAGCTCTTCCTTTCTTCAATAATAAATTAACCTCAGCTTACCATAATTTTCAGAGTTTATAAACTATAATGTTTTAAAAACTTTTTGAATGTTTTATAATAATGCCTACCTTAAAACACAAATACATTGTACAGCTGTAAAAGTATTTTCTTTCTTTATAGCCTACCTTAAAACACAAATACATTGTACAGCTGTAAAAGTATTTTCTTTCTTTATATCCTTATTATTTTAAGATTTTTATATGAACTTTTTTTGGTTAAAAGCCACAACACAAACATCCACATTTGCCCAGGCCTACCCAGAATCAGGATCATCAGTACTGCTGCCTCCCACCTCCCCTTCTATCCCACTGGGAAGTCTTTAGGCACAAGAAGCATGGAGCTGTCATCCCCTATGATGACAATGACTTTTCTAGAATACCTGCTGAAGAACCTACCCGATTCTGTTTTATAGCTAACTATTTTTTTTAATAAGTAGAAGGAGTATACTCTAAAATAATGAAAAAATCTAGGACGTTGACTATGTAAACTAGCCATTTATTATCAGTATCCAGTATCACGCACTGGACACATTGTGTGGCTGTGCCTTTGCAAGACTGGCAGTGCAGTATGTTTGTTTCCACCAGCACCCCCTCAAACACATGCGTGATGTACATTCTGTTATGGTGTCCTTAGGTGATGGGAGTTTTTCAGATTCATTATAACCCTATGGGGCCACTGTGATATGGGTAGTCAGTCAATGATTGAAACCTATGACTCAAAACTACCTTAGTTTGCGAAGGCTGCTATACCAAATTTAAGGTGCTGTTCTGGTTATGCTTCCTTTGAAGGATCTAGAGGGGGAATTTGTCCTTATTTCTTCCCACTCCCAGCTTCTGGTGGCTCGGGCTTTCTTGACATGTGTCACCAACTACAGTCTCTGCCTCTGTCTTTACGTGTTCATCTCCTCCGTATCTGTGTGTCTTCTCATGTTCTTTGTGAGCTAATATTCCTCTGCCTTTCTCGTATAAGGGCACTTACACTGGATTTGTGGACCACACAGATAATCCAGGATAATCTCATTTTGAGATCCTTAATTTAATGACATTTGAAAAGACCCTTTTTCTAAGTAAGGTCACATTCTCAGAATCCAGGAGTTAGGATGTGGCCATATCTTTGGAACACCATTCAGCCCACTCATTGAAGGGTGTGCTCTTTATTTTAGCATATTATTGTGCTTTTAGTCACCTCTGAGAGCACTGTTGGCTGACTTTGGATCGAAGTAGGCCTGGCCCTAGGTGGCTGCATGACCTTGGGGATTTACTGAACTTCCCTCTGCTTGCGTTGTCTATCTAAATGGGAGCTGCAAATATGCATTTAAGAGGATTGTTGTAAGGATGAAATAACACATGGAATGCAAAGCTATTTGGGCTGTTCAGTAAATACTGGAACAGATTATTTCACCATGGTTAGCATTTGTAATAATAGAGACCAGGAGGACGCCAGCTTTTCTATATTTAGTTGCACAAGGAGGCCTTTATCTGGGTCCGGAGCTAAGGTAAGCACTGGGGGCTTACTCCAATCTCAAAGTGCTGCTTTCCTTTGGAAGCCTTGAAGCTCTCTGGCAGACAATTGGAGATTCTCTATTTTAAGTTTTAGGACACTGGTGGGAGATCGGAGTTATGTTAATTTCAGCATCTTCTGACAGGCTTATCTTCCAATTTTTTTTTTTTTTTTTTTTTTAAGAAATAAGAGATTAGAGTTTAAGAGTCAAAGGAAGCTGTGTGGGGAGGTATCTTTGTTTAAAATCTGTCATTTAACACCACTTGTACCCCACAGGGAGATGGGAGAGACAGTCTGAGAGCTAAATATAAGTTGTTAGAACAGCACTTTTAAAAGAAGGCAGATAACAGCTTCCTGTCTGGGAGAGATTACTGAAAGAGAAACTTTGATTCAACCTTTCTTTACTCTTTTGGTGAGAATGACCCCCCTCGAACTCCCCATAAAGTCCAAGGAGGTGTTATTTTCAGTTAGTCAAGATGTTTTAAGTCATTATAAGTCTTTTTCATTAAGATAAATATTTATTCTGTTCAAAAACCAAGGAGTGTTTAGAACCTTTACATTTAAGAGGAAATATTCTTTTTCTGGTAAAACACTTTGGTTATGAAAATTTCCACGGATGCTCAATTGATATAACAAGAATCAACTGTCATTATTTGTATGTACTTTTGTTTAGTAATTCTTACACTATATGTATATCAGATATCATATTTCACATCTTAAATATAAAACTTTTTTTTTTTTTTAGGAAAAGCTTCTTTCATTTAGGGGAGGAAGGTGATGGCCTAGACTCTGTGCTACCTTGTCCAATGCAGGGAATCTTTGGGTCAGGCAGAACCTTCTCCCTGAGGCTTCTGGCCAGAGCATCATATTCTCTCTGGGCAGACTATGTCACCTATCTGAGGAGGTGGGTGGTGGACCTTTGAGTCAGTTAGAGAATGCCTAAACTTTGACTTATAGTTCAAGTGACCTGTAGTAAAGCTTATTCTGTAAAACCCATAATTATGACAAGAAATAATCAGATGCCCACTATACTGATGATCTTAGGATTCCGAGGTTAAATATGGAACAAAACTAAAGCTATATCCCTTGCTGAGAACAGCTGTGGGTGGAGTCCTAGGAGATTTGACAGGTATTGACAAGTGGTTAAGAGTATCTGGCCAGAAGCTCAAACTGCTGGTTCCAATCCCAATTTTATAGGTCTTGGAGGTCCTCACACCAGCTGGTAGCATTAGGACCGTCTAGGAGCTGCTTTAGATGTACTGAATCAGAATCTGCATTAATAAGATCCCTAGATGATTTGTGTATGCAGTAAGTTTGAGAATCCCTTATCTAGTAATGCAAAAAGACCCTGGGTGACCCTCAATAATTCCTACACACCTTCCTATAATCTCCTTCCCTTGAGTGTGAGTAGGACTTACAACTTGCTTCTAGCCAATAGAAAATAGCAAAGGAAGAGATTTTGCACATATAATTAATATCTCAAATTAATCGGTTCTGAGTTGAAGGGAGAAAGTATTCTGTGTGGGGTTGCCTATATCAGGTAAACAACCCTTAAAAGAGGGACCACTCCATCCCTGAGGTCAGAGGCTCTCCTTTCGGCTTGACAAAATAAATGAATGACCTCTGTTGGAGAACCCTACATGGAAGTATGGGTGACTCTAGAACCTGAGATTGCCCTCTAGCCAACAGCCAGCAAAAACCAGGGCCCTTTACCATATAGCTGCAAAAATAAGCTTTCTGCCTACAACCTGAAGGAACTTAGAAAACGATTCTTCCCCAGCTGAGCCTTCAGATGGGAATATAGCTTAATTGACAATTGTCTTGTAAGACTCTGGGCAAAGAACAGTTAAGAAGTTACCTGAAGGCCTGCCCCACAGAAACTGCAAGTTAATCAATGTGTGTCATTTCCAGCTGTTAAACTTGTGGTAATGCAGAGGATCCCTGAAATAAAAAGCAGGAAGCAGCCCTGACGGAAACAAATACTTGGAAAATTAAGAGCACAAGATTTAGAACTGACAAGCAAGAGGAAACCGGTATTTTGGAGATAAGCAGGGGGAACCACAGGTCAGATGGCACTGGCACTGACCACCCCCTAAAAGAAATAATTAAGATGTAAAGTAGAAACTAAGTAAGAATGTTACAATAGAAGTTTAAAACAGGTGTAATTTAGGGGCGGCGCCTATGGATCAAGGAGTAGGGTGCCAGCCCCATATACCAGGGGTGGCGGGTTCAAGCCCAGCCCCGGCCAAAACTGCAAAAAACAACAACAACAACAACAACAACAAAAAACAACCAGGTGTAATTTACAGGATGCATAAGAGGAGTTTAGGTAGGAGGTGGTGAGCTATTCCCACCGCCCCTCTACTGTTGAGCTTTCTCTTAACTTTGTAGAACTTTTCTTTGTCTTTTAATAAACTTTGAGTGTCTTAACGCAGTGTGTTTTTTTGTTTTTCTTGTATTTCCTCCTGGTTGTCCCCTCAATCAGGGGGAGAGGTTGGAAGAGAGGTTCCAACTGAGAGACTCTGGCCGGAGTATCCTCCCCGTGTGTCTCTACAGGTGCCTCTGGGAAGGCAGGTGGTCGGTCACCTGACAGGGTGGCCACCAAGGCTTTTCTCTGTGCTTTTTCCTACTCAGGGTGCTCCCTCTTGTAACGGGGAGCATTCCCAGCCGGGGACTTACTCGGGCCTGACTTGGTCTGTTTTACTGTTTCCTGTTCGTTGGTGGCGTGTCTTTCAATTCTTTGAGCATCCAAGAACCGGTGGTTTCAAATCCCAGCCCCTTTCAGTGATTTGTGAAGCAGCAGCAGAAAACCAGTTCATCTAGGGCAATTAGCTTATCTACTCTTTGACTTAATTTTGTCTACATATTAAAAAAGGGTGAAAACAGTTTAACCCTGGGGCTGGTTTTCAGATTAATGACTAATCTGTATAAAGCGCTTAAAACTGTGCTTGGTACTTGGTAAGTGCTCAGTAAATTATATTCTTATGTATTTAATACAGAAAATTGCAGAGTTTAATTCTTTGCCTTTTGAAAACTGCTTTTCAATAGAGCTTAAGCAGTGAGGACAAATGAGTGAAGCCCCAGGAGTTGTGATGCATTGCATGTACATAAGCTTCTAGGACATGACTCTAAAGTGTGTCTGTTGAATTTGCTTCAGTGAAAATGCAGGTGAGTGCTGCTGGGCTCTGTGTCACTGCTTGTCTTGAGTTTGTTCACTTAAAATAATCTATCTAAGCGAGTCCCAGTTACAATCCAAAGTGGGGAAACATGTACCATTATCTTTATCTTATGGGAAGTTAGGTGAAGGTGTGAAGGCACTGATGTGTCCACGTCATGGAAGAAATACATGACCTAAATGGATTCGAAATCCAGCATCTTGATTCCAACCTGGATTAAGATAAGCTATTTGTTGTGTGGCAAAAGACAGATTCAGGCAGAGGATGGACTGTATAAAATGGTCATTTCTCAGGGATAATTTCAGCACTTGCTTTTCTCTGGGTCTGCGCCTCTTAACCTGCCAATCAGTAACCCATCCATCTTTTTCTCTTTGACAGAAACTTTGTTTAGGGACCTGTAAACTATTAGCTCTGATTATACCCCATCACTTGCAGGTATAAACAATGCTGAAGGGATAGCAGGTCTCTAAGCCTTTGAATGGCAGCACGTGCCATCAGGACAATAAAATTAGAATGGGAGATGAATTCCGTCCTTTCTTCTGACACTTCATTTTCTTAAGCCTCTACACGAACCTTCATACGCAATGCAATTCCGGGCACTTGCTTTCTTAGACTCCCTGTCATTCTTTGTCAGTGCCTGTGCTCCCTTCTTATTGTGATGACCTTGTATATTGTATTTAGAATTCTGTTCAGATATATTTAATTATAATGCCCTTTCAGGATACTTGTATTTGTTATGTCCTCTTTGTTTTGAAGCTTGGTGTGCTTTCAAGAGTGCTTTTTGTTCTACTCTACCAGAGACATTCACATTTGGTTTTTGGCAAATACTACGGGGGGGGGGGTCACTGCGTAATTGAACTTTCATAAATCATCTTCTGCTCCCTGCAACCAAATTCCCACAATCTTTTCTTCCCTCAGAAACCTTGCTAAGCCACTGAAGGAAGAGATTTTAAGAAAAGCAGGCTTATCTCTCTCAGTGTATGTTTTACTTTTCATTCTTTTATCAAATAAAGCTTTGGGTGCTGTTGCTAATGCAAATTCTCACCCGAGCCTGCTGAAGAGGTGGCTGAGTGGTGAAATTCTGCTGTCCTCAGATGTTCATGATAATACAATAGAGTGTATATTTTTAGATTCATTAATCAATTGAAAATGCCAGTTTTGATGTTTATAAGTCATGTCTGAATTAATATGCAAGTATCTGCATATGTAAATATTCATATCTTTGTATTAGAAGTCCCTGGATTCCTAATATAGAGACTGACATCATCAAATACGGGTTTTTGTTTTGTTTATTTTTATTTTTATTTTATTTTTGGTGGCAAAACCACAACAGAGTATCTTTGAACCTATTCAAAAATAATAGAGCGGTGCCTGTGGCTCAAAGTAGTAGGGCACTAGCCCCATAAACCGGAGGTGGTGGGTTCAAACCCAGCCCTGTCCAAAAACTGCAGCAAAAAAAAAAAAAAAAAAAAAAAAAAATCGATTTGAAGATAGTGGGAAAAAGTGAGCATAAACTTTCTTTTAGAACATTACTAGGGGTGGAAACACATTACAGTTACAATGGTGATGACCATGTTGATGATAACAGTCATACCGTCTTTTAAAAAGCTGAATGTAGGTAAGTTTATATGCAGGCGTTTGTAATGGCCTATGTAAGGAAAGCCACATGCCAAAGACTTTTCAAGAATCTTTCAATGAGAAAGTAACATTTGTATGACTACGGATACAAATATTTTTAGATGACAGACCTAAGAACAAGAACATACACCTTTCAGTCAGAAGCTGACCATGAAGCTCATGTTTTTCTCTTGGAATATCCCACCACTGGACTTAACTCTGAGAAGCAAGCCAGGTGCATTTTAGACTAAAAAGACGGCTGAGTTGCTTGACCTTTCTGTTCTTCAAAGTCTCTTGGGGAAAACTGCAGTGTCAGCTACTTCTTTCACATTTCATAGCAAAAGGCAGAACATATTTTGCTTTTTTTTTTGAGACAGAGTCTCACTATGTCACTTTGGGTAGAATGCTGTGGTATCACAGCTTACAGCAACCTCCAACTCTTGGGCTTAAGTGATTCTCTTGCCTCAGCCTCCCAAGTAGCTGGGAATACGGGCACCTGCCACAACGCCTGGCTATTTTTCAGTTGTAATTGTCATTGTTTGGCAGTCCTGGGCTGGATTTGAACCCGCCAGCTCCGCTGTCTGTGGCTGGCACCTTAGCCGCTTGAGCTACAGGCGCTGAGCCAGAACATGTTCTTATTCACTGATTGTTCAGCTGCCAACTGCTTTCTCAGCAGGCAGCTATGTTATGGTGTCATGGTTGGAAAAGGTAGCCTTTTACCAGATCTAAAACTTATTTAACCAAAAGTAACCTTTGGGACGAAGCTACAGTCATAGTGAACCTCAGTCAGATATATTCTATACCTGCAGTTTTAAGTATTTCAAAAACTTGTGACTAGAAACCTCAATAAAGTGAGACTTATACTCCGTTAGGCTCCTGAGTGCCTTTGGGACTGTCACTTTATACTTGGGACATCTATTATGTATGGAAAGGAAACATCAGTGCACCAAATATTATAATACAAAGGCATAAGCCAAGATCCATGTCGGAGGCAAATTGCTTTAGTTACACTACCATTTTTGAATGCATTTAAGTGAAAGGAGCCTTTTATTTTAAGCAACTGAGCACAGACTTAAAAGAAAGGAAAAATGGAGTAAATAAAAACAAATACAAATTGTAAAAGGATAAATCATGAACAGATTATGTTTTAGTTCTTTACAGGATCTAAAGTATTAAATGTTTGGGCAGATTTAGATTTTTTATTGTATTCTAGGCTTTCAGTTCTTCATCCCCAAAGATTATCTTGCTTGTTAAACCTGCTCTCCTTATTCTCAGAATTATCCTAGGAAACCCATATAGCAACTCAACATAATCCATAACTTTCCCACTTTACTTAATACTTTAATCCACCAAAGGTAGCCATTTCTTGAATACTTTTCTGCCTTTATAAACTGCTGTTTTAGTATTTAGAGCTTGAAATAAATAAATACCATGAACTTATCAGCAGCACATGTTTTATTTCTCACAGCTCTGGCAGCAGGGAAGTCCAACATCAAGACACCTGAAAATTCTGTGTCTGGTGAAGGTTGCTTCGTCTTCTCACCATGACCTCATATGAAAGGGGAGAGATAATATTTGGGGTGTCTTTCATAAGGGCATCCCATTCACTGGGGCTCCACCCTCATGACCTGATCACCTTCCAAAAGTCCCACATCCCAGTACCATCACCTTGGGGTTCATTCATTTCAACAGATGAATTTCAGAGGACACTTGCTTTCATACCAGTCCCTTTGCTCCTAGTTCAATCCTCACTTCACATGCTACTCTTCCATCTCTCTACATCTTTCTATTCCTGATCATTGAAGTTAATATGCTCCTAGACAGCGGAATTCATATAACCATCCACATAACAGTATCAATCATCTGTAAGAAGCAAATGTGGTGATATCACCAGATACAGTTAAATACGGTGCATTCTCTTAATATGAAGGCAAAAGCAAAGGATTTAGCTCTTGGAACACTCATTCTTGGGATGCTCCCTCCAGAAACATAGCCACCATGCTGGAGGAAGCCGAAGGGCTGAGGATTGACCTCATATGGGCACTTTGGTCCATAGTTGCCAGCTGAGCTCCCACTCAATACCCAGCCTCAGCAATCAGCTATGTGAGTGATTCCGTGGGTGTTTTCCTCAGTTGAGAAATCAGAAAACTCCAGTCCCAGGGGCCATGTCACTACACCTACAAGAGAGATTCCAAAAGAACCTCCCAGATGACCCTATTTAATGCACAGAACCCCTTTGCGGAAGGTAAAATTGCCTTACTTTTTTTTTTTTTTTAATCATAGCTGTGTACGTTAATACAATCATGGGGTATAATGCGCTGGTTTTATATACCATTTGAAATATTTTCATCAAACTGGTTAACATAGCCTTCACTGCATTTTGTGTTCAGACATTTATACGCTACACTTAGTAAATTTAACATGTACCCTTGTAAAATGCACTGTAGGTTTGGTCTCCCCAATTACCCTCCCTCCACCCATCCTCCCGGCTCCCCTCTCCTCCCTCTCCTCTTTCCTTACTTTTAAATAAATATTATACAAAGGGTACAGCTTCATATTGAAAAATGGAAGGGCTTACCTCGTAGACCCTTTCAATAGGACAAGAAATCTTCCAAGAATCTTAAAAGTACTATCTTGCCTACGGTTACCAGATAAAATACAGGATGCAACATTTGGCAATACTCATATAAAAATGTATTCACTGCTTATCTGGAATACAACTGTAAGTTCCCTAATTTGTTTGCTCGCTTTGGCCACATAGCATAGTGCCCTGAATCTCTCTACCCAGGAAAGGAAGGGGCTGGTCTCAAAGAGACTACTATTAATCCACATCTGTATTTTATTCCTTCTTAAATCAATACACAAAGCAGATTCCCTAGATTAATCAAATTCACTTGTTAAAATGCTGCAAATCCTTTTCCAAGACCTTCTAAGCAAATATTCATTCCCCAAACTCCCCAAATGTTTATAAAACACGTAGCTGAATCCTACAAAACAAACTGCAAAGCAAACTAGAATTTGGACTTTGGAAAAATCCAACTGAATGTAAATAAAAATAAGCTTTGTATAAAACAGAGCATTACTCATTTTGATTTCTTTCTGAAGGGTAAGGTGAAGGCAAAAAAATCCAAAGAATTTGGATGAGTTTCATCAATGAAAAGATATATGGAAGTTCATGTAAAAGTAATACCAATAATATTTAATTTCTGGATAGTGCTGCATAGTTTACAAAAGACATATTATCTAATATAAATTTTGCAATAACCCATGTGAAGTAGAAAGGGGATAGATTATTTTGAACCCCATAGATCCAATTCTATATTGGAGCTAAATATATCATTGAGCTCCAATAATTATATTATTACATTCTATTCTATTATTGAAAAATTATTTACATCTCACGTATGAGGAAAGCTGAAGTTCAAAGGAATTATGTTAATTGCCCGATATTATGTTAGCTGTCAGATAAACAACATGTGAGAAAGGAAAGACTTGAACTTGATATTCTGATATCTCATTAAATGGTTTTCCTGATATACCATGCAAGTACTCTGAAAATTCCTTAACCAATGAAAGTCAATTTAAAAAACAAACAAAAATGCCTGGGTACAGTGTCTCACACCTATAATCCTAGCACTCTAGGAGGATGAGTCAAGAGAATTGCTTCTGCCCAAGAGGTTGAGGTTGCTGTGAGCTATGATGATGCCACAGCACTCTGCTCAGGGCAACATAGTGAGACTCTGTCTAAAAACCAAATAAAAAAGGCATCCTAGGTGAGGAAAATGCTGACATAAATAAGATTTTTTGAGTACTCATTGTGTTGTACTCATAAACTAAGTGTTTTGCACATATTTTCACACCTCACTGAACTACCTGTATCAGCCACAGTTTATGCAGAATCCACCTATCTAAATCTCTACCATCTGCAGCAAAGCCAGGAATAAGAAAGTACTTTTTTATCTTTTTGAGACAGAATCTCAAGCTGTCACCCTGGGTGGAGTGCCGTGGTGTCACAGCTCACAGCAACCTCAAACTGTTGGGCTTAAGCAATTCTCTTGCCTCAGCCTCCCAAGTAGCTGGGACTACAGGCGTCCACCACAGCACCCGGCTATTTTTTTCTTTTTTTTTTTTCGGCTGTAGTTGTCATTGTTGTTTGGCAGGCCCGCGCTGGATTTGAACCCACTAGCTCTGGTGTATGTGGGTGGCACCCTAGCCGCTTGAGCTACAGCCACAGAGCCTAAAAGTACTTTTATAAGTTTCAGAGCACTCAGAATAAGTGTAGAACTGTAAATTCATTCAGTCATTTTACATATATTTATTGAGTGCTGATAATGTATTAGCCACTCTATGAAATTCCAAGGATGTCGACATGGCCCTACTCTTGTAGATTTTTAAAGCAGCAGTTCTCAACCTGTGAATCGTGACCCAATGACCCTTTCACAGGGGTCGCCTAAATACATCCTGAATATCAGATATTTACATTACGATTCATAACAGTAGCAAAATTACAATTATGAAGTAGCAATGAAAATCATTTTATGGTTGGAGGTCACCACAACATGAGGAACTATATTAAAGGGTCGGGGCCTTAGGAAGTCTGAGAACCACTGTTAGAGTGTAGTGGTCGTTGTAGATAAAATACAGCCAATGCCCTGAAATTGTTATGCCTAATTCGCTGCACAGCTCCTAAAATGATCACACCGAACTGAGGTACTCTAAGTTTAGACACAATCCTAACAGACCCAGTAATGCATTATCCCTCCTAGGGCAGGTTGGAATCTGCAGTGAGGAAGACACACTTGTAGCATGAAGCAGCCCCAGCTGACCCTCTGCAATAGGGAAGGGGGCGCAGCAGACCCAGCTCAAAATAGCAGGTGAGTCTGAAGTCACCTAGTATAGGGACTAAAGATCCTTGCAAACCTCAGTAAGTCATAAGCCGTGACACTGCCACTGATTTTGGTCATATTGACTTAACTGGTATTTTTTATCAACTGACATGTGTGGGAACCAAGACATTAAGGTAAATGATACACTTTAGAAAGCAGCACACGATTAAAATAATCACCTGAAAAATGTCCTGTTTTGAATACCTCCTTCTATGACAATGTTAAATAAGCAGCATAGTATTGTCCTAACACCATGAAAGGCAATTATATGCATAAATCAGTGACAAAGTTATTTACTTTTATTCTCATTTTAATGCACGGG
This sequence comes from Otolemur garnettii, assembly GCF_000181295.1. NCBI lineage: Eukaryota > Metazoa > Chordata > Mammalia > Primates > Galagidae > Otolemur > Otolemur garnettii. Next base: position 20,733,451 of record NW_003852399.1, on the reverse strand, counting down.
TCATTGTGCAAATTATATTTAGTTGATATGAGAGACATTCCTGGAAATTTCTACGTTATTTGCTAATATAGATTGAAAACCTAAGGAAAAATTATAAGATAAAGTCAAAGGGCATAAAATGATAATCTAGGAAAATTTTTAATGGCTGGAGGTTCTGCTTCTGGCAAAGTTGGGGTTTCCTAAGGCTCATTCTCCAGAGGTCGCGAAGCAGCTCTCAAACTTTTATCTGCTTTCAAACTTAGGATAGAGGTAAGTTTGCCATACATATATCAGAGTCAGTGCAGATGTGAGAATGCTACTTACTCTTTCTGCATTTCCCCTTCCTCTCTTCCTTGTTCAAAGCATATCTATTAAGAAAATGAGAAAACAGGTTGGAAGGAATTATGAAATTAGAACCCACAAATCCCACTGTAATTTGTGCGTGCGGCTGCTTACCAAGAAAGGTGGGGACTAACAGGACAGGCTCGTCTTTTAGGTGCATTTCACAAATGCTTTTGCCAAAACTTCACTGTGCTGTACAAAATGAATACTGTTGGTTTCTTTGTCTCTCATTTTTCTGGAAATAGTATCTCAATTTTTCTTCTTAAATCATCCTCCTCCCTGCCTATGTTACTGGCGGGTACTGAAAACCCACCACCTTCTGAGTTCCCAGCACATTTCATCTTCCCTGTGGGCAGGAATGGCAGGTGCCCTTACTGATATTTTTTTCTTCGAAAATATTATTATTTATCAGAAATTCTAATTTTTTTATTAAATCATAACTGGGTACATTAATGCATTTATGGGGTACAGTGTGCTGATTTTATATACAATTTGGAATGCTTACATCAAACTGGTTCACACAGCTTTCACCTCTCTTAATTGTTGTGTTAAGACATTTATACTCTACTCTTAATAGATTTTGACATGTACCCTTGCATTATGCACAAGAGGTGAGGTCCCACCGATTACCATCCCTCTACCCGGCCTCCCCCTTCCCTCCCCTCACCCTGCTCTTCCCTCCTTCATTCTGGGTTATAGTCGTGAGACCTGATGGATAAAGTGAGACTTATTCCTAGAGTTTTGCTAGGGATATTGGGAAGGGGAGGTTTCCTTCCAACAGTTGTCGCTAAGTTATAAGGTAAGCTATTTTGCTGCTTCATGACAGAAGCCTACCTGAAAACGAAATCAAGATAAAGAAAAGCAGGGCAAAAGATGGAGAATCAGAGTCCTGATAACATTGTTTTTCTCCACCTTGACCAAACTATACCTGAAGGTGTTACCTTCCTTAGACTCTTCAGTATATTAATTCATAAATTCTTTTTTGTTTTGTTTAAGCTACCTTGCATAGAAACTTCATCATTTAAAAGCAAGCAAAATCTGGAATTAAATAAAATATAAGCCAGTGAGAAAGCCATTATAGGAATTATTGTGATTCTTCCTTAAGAAAAAAAGAATTTGAGAAGGTTGGTTTCTTAGCTGCAATTAGGTATTACTCGTTTTATGCCATTCACCTATAAGCCCTGTGAGACGACTATGCAGGAAAGCATGAGTGGAGTCAGTAATTTGTCCTTTTCATGTGTTTTAATTAAAGGAAAGAATTTACTAGCTGGGTGTTGTGGTGGGCACCGATAATCCCAGCTACTTGGGAGGCTGAGGCAAGAGAATTCTGAAGCCCAAGAGTTTGAGGTTGCTGTGAGTTGTGACACCATGGCACTCTACCGAAGGTGACATAGTGAGACTCTGTCTCAAAAAATAAAAGAAAAAAAGAAAAAGGAAAAGGAAAGAATTTACTACATTTAAGTATGTCTTATGGTCTAGCATCATAAGAAATAATTGGTCACCACCATTCATGAGAAATCTCACCACAAAGCATAACAGAACACTAAACCTAATCAGTCTTGAAATACATAATATGATGCCACAAAGAAAAGAGTTCATGAATTAGAGTGAGTATAGCCAATCCAACTGAGTATCAAGAAATAGGAAATAAGGTTTATCTTGAAATGCTTCTGGTCAGCTGGTACAAATGTTAAGCCATAGAGAAGCTGCTGTTTAATTGACAGCTATCCTATGCCAGGTGCTGTAGTAAACCTTTGCATGGAGGGTATTACTAGCTGGAAAATTGTTTTTCCAGTGACATTAGGGAGGTAAATATTTACACCCCTCAAAAGGGAGGATTGCGTTCAGCTTTTCTGCCAAGTAACTTGTCATTCAGGGTCGACAAGGACATTATAACCAGATCCACTTAAAATCTGCTCGTGGGGAAAGATCAGTCTGTCTTCTTATTCCTGAGAAGAATCTTTCTGGGAGAATTACTGCTCTCCTACCTTTCAGGTCATGTGCAGCTGTCTTGTCCACATGTTTGCAAGTCCACATTCCCTTTCTAAGCAGGACACAGTTTCTCTGGCATGTCAGGGCAGCCCTGCCTCAGACTGGGCTCTGAATTTTATTCAGAAGTTATTTTTGACCCCTTAGTCATTTTCAGGCATTCTTGTGTCTTAATCTTTAACTTCCAACTCAGCAAAATCAGTATGTGTGTGTGTGTGTGTGTGTGTGTGTGTGTGTGTGTGAGAAACCAGTGGCTGCTTTTAAAGTCATGCATGGTTCTTTGCCATGTTCCACATGGGAGTCCTGTGAGCTTCTGCAGGAAAGGAATTAACATAGCACTAGAGGTTAATTGCAGGGAAGGATAAAGGACATCGCTGGACAACGTGCTTGATGATCAACAAAAGGACGTCTTCACTAGGCTCTCTCTTCACCAGAGAGAACATGGCCCCCAATATATTTTATGAATGTCTATTGTTTTTAATAAAATAGGCATATTTGGTGGTGAAAAATATATATCCTATAGTTAGTCAAATCTGGTTTTAAATTCAAGCTTATGTACTTGCTAATTGTCTGGCCTCAGGTAACTTTCTGAATCTCTCTCTGTTTTGGTTTCCTTGCTTATAAAATGGGAAAATAATAATAAGGATGCTGAAAGTTTTCCACGTGCTAATGTTGACAGAGGGCTTAGCGCCCAGGGAGCACTCAATAAATAATTCATGACTGAACTCTTATCCTACCTGAAAGTGGCCAGGGCACTTGCTCAAGTGGTCAATATCTATCTGTCCCTGATACAACTCCTCAGTGGCAGTTGAGGTGTGACATGAATACTTTGACATACTTTTTACTGAACAAAGTACTAAGAATTTGGATTGTGACAGACATCTAAATTCTAAGTTAGAATGAAACGACCAGCTAATTGTATTCTCCCCCTTTCTCTTATGTTTGGCAAGCAACTCCGATCTGTAGGGCAGGGCTCCTCAAACTTTTTAAACAGGGGGCCAGTTCACTGTCCCTCAGACCTTGGAGGGCCAGACTGTGGGCTCCGGGATGAGTCGGCTGCTAAGCAGGACAGGCAGCGGCAGCAAAAACAACCAGTGGGCCGGATAAATGTCCTAGGAGGGCTGCATGTGGCCCACGGGCCCTAGTTTGAGGACGCCTGCTGTAGGGGCTCAGGATCGATGTCCTGAGTCTTGCCACGTCTCTACGCTATTAATTTAATCCCAAGTATCTCCATCTCTTAGATAATAAATCTCATGTCTATATTTTTGAACCAAATTCCTTCCATGGAATAGAAAGAATGACTCTGAGAGGTTTCGTATAATGTCCCATTTACACGGAACCCACATTGAGAGATCTGAGGTATGTGGAATGACCCCTGTGTTTAAGCAGAACTAGACTCAAAACTAGACTTATTTATTTTGGAAAATAAATAAATGTTGACTTTTTTGTTCAATACTGATTATCTACTGGTAAACCCAATAGTATTTTTTCCATGAGAGAATGCATAATATTTAAGATCTCCCTACTAATTTTACGTTCTCTGTATGTCATCTAACTTTAATTTTCCAAGCCTACGTTTCCACTTACTTGTAATTCACAGCAGAAGGTCTTCTAAAATCAAGTTTGGTTTGCTGAACATGACATGTACCAGGAAGTTTTTATTCTTTCATTCACCGGGTGAAATGTCATTTATTAATGGCTTTCAAAGGAGTTCAGATATTTAAGCTTTCTAGTAGTTTACATATTTACTAATTATAACCTTTAAAACTCTACATTAGGAAAAATTTCAAACAGACAAATGAAGAGAGCATAGCATAATAACTTCCATGAACCACAAGTTTCTGTCACTCTATTCAACGATCATAAGCTAAAGGTGAAATTCATCTTATCTACATGGGTATCCACCCTCTCTCCATTGTCAGATTATGTTGAAATTAACACTAAATGGCATACCATTTTATTGATAAACGTTTCACCTGATCTTTTTGAAGGATACATTTTCCCTTTTATTTTTAATATATTTATAATACTATAATCATATCTAAAAAATATTATTTTCTTAACATTCTGATCACCCAGTCTGGGTTCAGAGCTCACCAGATGAATCATACTTCAGAAAACTGCAGCTCCTTTTTCCAGGTGTGATTTCTAGAACTCATTATCAACATCTGTGATCACCCACTGGGGGGCCACTGTGTCTACCAAGATTCACAATCAAGTTAATCCACTATTATTCAGAACTCAGTGTATTCCCTGGGAGTATTGCTTGCCAAGGCCCAGGGGAGCAGCCAGCTCTGAGAAAAAGGGGAGGGGCAGCCCTTGAGAATCCATATACACCCATGGCTAAGAGGAGGAAAGCAAGAAAGCTTTCTCTTGTCTCGTTGTAGTAAGCTGGGTGATGGTGGGTATGGGCAGGGACCCTCAGTACAGATGAGGGAGACAGTGTTGCTCACGGCCACCTCCACATAGTCTCCCTGCCCTTCCATTTCACGCAGCCTGGAGAGAGAGGTAGGGGAGGCTGAGACTGATATCTGTCATTCCAGAATGTTCTTTGCAAGCAATCCTGGCGGGGGGGGGGGGGAAGGCAGGAATGAAACTTGTTTAGTATGGAAGGGACAAGCCATCTCCTTAACGCTCTTCTCATTAACTTCCCTTCCTGTGCCTGCTCCAGACTATCTACTGGGGGTGTTCCTGCAGGGCAATGCCAGAATTAGGGGGCTGGGGTGGCCCCAAGGCCTGTGCTGTGCGACGTCCATCACCAGTAGGCCCTCTCTGGGAGAGGGTGGAGCCTCCTAGCAGCCTTTGGTAGAAATGCAGGGAGATGGGGCAGAGGAACAGTCACCAACTCCACCCTCAGGGTTGCCTGTGGCCCTTGTGGAGGAAAAGTATCCAGGGCCACCTAGATTTGGTGGGACAGGGCGGATTGTTTGATAGTACTTGGAGGGCGGTGTTTTCCTTGTTCCCACTACAATTAGCTTAATGTAGCTACACCACATGGTCACCAAAGGGAGAAGGACATCTACCCACCTTTCCAGCCTCATTGCTCAGAGCTCTCTACGTGGTCCTCTGCAACCCGCCACAGGCAGCTTCTACGACTTCCTCAAAAACACACAGCTCTGTGCTTTTCCTCTGTCTGGAACGCTCATTCTCTCCCTTGCCTCATCCCCATTCCTTCCTCTGTCTCAGTTGAAAGCCCCTGGCTCTGGCAAGCCCCTCCCTCTACTAGGCGAGCCACATGCTTCTGTAAGGACCTCTGTTTCCCCCGTCGTACCTCACTTACTCCGTGCTTGCTGTTGGCATGTTTTGCTTGTTTGTTGACATCTTGAAGAGCAAGGCCCACCCCTACCTTGCTCAACCGTAATCCCAGTGCCTACCAACCACAGTAGTGGTGTAGAGGACACAGTAGATTCTTAATACCCATTTATTGATTGAATGATAATTTCATTTTATGATACATAAAAAGAACAGATTTGAGTCCAAATTTTGATCTGGATTAAAAACATCAGTAAGGGACCAAGATTATTAGGAATGGAATCTTAACTGGATTAAAACAAGTTTGATTGTTGAAGACAAAGGAGTAAGAGTGGGGGCACGGTAGGCCCAGACATCTTGTACCCTGCTAACCTGTGCTAACTGGAATGGCATGTGCTCAGTCATGACTGGTGGCTCCATCACAGAAGCTAGGACAGGCCCCTGTCACTGATTTTGTGGGAGCCAATGTTAGGTGCCTTTGGCACTCTCAGGGTAGAGCAGTCATCTGGCATCTTAGAGCATAGGACTTGCACACTTCCAGTGGCAGCCACCTTTCAGGTACGGTTACCAGAGTGCGGACCCTGACCGTGTGCAGAGGCCTTTATAAGGGCTGCTGGTCTAGCCTCTCCTTTAAATCAGGGCTCTCACATGAACCATTTTTAATAAGAGATGACGCAACCTTTTCTGGAAGAACTGATTCACAATAGAGCTCATTCTGTTGTTAAGCAATTACCATTCATAACAACTACAAAAAGTTTTTAAGCAATTACCATTCATAACAACTACAAAAAGTTTTTTGTATTTTGTCCAGAAACCTGATTTTCGAAACTTTTATTCCCGGGCACTTACTCAAGAATTTAATCCCCCTCCAATGCAACAGACTTTGAAATGTACTTTAAAGAAAATTACCAATTTAAAAATGTCTCAATCCCACGAAAGAGATCCTGACAAATTTATTAATGACGTGGAAAGAAAGCATTACCCAAATGCTTAGCAGTTTTGCTGTAAACTTGAACCTTGAATCATTTGTTCCATTAATTTATTAATTTGGGTTAATATGGTCACCGTGACAAATTATGTTTTGCTCTAGGCTGAATTCTTTATTTCAAATTGCTGTCAGTTGAATTTGTGTACTGATTTATCCACAGGTTATAAACAACTAACTCAGTTACTTTGTTTAGTTCCTAAATCACCTCCCTATTTTTAGGTCATTACCATGTTTGAAAAGAATAGATAACCTTTGATTTCTTATGCATGTTTTAGCCAGAGGTGCCAGAATGTAGGGCTGTTGCAGCTAAATCTCAAATCGCATTCATAGAATAAAGTATGTGACTGGTTATACGTGTGACATCTAATTCAATGGAATTGTTGTTTTTTTGTGGAAATAGATCCCATCTAATAACTGTAGTCTAAGTTAATTTATCTCCTTCTGAAGCCTCTGCCCCTCTCAGTAGGCAGCTCTGGGACGATATCCCCTCTTGCCCACTGGCCTGTGCTGTGTAACTTGAAGCCACCTGCAGTTGGTTGTGTTGGTGAGTGATATCCTAAGAAGTCATGCCATGTCCTTACAAGCCAAGCCACAGTGCCTAGATCCAGTAAATGCCATTCCAAGTCACTTTGCCAGGAAAAACTATTGACCCATGAAAAGAGAGCTTATATTGAAAATACAGAAAACCAATATCTAAGAAGGTCCTGTTAGCTACATCCCTTAGAAATGGATATTTGTGTCTCTGACCCTGTTTGTTTCATAAGTCTTAAGGTCTATGGGATTGACACATATCCTACCAGTATATACTTCTTAATTGAATCATTTCATATCTTGAAATATCCAAGTTATCTTTATAAGATGGCTTCTTTATTTTATTTTTTTTTCCTCTAAGAGATCTTTGGGATAGAACAGTGGTTCTTAAATATCAGTGCTTTTGCCTCCTGGGGGACATTTGGTAATGTCAGGAGATAGTTTTGGTTGTCACAGCTGAAGAGTTGTTACTGGCACCTAGTGGGTGGAGGCAGGGATGCTGCTAAAAGCTCTACAATGAGCAGGGTACACTCTCCACCTTCAACAAAGAATTATCTGGCCCCAAATCTCATTAATGTTGTGATTGAGGAACCCTGAGTTAAAGGATTTATTTCTGATTCATTTACATTTTCTCACTATTGACTTCAACCTTACTTAGTGTTTTAGGTAATTCTCTTTAGTCTGGCCATGACTGAGTTTGCTAAAGAACCACTGCATAACAAAAATGCACTACATCACACCCAAGATGAGCCCACACTGCAAGTGTCTCAGGGTATTCCTCAGAGAGACTTTTGCCTCCATGCCTTTTGCACCCTTATGAAGAGAGACTGAAGAGGAATCAGCAGGTACTAGTTTTGTATCGATGCCATAACAAACAGTCACAAGCTTAGAGGCTTAAAGCAACACAAACTTTTTACCTCACAGTTTTGTGGTTTACTGGGCTAAAATTAAGGTGTGGGGAAAGTGGCATTCCTTCTGGAGGCCCTAGGGGCGTTCACTCCTTCTCCTCTGCCTAGACTGCCTGCGTCCCTTGGCTTGCAGCTCACTTTCTCCTCTTCAAAGCCAGCGACGTTGCAGCTCTCTGACTGTTCTGTAGTCGTATTGCCCTCTGACCGTGGCCAGACAAGGTTCTCTGCTTTTAAGGATCCTGTGATTACACTGGTCCCACCCAGATAATACACGATAACTACCCCATTTCATAGTAGTCCTTAATTTAGTCACTTTAGGCAAAGTACCTTTTGCCAGGATAAAGACACCTTTGGGAGCCTTTATTCTGCCTACCACAAAATAAGGTGAATCCTGGCACTTCCTAACTTTAATTGGGCTATTGATGTTCTGTGAACTGGGACAAACTAAAGAGTAGGGACTTTGGGGAATGGGCTGATATCAGTTATCATGGAATTTTCCTGTGAGCACCTCAACCACAGCCATGTAGACAGGAGCCATTTTGCCTTTGAAGGAAAAGCACATTTCAACTGTCAATCATTTTGGAAAGAACTCATTCCTAAGTGAGTCTTAGAATGGGGTGAGGGAAGCACTTTCTTCTTTCTCAGAGGCGCGGGCTTCTTTGGCCCAGAGCTGTAGGTGTGGAGGGACCTGGAGCACACACAGTATTTCAGAGTAAGATCAACCCTGGGGTCTGAGCATGTGGCCTAGGATAGAGGGCATTATGTGAACCTACTTTGTAAGGGACCTAGAGGGGTAAATTTGCATTATCCATGGGATACTTTTAGAAAATTTTTTTTAAAAAAGTAATTTGTTTGGGCAGTGCCTGGGGCTGAAAGGAGTAGGGCACCGGCCTCATATGCTAGAGGTGGCGGGTTCTAACCCAGCCCCAGCCAAAAAATGCAAAAAAAAAAAAGTAATTTGTTTCTACAGTGCTGTGAGAAATGGGGGGAAACAGCTTCTGCTATTTTGAGGATGGCTATCCTGGAACAGAAAGCTGCAGCCTACAAAGTCCAGAATCAGATTGCTGCTGAGGGGAGGATCTGGGAATGTGACAGTTAATCTTATCAACTTGCCTGGGTTAAGAGATGCCCAGAGGGTGGGTAAAACTCTGCATGTGTCAATGAGGCTATATCCATAAAAGATTGACATTTCATTTAGTAGACTGAGTAAAAAAGATCTTCCCTTACCAATGTGTCAGGTATCATCTAATTTCTTTCTTTCTTTTTCTTTTCTTTTCTTTTCTTTTTTTTTTTTTTTGAGACAGAGCCTCAAGCTATCCCCCTGGGTAGAATGCTATGGCATCACAGCTCACAACAACCTCCAACTCCTGGGCTCAAGGGAGTCTCCTGTCTCAGCCTCCCAAGTAGCTGGGATCACATGCGCCTGCCACAGGGCATGGCTATTTTTTTGGTTGCAGCCATCATTGTTGTTTTGGTGGGCCCTGGCTGGATTCGAACCAGCTACCTTAGGTGTATGTGGCTGGTGCCTTAGCTACTTGAGCCACAGGTGCCAAACCATCATCTAATTTCTAGAAGATGCAAAAGTAAAAAAAGGCAGAGAAAGGGCAAATTCACTCTCTCTGTTCTTGAGCTGGGGCATTCATCTTCTGCCCAGACACTGGAGATCCTGGCTCTCAGGCCTTCAGCCTCAGCCTGAATTATACCAATGGTTTTCCTGATTCTCCAGCTCACAACTGGCTTGTGGTGGGACTTCTTAACCTCAATAATTATGTGATCCAATTACACAGCAAGTTTCTTATATACCTGTGTATACCATATTGGTCCTGTTTCTCTAGAGAACCCTGACTAATGCAGTGAACACACACAATAGTAATGTATTCAGAAATGATTAGAAGAGGAAACTTGGCACATTAGAAGGATGAAGGGTTCCAACTGTGGTGATTTGTTTATAAAAAGAAAAATGTCTGAGATAGTTGTATTATATACCAAAATCTGCTTTATAGCAATCAGGGAATTTTGGTGACAAATATGACATTCTTTATTCAAATAAAATGTGCTTAAATCTGCTGCAGAGATTGCATCATTTTTCTTTTGAAGATAGTGACTAAGGTGGGCCTTGTGGAAAATGCTTTAGACTTCTCAAGAAGCGACTGGGTTTTGTCTCCGGCTTTCCCTTTGCACATTGTGCCTGCATGAGCTCAACCACTCCTGGATTTCTCCTCTGTGACTTGATGATTCTTGGTGTCATTTTTCAACTTTGACCTCTCAGTGGGTAAACACAGCCCCTGCCAGCCAGGAAACCAGGGTGCAGTTTATTTACCATTTGGGTCTCCAGTCCCCAGCACTGTGCCTGGAATGATCACCAAGTATAGTTTTGCTAAATAACTACATTAAGGTTACTACTCTCCCTAACTAACTGGTTTCAGTTATTGAATTCACTTCATTGAGCCTCAGTTTCCTCACCCAAACTGAGGAGCTTGGGAATGTTAATGCTAAGGTAATTAATTTCTGGCTCTAAAATTCCATATTCTTGGGTGGTGCCTGTCGCTCAAAAGAGTAGAGTGCTGGCCCCATATGCCAGAGGTGGTGTGGGATTCCATATTCTTTTCAATGTATAAAGTCTTGCTTCTTGCTTCACCCTGTGATGGTTGAGTCTATTCTCTTTCTCTCTCCTTTTTTTCTATTTGACAAAGCAGAAAGGGCCCTTAATTGTCTCCCTGTAAAGTGTCAGAGCTTTTAACTGACTGGTAGTCAAACTAAGGGTCAAATGACTCTTGGGATGTATACATTTGAGTCCACTTGTTTTCATCGGTTCATGCTCTGTCTACATGATAGAACGTGCATTGGGGATTAATTTCACCTTGGTGCCTTATCACATACAATTGAAGGAAGCTGTTGCTGAATGCTGTATCAGACAGTAGTCTGGGCAAAATGAGGAATGTGAAGAGAGAGACCTCTTCTTTCACCCTTCCCTTCTATGGTGCCTTCTCCTTAGGCTTCTTAACAGAGACATGTATCTGTTCCCAGAAAGTCCATCCCTCTCACCTGAAGCTCCCACTCTCCCCTCCCCAAGTCTGCCCCTCTATCCTCTAAAGGGAAGTGCAGCTTCCCTGCATTGTGTGGTGGAAGCTTTCTTAACTGCATTGTCCTCCAGGAATGACTGCAGCTGCCTTTCATCCAGTGCACTTGGGTTTGCTTTGGAGCATGTGGGTGATGACAGAAATATACTGGTTTACAAATGCCAACACTCAAGGCTGCTCCAGCGGTGCAGAATTCACCTGCCAGAGTGTTTGACACTTGTGTCAGGAAGAGCAACAGCTGAGAAAAGCCCTGTGAGAAATACTTCCTCACGTCGTTGGGAAAGGCCGTCCAAAATTATAAATCAATTCCATGTCTATTTCTTTCAGCGAATTCTCCCCAGGGTAGAGAAAATAGGAAATCTATACATCTCATTTGGTGACTGTGTGGCAAATGATGGCATACCGGTGATGCAGACGTAAATTTTCACCAGAGGATCAAGGCTTTGGTTTCTCCACCTCAGTGGTTTGGCTAAGACTGGAGACTAATTGCTCCTAGACATAGAGTCTTGTGTGTAGTCACCTCCTCATAGTTAGTATGGAAGATCACAGGCATTGAGAAGGTCCAGAGAGACTAACTCTATTATTTAGACCAATCATGACAACAGTGTTCCAAAGTCTTTCCCTTGGCTCTGCCTCCTTGAAGGTCTTAGAGAACATTTCCTTTACCCATGATTTTGAGCCTCCCTTACATACTAATAGGAAGTGGGTTGCATATGTTGCTGATAAACAGAAAGCTTTTAGATTTTAAACATGGTGATGAACCAAAGCAATTAGGTCAGCAACCATTGGGTTGATACCCACAGGAACTGTATTAAAGGGTTATGGCATTGGGAAGGTTGAGAACCACTGAATTAGATGGTAGAGATCTTTGCCCAGGATTTAAGCCTGAGAGGATGTGGGCCTAGCAACATAAAGACATGTGTCATGGGGAAGAAAGTCTTCTACCCAGAAAGTTAGTGTTGTTAAACCCAGAGACCTGCTAGAGTGACCCCAATGACCTGAAATTCTAGCTGTGACTCCTTTGTACCTCTGAACTCATGTAGTCCACAGTAAGTACTAGTTTTATACTCAAAAAACATAATCCAGTCTCCCAAAAGTAATCTAGAAAAATATCAAATAATTTACTTGTGTTCCTTTGAGAATATTAATAGGAAGAATCCAAAATAGTATATAGTAATAGGCGTTAAAGTATCTATTCATCCTCTCTTTGTTTATCCAGCTTCTCCAATCTCTACCAATAGTTTCACTTCCCAGTCTAGATTATTCCGTGTCCCTGGCAATAATCATCTTCCTATAGGCCCAAAGGAGAGTGCTGCTTTCTGAACAGAGGATGGATTCCATGGAAAACTCCCTATAATATTTCTGACAAGAAATAGAAATGGTAAATAGTCAATTTGGCTTGGCCTGTGCCAGCATTTCTTCAGTTTCAGGACCCTGTTGCACGGTTGTTCCTCTGATTGTTACCACAGAAATGTATACAAATGACAATCTGGAAGTCTGTTTGCTTACTTCATGCCAATTAATGTGTTAGGCCAATGATTCTCAATTTTTATTCAGGAGAGAGAGTGCCCAGATTTTATGGTACTTTTCAGAATACCGTGAAAAAGATAGACTAGTTAATTACATGAATTGTGATCATTCTTCATAACACGACATCACAATTTTGAGCTTATTTGTCTGGGAATTAAAGTTACCACACCAACTTCATCCAAGGATTGCCTCTATGATATTTATTGCTTGTTAAATATTATTAAATATCCTTGTGTTCTCAGCCTCTAGCACTTGCTAGCAAAAGAACAGAGCAGCTGCCAAAAAATGTGAGACAAACTTGAAATTGAGAACACATCATAGTTTATGTTTTTCCTGCAAATTGGGAAGGACTATCAGTATTTCAGTTTCACGAGACAATACCTTTTGTCCAACTTGAAGTCTATCTGAATTGGTTGGGATGAGAGTTTGACAACCTTTGTCTTTTGTTCTGTGGAGGGCTGCAAAGAAGATTTCTATTCATAAAGATGGGCAGAGGAAAGTCTTATTCCTCCTTTCTCTAGTTTGCTTCTCCTCTATAATTTTGTCCTGTTTTTCTCTTTTGTTTTATGTTTCTCTAATCCTTTTTTTTAATGGGCATTTTCGGGCTATATCTTGTGTACATGTGATGTAGCTTTGCTTCTTTAGTCACACCCTTCTTGAATCACTTTCTCTCTGTTACCTTCTATGAGATTGGTTTTACAGATTCTCATCCTCCATCTCTGACTGTGCTTTGGTGTATCCTTGTCCTCAATCTGTCTCACAGCTTCGGAGCAGCTGACCACACTTTATTCTTCCTTGGTAGTCTCATCCATTCTGACACGTGGTGATTTGTAATTCCCCATCCGGGTTTGAACCATTCTTTTAACTCTCAGAACTTGTTTCTACGCTCTTTGGCTGGCCTTTCAACACACATGACAGTTACTTTATTCATACAACAAATATTTCTTGAGCACTGACAGCATGATAATAATGCTATAGGTTCTCTGCCATCAAGTTGTTCAAGGTTTCACGTGGGAGACAATTTGCTTGCCTTTCCTTCCTACAATAGTACATCTTTGGAAATAGAAATGGTTTTGTATGTGTCCAGATTCTACTGGTAACTGCCATGTTGTGAGGCTTAAAGATTGTGCACTGAATTGACCCAGACAACTGAGGGCAAAAGGAATCTCACCTTCAATCACTGTCCCAGTTAGATATTTAATATTGGGACCAAACATCCCAATCATTGGTTACCCAGTTCCTTCTGGCATTGGAGGGTTATTGTTGGTCACTGCTGCTTATGAGTTGATGTGAACTGGCTTTGCTAGGTATCTTTTTTTATAATAAGTAAGAAAGAAATGAATTGGTAACCAAGAAAATCTAAAATCTCTGGATATGTGAACAGAGGTAGAAAGAAATGACTGTTATGCAATGAGGAAGTCATATAAACAGGTTAGAAAAAGGGGGACTGAACTATTCACCTCAGGTAGCCCCCACTCAGCAGAGGGTAAATAATCACAGCTGTTTCAGCTTTGCCAATTGCCCCCTCCAAATTAGACACGTGCCTTCCATTCACTGTAATGGGAGCCACATGTGTGTAGCTGGTGGCGCTACTTATCGCTCAGGAAGCGAAGTGCTGAGTTCCTGCCACCCACCCACATCTGTGGCTTTCATAAGCCACAAGAAAATGGAAAACAAACATGCTGCTGGCATATGAGGACACCGTGGGGGCTTGAACAAAACCAACTGGAAAGAAAAAGCGAGTGGGGTGTGGAGACTGTGCTGGTGGGCCTCTTGGGCTTCACAGCAGGCCAGCACCTAACTCACCGACCACGGGTGCTTGGCTCCTCCATCCCTGGGGAGCTTTGATTGAAACATTGTGGAGAGTTTTATGAGATGCTCAGATCTGGGAATGAAGCCCAACTCTCAAGGTAATAATGATAATCATCAATTTGTTTATGGAACAAACGCTTGTTTGAGTTTTCAAAAGTTGTCAGCTAGGATGTGTTGACTTTTCCCATAGTATCTGGTTTGAGTTTTAAAGAAAAAGCTATTTTCATAAGTACATTTAAGGATTTCATAGAATCCTTCTTCATAGTATATCTAAATTTGACAGTCAGCAGTCAGCAATAGTGGAATGAAAGAACCTTTCTATAATGAAATACCATTTGCAGAAGTTAATAGGAGAGAGCTAAGCCAGTGGGCCCTGGTCGGTAAGGACCTCTTGCAAAGACATACTGCAAAGCAAAAAAAGAAAAGGCCCAGGCAATGTATGTGGATAATAATATGCTGACCTAGTTCAACAGAGTGAGGACTCTCTGAAAACACGAGACCAGTAAAAACTTAGTTGGTGTGTCAATTTTAGTACTGAGAAAGTTAACTATCTTGTTAAGTCAGTGTCCCAGAACTTAGATTCTGGCTGGTGGTTCCTAGAAAGCTCTGCACATCTTGCTAGTGATTAGCTAAATATTCTCCAGTTTGGTCTTTGTCTCAAGACAGTTCAAAAGTTCCATCTCATGTTTACTTTGTCCCCAGCCTGCAGGACAATGACTGGCTCTTTTGCGTCTTTTCAGAACAGAGACTTCACAGGTTGGGGTGTTTGGAAGAAGCCCAAGGAAGGAACCTGAGGCACCTGCGCCCCCTCCTCCTTGTTCCCTCACCTTTCTAGCTCCTCTTCTAGCCTCTGTTTCAACTTTAGTCTGGTGCAGAGAGCACGCTCTCAAACATCTTCAGAGACCTGCAGTCAGAGAGGGTCTTTCTTGGCCAACTTTTTTTTTTTTTTTTTATTAAATGATAGCTGTATACATTAATGCAAATATGGGGTACAGTGTAGTGTTTTCATATACATTTTGAAATACTTTCATCAAGCTGGTTCACATAGATTTCATGTCATTTGCTTAGGCCAACTTTTACTGTCTTCCCTCCCTCCATGTTCCAGCTAGGCTAGCAAGCACACAAATTCTTTGTAAACAAAGTCTCCTTCTTTCTTGCTGGATTTCAGTGAAGGCTGCAGAGTAAAACCCATACATCCCTACATTCTAGAATTTTTCTGCAAAGTTTCTTAACATGTTAGCCTTGTTAGGCACATTATCTATATTCCTAGGTATTACAGGTACCACCTTGTAATGAACATTTCCAAACCTGTAGCTTAGTGAGGACAGAGGTAGCCTTACTGCCACATCCCAGCTCAGCTAATTCCACATCTTATGGGCTCTTACTTGTAACACCCCATTTCCAAGCCCTAGTTTCTGTATGAGACATAATTCTTTCAGTGTCAAATAATAGAAGCCAAACTCAGTCTACTTTAAAATAGCCTGATGTCTTCTGTCTGTGTCACAGGATGGTTTTCCTAGAAGCACAGCTGGTCTCCATCAAGAGCTTAGCAGGTTAGGGATTTACCTACTTGCGTGATGTCATACTCAGGTGCACTTTCTTTCCACCCATAAATAATATTTCCTTGGCATTGGCTTCAATCTCAGACATCACTTTTGGCAATTATAGACTAATGTGCTCCTAAGGCTGGTGTCTTTGAAAGAAAGAGAAAGCTGCTCATCTAATAGTGTAAACAGAGCCTGGGAGACAAGCGTTTATCCTAACCAGATCTGCACGGACGGTTGGCTGGTTCTCAGGCTCAGCCTTGAGGTGGGTTTGGTCAGCTACACCAGAAACACCTTCAAGGGGGCAGGGTTGGTTTCCCTTTTCTTAAAAGTGCTTTCATTACTAGAGGAAGACATGGGAGATCTTGGTCAAAGGGTATAAAGTTTCAGTTGAGCTGAATAAGTTCTGGGAGGTCATCATATAGCACAGTGATTATAATTGATAATAACAGATTGGACACTTGAAAATGGCTAAGAGTACATTTTTAAATGTTCCCACCACAAAACAAGTATGTGAGGTGATAGATAGGTTAATTAGCTTGAGTTAACCATTTTATAATGTATACATATATTAAAATACCACAGATATATACAAATTTTGTGTGTCAGTTACACCTTATCTGGGGGCGGTAAAACAAAATTATGGGTTCAGGCCATGAAAAATAAAAGATGCTGATGGATGAAATACGTAGTAAAGAGATACAAACCTATTTATGGGTGGAAGTAAGGGATTTGAAAATAAGAAATGTAAAATCCTGAGTAGGCTGAAATTTTAGAAAGAACAGAGCAGAAATATTAGGGGCTTTTGTTATACTATGACATGGGATTTTGGAAGACAGTATTTTTAAGCCTACTTTACATAGTACAATTCTTCCTCTGTCAATTTACAAGAAACATGAGTAAAGACACCATTTGTCAAAGCTTCTCAAAAGTGTATTTGTGCTGTCTTGTGGATGCATTTACTACCCTGATTTTGGTCTAGAGGGTATTCAATTTTATTTGGAGTACCTAAGATTCTTGGAAGTCCTTGCCAAGTCTTTAAGGAAAATGTCTAGACTCAGGATAATGTTGAATACAAATCTCCACTTTCAGGCAACAATTTCTCCTCAGAGCTCTTTCTTTCCTGATAGTCTTCAATGTTTCTTTTCAACAAGAATTTAAGGCCGTTTTTTAGTGTAGCTGTAGCAATAGTTAAAGATGAATTGTAGGGGAGAACATCCCTGAAGTACCAGAAAACATTGAAAACTCCGAAAATCAGGAGAATTTATTGTCCGTGTAAATAATATAAAGCAGAAATTCCCCTAGTTGCACATTAGAATCATGAGGAAGATGTTTAAAATACCAATGCCTGGCCCCTACCCATAGTGGTTTTAATATAATTGGTCTGGGCCAGGCTTATAAAAGCTCTCCAGGTAATTCTAACGTGCTGCCAGACTTGAGAACCACTGCTGTCAAGAGTATCCCTCCAAGCAGGCAGGTGAAGGCCACGTTCATATAAACTACATTTGTGGGGAACTCAGACATTTTTCCTCAACACCCTCTGTTGTTTAATTAGTCACAAGAAAGCCTGCTTTTAATGCTTCTTTGGGAAGTAAAAACAGGGTTTAAGTCAAATAAACACTGGATTGATACAAGTGCCTGGGAGTTGACCTGTGCAGTAGCTGTGAACCTAAAAAGGAACTGCACAGCCACATTTATATCTTATATACATGTGTAGTCGGTGGTAGAGCTGGCCCAAGATTAAAGGCCAGCATAAAAAGTCAAAAATCTGCTGCAAACACCATCTGAGTCCTTCAGGGAAAGTCAGACATCCAGGCAAAGCTCCCTTTGCCTTGCTATACTGTGTCACTTAGTTCATATTTGCCATACATGGCAACACCGCTCCCTGTGCAGAGGAGGTACCATGGGCTTTGGGGAAATAGTCCGTGTTACTCTAAGTTAGATGCTCAGGGGTTTCAATTCCTCTCGCCCCAACCAATCCCCCTCTTATTCTGCTTACTTGCTGCCACCCTGCCTTTTCTTGCGGCCCTCCTGATGACAGTGTCCCCAGGGGCTGGTCTCATTGGTAGGTGCTGCACTTGTTATTCCCGAGGCTTCTAGCATCCCCTAGATTAGATCTGAGCCAGTGTGTTGGCTCATGCTGGTTTCCCAGCACTCAGGGAGGCTGAGCTGGGAGGGTTGCTTAAGGCCAGGAGTTTAAGACCAGCCTGAGCAACATGGTGAGACTGTCTCTACCAAAAATTGAAAAAGTAGCCAGGTGTGGCAGTGCATGCCTATGTGGGAAGCTTAGGTGGGAGGATTGCTTGAGCCCACGGATTTGAGGTTGCTGTGAGCTAGGATGTGCTACTGCATTTTGGCTAACAGAAAAAGACATTGTCTTAAAAATAAATAAATAACAATAAATTAGATCTGAGAGGCAAGTGCATCCTGAGCATTTTCTGAATTTGGTGTCATTCAATAAGCAAAACACCTGTTGTGGTGATTAAAAGAAGCCATCCATGCGTGTTTGACACTCTACTCACAACTGCAACAACGAAAATGACTAGTGAGATTGACATTAATGCCCTGTTGAAAATTACCCTTTCGATGTTGCCATTTTCCAGTAAAATACCATTTCTCGCCAGTTATTTGGTAGTTTTCTCTCTCATAAATCACCATTCCTAAAAGAAATGACTGTTAGAATTTCTGAACAGAGGGAGTGGAAAGAGTCTTGTAATAGGAGAGTTTTGACAGAGCAGAGTTTCTCCATGAGGGAAATCATGCATCAGAGGCCTGCATGTGCAGCCAGGGAAGGGAAGGGGCAGGAAGAATGAAAGCAGCGGCTCTCAGGGTCACCAAACCCAACTAGAACACACTGAATAAAGGCCTTTTACATGCAAATAACACCTCCTTCTAATCCCTTTTTCTAGTTAGTTGTGGTTAAAGCAGTTTTTGCTTTTAATGAGGTCTGTTTCAGATTATCTATGACTGATAACAAAACACTGTCAGATAGGGGCTTAGAACAAGACTGATGTTAGTTATTATTTCTGATGGTGCTGAGCTCAGCTAGGGGACTCTCCCTTGGGTTCTTGTGGGACTGCATTCCCACAGTGGCCGAGGCCGGGTCTTCCTCAAAGGCCTTAGCACTCCCACGTCTGCTGTGGCCCAGGGATGGCCATTCTGGGTCTCTGTGGCCTCTCCCAGTGCTCTCTTCAGCGTGGTGCCTAGTTTGCCTGGCTTCCTGCATGATGTCTCAGGGCCCCAAAGACCGGTGTCCCAAGGGAGGGAGCTGTATGGCAGCCATTGCTTTACATGACCTGGCCAGACAAGTCACCTCTGCCACGTTCCATTTGTTAGGAGGGAGTCAGCAAGCCTGGGCCATACTTAAACAAAGGAGGGTGGGATTCTTCCTCTGGTAGCACATATGCCAAAGAATCTGCAGGCATGTTTAACAACTACCACAAAGTCATACTGACTTCGTTTTTAAAAAATCTTTCTCTTGGTATGGACCAAAAAAACAACATACTTTGGTCACAGTGGAACCTGTAATTTAGGTCAGTTGGCTATAAGAAAAAAATGTTGGCCTTTACTAGCCTGTTGGGCCTGTGGTATTGTCTGGTGGCTTGAATCCTAGAATTCCCTATGGTGACATCTTATGCTTCACTGTTCTGTGCCTGGCATGTGTTATGGAAATTGTTAATAATGATGGGCAATCACATTTTGTCTGTTTAGACCACTGGCAGGTCTGACCACTGGCCCAGGGATAACCTGGCGGGGGTGGCCAGACATGTCCAGACAGGTTATCCCTGGTGGTGGTGGGGGGGACTGTATTAGCTGAAAGCCAGAATTAGCCATCTTGAGATGCATGACAGAATGAAGAATTATTTACTAGAGTGGAAAAAACCCTCATCCAACCGAAAGATCTTTTCTTCACTCCCCTAAGAAGGATCTGACATGAGGAGTTGAAAATGAGATCCAGAATGTGGCCCTGAAGATACCCCTCCTTGCATGATCAACCCATAGTAAAGCCAATGGCTTTCCCATCCAGGTTCCTGCTTAACCCTCTCCTGTGTTGTCTTACCTATTTGTAATCATCTATCTTTTCCAATTTTCTAGATGCTTTCTTGTCTTTTGGCTCTTGCATCAAGGCCCCACCTTTTAGAAAGTCTTCACTGAGGATATCATCTCTTTGGCTGTGATAGAAAAGTTCCCAGGACAAAAGTCTATTGTAGACTTATTTTATTCCAGTCTCCCAGATAGTCCCATGGTCCTGACTTCTGATACAGGCACTGTATCTATATACATGCCCTCCACATCGTTCCAAATTGGCCTGTGGGGCCAGTAGAACATGACAGAAGTGGCAGTGTAGCACCTCTGTAAGTCCAAACCCCACTGGCTTCCTTCTTAACTGCTCTATCTGTAGATCACATGCATAGAGGGAAGCCAGCTTCCACACTGGGAGAAGTCCTAGAGAGAGGCCTGCATGGTAACTCAGGACTGTGGCCAACAGCCCTATGAGTGATCATACGAGGGGATCTTCCAGCCCAGTTAAGACTCAGATGATGCAATCTCAGGGGGGATTTGAGTGAGACCTACTCGCCTAAGCCTTTTTCAGATTTCTGACCTTCAGAAACCGTGAGATAATAAATTGCTGTTGTTGCAAGCCATTACAGTAGAGGCTAACTTGTTGCACAGCAATAGATAACTAAAACAACCTTTGTGGTGTCCTTTCCCCAATCTTCTGTTTGCCAAATAGGCACTTCAGTGATGAGCCAAGGAACAAGTTGTCTTTGGCCCTCTAAGATGGTCCATTTTCTCTCATAGCACGAATTTGCTTTTGTTATGGGAACTTTATAGGTCTCTTTTGATTGGCTCACTTTTCTGTCTCACTTCTAATTTTCTGTGAAAATTGCCAAATGCTATTTAATCTCCAATAAGTGATTGGTGTAAATACATAAATATATACACATATTACACACATATATACATAAATACATATATATGTATAGTGTATGTATTTATGTATATGCATGTATTATATATACGCATGCATTGGGCTTCCAGATATAGTTTATATCAGAAAAGTTTCCCTTTTCTAGTAAAATGAATATGGTTTGTGTTGGCCTGCTACATTTAAGTGCTATTTAAATGGATCTAGTACAAGTCTACTATAACACTATAAAAACTTTTGTTTTTTCCTGACAGGTTGTTTTGCTGGTCATAGCATTTATTTATTTTTGCCCATTCACTTCTCACCTTGGGTCAATTTACTTGATATTTGGGAATCATAAAAGTATTTTAAGAAAGGCTGATTTACTACCCAATAGCTAGGTTATGATTTTTTAATTCTTCCTTAGAGAAAAAAATGTTAATGCCAAAGTAAGTTTTATGCCAGTTGACTCTGTTAAAACACACGTATTTTGGAACTCTGCTGCCTAAAATACACTTTCTGTGCTTTCTGTCGAAATAACTCCATAAAACCTAAGTTAAACCAGAAACGTTGCTTTGCTTAGGATTTCATTTTGGTAAACAACAAGAGATGAGGTGGGTGAAGACCTCGGTGATTTTTATAGAAACTCCTCCCCTGCTATAATTCTCACCCAGAGCTACCCTTGCAGGGGAATTATGTTTTCCTTGGCTGCATCAGACTGCATGCCTGGTTCCTCTGTCCCCCACCTGTCTCACTCAGCGGAGGTGTGGCTTGCCTGATCTGAGTTTGGGTGAGGAACCAAGCACACATGGCTTAGTCATTTTCTCCTTCTCTCAGGGAAGCCGGACATCTGGTCTGTCTGCTCTTGGCCATGTGGTAAGTTTAGAGCACCATGTGGGGCGCTGAGGTTGGCCAGCACTACCTATGACTCTACGTGGATAACAAAGGCTGTCTGGTCTCCCTCTGCCTCCTCCCATTCCCCTTATTCACCTCTATGTACAAAAGGCTGCTTATTACAAAGACCTGTGCTTTATGTTGAGGGTTTCCCTCCAGCCACAGGAACATTCTTGGCCTGAGCATAAGACAAGTTGGAAGTACCCAAGAGTGGCTGTCCCTAGAAGCAGCCTTCCAACCACAATGGCCTAGGAGTCCATGCATAAGTAGCCCAGCTTCCCAGACCTGAGGTTGAGAAAACTCACACTTATGTTCTAGTCTTTCTCCCAGACTTCCCCCTGGGGATTGTGCTCCGGCTGCGTGTGGCCGTAACTGGCTTGAGAACATTCTCTTGACTGGCTTTCTTTTCTTGCCTGTCCCACTGCCCGACTCCCCTGTCGGATCAATTTCCAAATAATCTACCTGTAGTTCCATCCTTGTCTTGGGTTCTGCCTCTGGATGAATCTATTGAGGGAGCATCACCTGGGAACTCCCACTGCCTCCCACCTCTGCCCCATTCTCTAGCAGCTCCTGAATGATGATGTCGCCTCCAGCCCCATCTGCCTGGCTTCTCTGCTTATCTTGATTAGTTCAGAAGCTAGGTGGGTAAGTGATTTATATTATTGGGGTCCCATTTCACATTCCCTAACTTTTGCTTTTCTACCTCTGTTAGTTTCTTTACAATAAAATGTAAAACTATGAAGTTAAACCTTTAAACATTTAGTGAATTTGGCTCATAACCCACTCTGCTCCTGCTGAAGACATGGAGAAAAAAATGTATACATATAGCCATTTTCTGTTTTGTTTACAGTGCTGTAGCCTCGAGACAAATTTAATCTCCTTGTCTAAAATCTGACAAAATGCGCTAGTTAACAGTATTGAATGTTTTCTTTCTTTCTTTTTTTCCTATTGGACAACCAGTTTCACATTTGTCTCTTTCTACTTCTGTAGAGTGGTTTTCTCTTGAAACAGAAAACATTTTTCATAGTATATGACTTTTTGTTTATTTACATTTGTCTTTGGTGTTGAGTTAGAAAAATTTGCAGATGGAAAGTTGAGGCTAAGTTAACCTGATATGCAGACTTGGATTACTTAACTTCAACCTCCTTATTTATGGAATGGGGATGATATTATTTTCCTATGTAATAGGATGGCTGTTAATATCAAATAGCATGAATGAATGTGTTGTCTTATAAAGTGATAGAAAAAATCTGGTTTTTATTTCCTGAGGGATAATTTTGTATTCAAGACAAAGAGAGACAGTTAGTTCTTAAGAAGATGGTTAATTTGAAAGTATAGGTGATGCCCCTGCTGGAACCTACTGCCTTCTGAAGTAGAAAGATGGGAAATCACTGTGTAGGAAATGCCATTTTATTCTAAATTTGGGGTCCATGAGGGGAATGGGAGTTGCTTGCTTTTACTTGATTCTTTGTGGCAGTTGCAATTCCTCACATAATGGTTTCCCATATTTTAATTTTTAAATTTCAAAATATTAAGCGGGTCCAAATGTTTTGGCTTGAGTCAGGGTTGCAAATGTGCCAGCCACCCTCACAGTGCTCACTGTAGGTGGGTTTTCCCTCTCCCGTCACCCTCTTTTCCCCTTGATTACCTGTGACTTTTACTTCTCTCTGTCCATCTGTGTGCCCATTAGTTAGTTCCAATTTATTAGAGAGTACTTGCCATTAAGAATCTGAAGCAAGGTCATTTACACAGGGTGTGTGAATAAGTCCACTAAACTTCTATGGAGTTAATCAATAGCTGTGGCCTCCAAAAAGCTGCCCAGGCACACAACGCTTATGTTGATCCTGGGGGAGATAGATCTGATGGTCAAGTTTGTTAAAATAATCGTATAGTTTGCTGCCTATCTAGCCAGTCAAAACCAAATGTTCTTCCCAAATGTGATATTGGTTAACTAAAATAGATGTTCTCTGATGTTAAAAAACAAAACAAAACTGGGAGTTCATTTATTATGGACTTTTTTTTTATATTTGTGGATGTCTATATTTGACATTTACTTAATTAATTTTTAAAATCTCAAGCATATCCAGAATGTTGTCTCCTCATGTAAATTTAGGCAAGCTATTCTCAAAACAAACAAAACCCAAAGACTTGTTTTTATCTTCTGGCTTTCAGTGACACCTGGTGGCCTCTTATGCTATATGAAAGAAGAGAGCCATTCTATTAATAGATGGTTGTGCTTTGGCAGGACAGCACCTTGGGGGCTTCAGGTTGTGTGATGTATTTCAGAGACTAATTTCTCACTCAAATTGTATATCCCTTCTGGGGCTCTGTTTGTAATATGCATTCCCAATGATGGGTTCATTTCTTTAGAATTTTTATTTTTACTGAAGTTGAATTTACTTTCTAGTTTATGTAACTATTTACCTATCTCCCCCCCATGTTCTTTCTTGTTTTTCTTTTAATAGAATCTCATTTTTGCCATTTGAGAGAAAACTAGAGACCAGATGACCCATTATGTTTATCTGGCATTCTAGACTCTGCTCTGCCTTCTTAACTATAGATTTTGTGTGTATGTTTAGGAACAGGAAGAATTTGAGCTAAAGAATTCAAGAGTTCTCTCCTACTCTATTTTCCTTTGTTCACGGAGTAATAAAGAAAGTATCTTAGAAAGTGAAATTGAGCCTTCTAAACCCATTGGCCTTCTGGGGTACCAAGTAATTACCCCTCTCCTGCTTATATTGTTAATTGGTACAGAATAGATCCAGAAAAGTGAAATAAAACTTAATTATTAGTTTTATTAACTCAAAGTGCAGAGCTCCCTGGTTGGTAATAAAGGGAATATAAGAGACTTCCTACTACTTCCATCCACATCCAGACTTTGCACTAATCTTAGAGGAAGTTGGGCCTGCAGATCCCACAGTGGCCTGATTCTACGAGCTATGTTGAGAATATCAGGTTGCCTTATAGCCAGATGGGCATGTAGGAGCGGAGAAGTAGTTCCATAGGATTCTGCTAAAGTATCAAAACCACTGTAGCCTTGAAATAATGATGCCTATAACTGATGCAAGCCCAAAAGAAAACTCATTCATGATTAATAGGGAACTCACAATACTTTTGTCTTGATCCAAGGACTGCATATGAAGTTCACAACTGTTGTCTTGTGTATGTATGTTTCCATCAGTATAGGGTATTTGACATAGACTGAAAATCTTGGGTAGACCAGAAGCATATGCCTCAGTGGCTCTTTAGACACAAAACAGATTGACTTTAGGTTGTAACATGGAGGGGAGGTTATCAAAATGTACTGACTAATTACATAGAATTCCTATATGTAAATAGGATTGACCTAATTAGCATCAAATAGAACAAGTTCTTTTCAGAAATAAATTCAATGAGAATCTAAATGAACTGGGGAAACATTTCTATCAGTTCTCCACGGAAGCCCACGTTTAGGACCAAAATTACTGTCTTTCTGTAATAAAATGAGATTAAATTTATTTTTGCATTAATTTTTTGTTTTAATGGATCTCAATTTTAATGGGACTCAAATTTTTGGTCAAGTTGCTTCCATTAAAAAGCACTTAAGTAAAATTGCCTCATGAAAAAGTGTTTCTTAAATTCTGCTTTCCTTCTGAAGGTTTTACGATGCATATCAAACTTCAATAGCTACTTGAAGCAGTTTTGAGAATATTCTTCTACCTCCGATTAAGTGGAGTGACAGGTGTTAAGAATAGTATGCACGTAGCCTCTGAGCTTTCTGGGAAGACTAGGTGACCTTGTCAGCTCCAGCAGCCTTCTGGTCCATGGTTTGATGACACCCATAGGAACTATCTGTCTCATGTCACAAAAGGCAAAACAATCTGGAGGAGGACAGTCCAGAAGCTCTCACTACACATAGACTTGCCAGGCACCGTATCAAGGATGGAAGCATCACCAGATTTCGAGAATTTAGGGCCATCTTTGGGCTTCTTCCCAGAACAGTGATGAATCCTTTTCTTCAGATCAGCAAATTTGCAAGCAGTGTGAACTGTGTGGCAATCCAGTACAGGGCATAACCAGCACGGATTTGGCCTGGATGGTTCAAAATCATCACCTGAGCAGTAAAGCCACTGCTTCCAATGCTGTGTCATTTTTGGTGCTACCAGTAACGTTGCCTCAGTGAACATCATTGACACATTTTTGACATTAGGTCCACGTTTTCCCGAGGAAGAGCTTTGCTCAAAGCTTTATGGTACATTTCAACGGACTTGACTTCAGGTATAGCATTGCCTGGAGCTACGGCAACCACCATGCTGAGTTTGAGAACACCAATCTCCACTGGGTCCAGAGGGCCAGTACAAATGCCACCAGTTTTGTAGACATCCCACAAGGGCACCACACAGCTGAGGTTTCAGATTCTGCTATTGGCTCCTGGGGCCACTGGCCATGCTGAAGCACCCAGACCTTGCAGCCAGGTGGCCTGGCCTAACCCCCTTGATGGGATCTTACCAGCATGTTCCCTCTCAGTGACTCAGTCCCCTCATCTGTGAGGTGTTCCCAGCAGTGCCACATTAGTACCGTTATTTTTGTTTTATTATTTATATTTTAAGGTATCATATGTGCAATAACTCTGTCGGGGAGCTTAATGTTGGGTGTCCTTGGGGTGGCTCCCCTTGGGTAACTCTGACCAGCTTTCTTGGCCCCTGGAGGACCCCATGCCATTGTCACATTCTTATGCCTGACCCTGTGTGTATTATGTCTGTATGGTTTTATGTAATAGAAATTTACTGTTTAAATAAAAATAAAAAAAAAAATCCCTAGCACTAGGAGAGCAGGTGCAAGGGCTTGTCAGCTGGACAAGGTGGTAGAAGGATGCAGTCTAGAGCTTCAGGCAGCATGATTCTGCTGCCACTGTCACCTTTAGAGGTGACTTTCCATCTCTTGAACCAAGGCAAATGTTAGCAACTGACTGTAGCATATTGTCACCACTCCAACCAGAAATGGGCACAAATGCTACCATGTCAGGGCTGCAGCCAAATTTCCTGACGTAAGTGTTGAGTTTCTTAACAATTTGGCTGCAGGCTGGCTCAGTGGAATACGTTTTGTTAACATCAGCGGTGAGTAGTTTCACACCCGGTTTGTCAGCAGAAGGGGATACTCACGGATCTGCCTGTTCTCAGAGATACCAGCTTCAGATTGACCAACACCAGCACTAGCAATCAGGATGGCACAGTCAGCCTGAGATGTGCCTGGAACACGTTTTGATAAAGTCTATGTGTTGGGGGCATCAATAGTAGTCGTGTAATATTTGCTGGTCTCAAGTTTCCGCTGGGAGATATCAATGGTGACACCATGCCCAAGCTCAGCTTTCAGTTGATCCAAGACCTGGCATACTTCAAGAAGCCCTTTCCCGTCAGCCTTTCCTGTAACATTTTCAGAGGTTCTTTTGTCAATCTGACCACATTTATAGATCAGCTATCCACCAGCTGGACTTGCCCAAACCTATGTGCCCAATGAGGATGTTATTATGAGTCTTCCCCTTTTCCATTTTGGCTTTTAGGGGTGGTTTCCATGACACCTATGTTTTCGTGACAAATGTGTTGAGAAAAAAATGAAATTATATTTATTGAATGTCTATAGTAAGCTAGAAATGAGGACTTACATTAAGGGTAAGACCACATGGAGCTTATGTCCCTGGAGTCAGACTAAAAAAACAGAGCTTGCAATTTCCAGGAAAGACTGAAGAAGGGATGGGAGATACAGTTTAAGAAATGGAAAGAAGCTTGGAAATTAACTAAGCTCAGTTTCTAATTTTCAGATGAGGAAACCAAACCCACAAAGACTAATTAAATGTTCCCACAGTCATTTGAGCTCATTAATAACAGAGAAGGACCAAAACTATGCCTGACTATTTCCGGGCCATGTGCTTTGCTTCAGTTGTTTCCAGTTGACCTTCCTCATTTACCATATGTAGCCATGTACACAACAAATATGTGTGGGAGCCCTCTCCATGCCTCGCGCCATGTTTGCTCTTTGTTACAGGAGGTCCTTGATCAGAATCACGGCCACTTGGCATAGAATTGTTATTATTTTTATCTTTTGATGGAAAACAAATATGATCAAAAAACTGTCCCCACTGTTTCTCGTTCTTAAATAAAACACCATTATGCAAATTATACATTATTATATAAGGAGAGAGTACACGTTGATATTAAATTTCTGATGGGTAGCACCTTTGGCTCAAGGAGTAGGGAACTGGCCCCATCTATCAGGGGGTGGCAGGTTCAAACCCAGCCCCAGCCAAAAACTGCAAAAAAATAAAAATAAAAAATAAATTTCTGAGATAAAACTTTATTTGTCCAAAAATTTTGCATCTTGTTCAGCATTTCTAGGACATATTAGAGAAAAACTTGACCTTTTATGACTCAAAAAGAGTAAAAGAATTACAATCAACTAGCACATTTTGAGGCTCAAGAACTAATAAAAGAAGATGCAGTGTATCTTCATATTTTGAGGCTGCCAATTTGGTCATGACTCTGAGGCTTGCCTGTGGATTTTGTGTAGTCCCGAGGACTTCTGGATTGCTCCAGTGGAAAAGACGTATGTCCCTACTCAGGGCAGGGACAGAGCTGTTCTGATTTGGGCACTTCATTTTTTCAGTTATGAAAGGATAGTAAACCCCTTTTGCTGGACTCTAATTTTCCTAAATTTCTATCTCATTGTGATTAAACAATAAATAGTAAGGTCCTACCTAGAATGGGAGAGGTATCTCCAATTTTATAAAGTTCATAATTTACTTGGCAAATTTTGACAGACACTAAAACTGTGCTGGAGAGATAAATTTGAAAAATACCTTGTTCTTGCAAAAGTCTGAAGTCTGCCTTTTTTTTTTTTTTTTTTTGCAGATTTTTGGCCAGGGCTGGGTTTGAACCCACCACCTCTGGCATATGGAGCTGGCGCCCTACTACGTTGAGCCACAGGTGCCGCCCAGATGTCTGCCTTTCTGGTGGGCTTTTATAATACCTTGAAGGTAGGAACCATATCTTATTCATCTTTGTATTTCCAACACCTGGCACACCAATAGGTACACAGTGAAGGCACTAATGAGTTTTATCCATTAAATATTAGGGCTATGAGGAGGAACAGTGGGAGATGAGTCTAAAAGGGTAGAATGATTCTGGAACGCCAATGTCTTGAATGAACATTGGTTAATGTGGTTGATTTTAAAAGCAAAATAACTACATGTGTATATATATAAATATTTGAGTCTGAGGCATTAATGTAAAAAATGTAAAATTCAATGGGGAGCTATGGTAATGAGGCTTCTATGAGATTTATGAAGTCATCTAATTCAAATAGGGTAGTGCTTAGATTATCCAGAAGAGTAGAGACGTAACAATAGATCTTATCAAGTTCCTCAGCATCAGGTGCTCATGCAAGCTTTTGGCCAGCAAGGGATCATCGAGAATTCCTTCTCGCATTGTTGGAGTGCCCAAAGTACCAACTGTCTGTGGGTTTTATTAAAGATAGATCTATATGCTTACATGCTAGACTTGCAGGCGGCAGAGTTGAGTTTCTGCCATGAAATGTTAGCAGCCCTGGCTTTTGTGCTTACGCACTAAGGCTCATTCCACAGCTGGGAGGAAGCTTCAGGTCTGCCTAAAAGCAGGGAAAACATTATTTTATTGTTGTTATTTTTTTTTTTTCCTTTTAAAATGGCCTAGGCCTTTAATCTACTAATTGTTTACGGAGGGGCTAGTCTTCATACTTTTTTGTAGACAGGATTCTAGGAAGGGGATTAAATCCTTGTTAGGGATGGTCACCAGTCTGCCTATTTCTTTTGGCTTCCAATTATACCCAAGGAGGGGACTTTTATCCCTGGCTTCCTGGAAAAGGAAAGAAAATAGTTTTATTAAGTTTACTAATGATGCTGTTAGTAAAAGTGAATTTTTGATTGACTGCTCAGATACTGAACCAGGCCTCCATTCAAGAGCATTATAGAAATTTGAGAAGCATCAGACCAATTTACCCTGTTGCTTAAAACACTTCTCTGATTCCTTGTCCTTAGGGTATTATACAAACCCACATAATAGTTAGGACTCTTCAAAATTTGATCCCCAAATTCCTTTCTGGTGTCTTTATGCAAATCCTTCTCCCATTGGTTTATTCTCTGCCCCCTCAAACACAAATTCCTTTCAGGTGTCTTTATACAAATCCTTCTCCCATTGGCTTATTCTCTGCCCCCTCAAACACATGATACAGCTTCTTGCTTCTGTAGCACCTTCTACTATATCCTCTGAAATAACCCTGCATTTTAAAATTTGTGCTAAAATACTTGCATATACAACAAAAATACCATTTTCACCATTTTGAAGTGTGAAATTCAGAGCCGTAAGTACATAATTTTGTGCAGTCCTCCCCACTGTCCAGTTCTAGAACGCTTTCATCATTGCAAAGGGAAACCCATACCCATTAGACATCAACTTGCATTTCCCCCTCCCCACTCTAGCCCCACTTAGCACTGATCTGCTGCTTGTTTCTATGGATTGGACTGGATATTTCATATAAAAGGAGTCATTTGGCCTATGTATCCTCTGGCTCCTTTCACCTGGCATAAAGCTTCCAACACTCATCCACATTGTATGCATGTAGCATGTAGTGGCATTTTATTCCTTCTCAATCCTGAATAATATTCCATCGTATGCTTGTACATACCACATTCTGTTTATCCGTTTATCCATTCAGCCACATGGATGTTTGGGTTGTTTCTACCTTTTGCCTATTGTGAATAGATCTTCTACCAACATTTGTATACAAGAATTTTTAACACCTGTTTTCAAATTTATATATTCATGCATTTATTTTTAGAATATACAAGGTGTCCATAAAGTTTGTGTGTGATTCAAAATAGTTTAACATAGTAAATTGCACAGACTTTACGGACGTCCTGTATATAGAACTCTGCAAAAAGATAAACAACATCCAACTTACTTATATAAACATACCCTATATATAATATATATGCGTGTACATACGAACATACACAGAGAGAATTTAAATACTGTATACTTAGTATGAATTCATGTTTTATATATATACACACACACGTGCATATACACAGCTGGGTTTTGTCTTTTTGACTTGTAAGTGTTCTTTATATTTTCTGGGTGCTAGACTCTTATCAGATGTACGATGTGTGGATATTTTCTCACATTCCATGGTTGACTTTTTACTTTCTTGGTAATGTCCTTCAATAAACAGAAGTTTTTAATTTTGCTAAAGTACAATTATGTTTCTTTTGTGGCTTGTCGGTTGGTGTAATATTTTTCATTGGTGTTGTATGTGAAAAATATTGCCAAATTCAACATCATGGAGATTTTTCCCTGTGTTTTCCTCTAAGAGTTGAATAGGTTTAGCTCTGATATTTCAACTTTTTATTCACTTTTGAGTTTATTTTGTGTATAGCAGGCATCCTCAAACTATGGCCTGCGGGCCACATGCAGCCCACTTAGGACATTTATCCTGCCTGCCAGGTATTTTTGCCACCGCTGCCTGTCCTGCTTAACAGCCAACTCGTCCGGGGCCCGCAGTCCACCCTCCAACGGTCTGAGGGACAGTGAACTGGCCCCCTGTTTAAAAAGTTTGAGGACCCCTGGTGCATGGTATAAGGGTCCAAGTCTATTCTTTTTCTTAGGGATATCCAGTTTTCCCAGCACCATTTGTTAAAGACACAATGCTGTAGCTTCATTTCCCTGGACTTCTTGTACTTCTTTACTTTAATTGAAACGCGTTTTCCTTTATAACACCACTTCTCTGGCCACCTTTGTAAATAGAGGACTTTCTTTCTATTCTATCTTCTCCTTCTCAAGGACTATGGAAAGGTCAGCACATATTAAGCTTTGCATTTCTGCTTTTCCCTGACTACTCCCCAACTCATTCTTGTTGGTGCCCAATATTTACACATACACCACCTTCTCTCCATCCTCATTCCTATTATTCACAAATTCCATCTGACTCAAACATTTTAACACCTAGAGAAGCGTCTTTCACTACAACGGAGTCACTGCTGTCGTCTATGTAGACTTCATTGTGTCGGTGATGATTCTTTGCCTTCACTTTCACAGTACCAAGATCTCTAGCTCCCTTTTTCAAATCCATCGTTAGTGAAATAGTCAGGATTCTCCAGAGAAACAAAACCGGTAGAATATGTACGCAGCCATCCCTGTACCATGGGCCTCAAAGGATAGTGCTGACTCACATGGGGGAGGGTGATCTTATGCTAATATGTGGCTTCCAGAAACACACTCACAGACACACACAGAAATCATATTTTACTGACCTGCAAAATTAACCATCACAATTAGGAAACCATAATTTAGACTGTATCTCCTGAAATAGCTTCCTTTATGAGGTTAAAACTCTGAAGCTCCTTCCTCTCAGCACAACCTTAAATGCTCCTGTCTCTTGATCTCTTACTTTTGCTGAACTTGACATTAGCTCTGGCATCATTTATGAGCTCTTTGCTGCTCCCAATTCTTCTAAAACTAGCATACATATTGTAACTTTTAATTTCAATACAATTTCAATGCTATAATCAAGTTGTGAAAATAGTGCAAAGAACTCCCTGAACCAATTTGCTTTATAATTCTTTTTCTAATTCATTTAACAATAAGTTTCAAAGCATCTCTTTACCCTCTAAGTATTCCTAGATGCATTTCCTAAAAACAAATACTTTCACTCACATAAATAAACTAAAACTATCTAAATCAGGATATATAATATTAAACATTATACCTTACCTAATTCACATTCTATATTCAAATTTCCAGATGTTCCTCTCCCTCAGCCTAATATTTAATCCGGTATTGCACCTTGCTTTCAGTTCCCCCTTATCTTTGCCTTTCCTTAATCTAGAGCAGTTCCTCAGTCTATTTTGTTTTTGTTTGGTCTTTCTTGAGCTTTTATATCTATTTTAAGAGGACAAGCAAATGATAGTTTATGGAATTTCATTCATTTGGTATTTACTCATGGCTTCCTCATCATTTAAATACACTTAGGTATTTTCAGTAGAAATATTGCAGAAATTATGTATTTCTCTGTACATCCTATCAGGAAGCTATAAGGAATATTGTCACATAATAGGAGATATTAACATTCATCTCTTTGTTAAGGTTGTGTCCCCCAGTTTGCTCCACTATAAAGTTACAATATTTCCCCCTTTGTAATTAATAATAATCCATGGGGTGATACTCAGAGATTATGCAAATGCCCCATTTCTCATCAAATACTCCACTGATGATTCTTACCTAAATCAAATCTTACAACGATAGTTGCAAAGTGGTGTTTCTCCTAACTCTGTCATTGCTGTTGCATTTATTAGTAGTTGTGAGTTCTAACATCATGAAGCTTTATCTTCTCCTATATATGTTTATTGATGCATTATTAATTTATATTAGCATTGACTTGTAGATTTTTGTTTTATTCATTAGATTATAATCTATTACTATCATTAATTATTTGAGTGATCGATTTTCCCAAGAAACTCAG
Source organism: Otolemur garnettii (assembly GCF_000181295.1). NCBI lineage: Eukaryota > Metazoa > Chordata > Mammalia > Primates > Galagidae > Otolemur > Otolemur garnettii. The sequence goes on along the minus strand of NW_003852399.1, from coordinate 20,700,167 downwards.
CTAGTGAAGAGCCCCTTCACATTCTTGGATGCTTTTTATATGCTCCCATTATTCTTTAAGCAATTCCTTACTTTCTGGCACAGCTCAGAGGTATTGTCAAGAATAGACCTATAGAGTTTAGAATCTTCAAATTAAATTCTTTAAATCATACTTAAAGAATTCAGAGAGAACAATGAGTAAGTTCATTAAAGAAAGCGAGGAAAGACAAGAGAAAATGGTTGAGGAGAGGAGCCAGCCACGGATACTGAGAAAGGTGAACTGGAGAAGTAGGAGATACAGTCTGGAGAAAAATTCAAAAGAATGTTTCAAGGAATAAATCATCTGCTGTGACAAATGCTGAATTGATCCTCAGATTTGTTTACTGGTAGTCTTAAGTAAAGGTTCTCTGGGGTGATGAGAGTGAACTCTTGTTTAGAACGAATTGAAAGAAGCCAGTGCCCTCTTAAGAATGAGAAGTCTTGGAATGGAGAATATGAGTATAGACCAGATCCAGAGAAACTTTTTTGTAAATGGGAATGGAGGAAAGGGTTGTAGCTGGAGTAGGTTATGGGGTCTTTTGAAAGATGGCAGATATTACCACAATAAGTATGTAGGATGACTCCATCAAGACAGTAAAAAGAAGTAGCAGAGCAAGAAGAAGGGATCTATTCAGGAATAAAATCTTCAAAGCATTGGAAATATAAGGTCCATTGTACCAGTGGCCTTTGGCAGGAGTAGGAAGTTCATCTCTGACAACAATCAAAAGGAACTAAGGACTCTGACTTGGGTCTTTCTGACTCCCACAAGTCACCAGACAATACAATGGCATTGTATTGTCAATACAGCATTGTACAATACAACGGTTGCTGATACTTCTGTAAGTTGCCATTCAGGGCTAATTTCCTGTCATTTCTCTTTTCCCCAGTAACTTGTCCTTGAGGTAACCAGTCTATGGGTTATATCATCTTCCTGCCTCTTTCTGAAAATGCTTTAAAATAAGAGTCATAAGAAAACATTTTCATTGTTTATATCCTACTTCCTTCTTTCTGCCAAATGGCATATCCCCATGAGCTCTCACCCATGGGCTTTGGAGCTGTTTACAACTAGAGATGGTAATCTCCTTTAAATAAAGCCTCAGAAAATCTGAGTCTCCATATCTGAGGTTACATATTTTGCTTTATTAACAAATGGGATGTGAATCACCTGTCACCTACCCCATCAACCCAGCAACTGGATAAAATAGAAAACCCCTAAACATGGGAGAGAATTTTGAACTTTAAAATAACTGTTCCATGGGTTTTAACTGAGTATTTGGGCTGGACTGAAGGTCCAGGATTGACCGGTTTTCTACCATAAGCAGAAAAGGGGGCTATAAAACTACTCTATTCCATAGAGAAGTCCACACATTTGCATAGCCATGTGCTTGAAATGCTTGTAGATTCGGGGGGTGGATGGGTGGAGAGAGGGTGATTGGAGGGATCACCTCTATGGTTTATCTTACAAGGGCACAAGTGAGTCTTTCTAAAAGTAGAATATAAACGTCTTAACACAATAAATAAGAAAATGACATAAACGCTATGTTAACCAGCTTGATGAAAATATTTCAGATTGTACATGAAAACACCACACTGTACCCTATGATTGCATTAATGTACACAGCTATCATTTAATAAAAAAAAATTCTGAAATGCTTGCAGATTCCAACGGTTTTAATTTCATTATTTATTAAATTTAAAATTAGAGATATGGAGGCTGATTGTGGTGGCTCATGTTTATAATCCTGGCCCTCTGGGCAGCTGAGATGGGAGGATTTTTAAGCTCAGGAGTACCAGACCAGCCTTAGCAAAAGTGAGACCTTGTCTCTACTAAAAATAGGAAAGTTAGTCAGATGTTGTGGCAGGTGCATGTAGTCTCAGCTACTTGGGAGGCTGAGGCCAGAGGATTGCTTGAACCCAGGATTTTGAGGTTTCTGTGAGCTATGATGACACCACGGCACTCTATCCTGGGCAACAGAGTGAGAATCTGTCTCAGAAAAGAAGTAAGTACGTAAATGATCTCTATGGGGTTTTGTAAAATACAAAAACTTTTTGGGAAAAGAACTAAATCTAGTATATAATAATGATTTATATGAAATCTAGTAGCATACTTAATTCTTAAATTATCAAATAATTTTTTATTGAATTTCTGAATATGAATAAATTTATTATGATGAAGATTAATCATAGTATCTAAGTTATGGGGTGGGAGACTATAGTTTGTGGGAAAAATTGGTACTATTGTCTGCTTTTGAAAATAAAGTTTTATTGGAACACAGCCACTCTCATTTGTTTATATTAGTCTGTTGCAATAGAGACCATATGGCTCACAAAGCCTATGCAGAAAAGTTTTTTTTTGTAGAAAGTTTACCAAATCCTAGACTGAGGCTTAATCAAAGCAAAATGTATGCATGGTCATATGTTTCAAAAAACTAGGAATCTATGTTATTTTTCTTAGAGCAATGTAAGGTCTTATTTCACCAGAGCGTGGTGCTTTCCAAAAGTAATTCTTGGAAGATTGCAAAGACAGGATCTTTAAAAATCCTTTCTTCTAGAAAATGGAGCATCAATAAGAAAATTAATCTGAGGACTCAAGATGACATTTATAGACATATAATTGCAATTTTCTTCAGCCTGTCATATAAACCTAAGTACTGGTTAAAGTAGCCGGAACAGAAAATATATTGTTATGGGAGAGAAGAGTGCAGTGAACTCTCTGGTGTCACTCACTTCTCATCTCCTAGACCACCTTTCTCCCTGTGCAATATGGATCTCACGTGGCCTTCAGAATTAAGTTTTCAGAGCATTAAACCAAGTAGACATTATAGTCTATCTTCCTATGAAATCGTTCTACATTACCTTACAAAGATCAAGTCCATTTTGCCAATCCTACACCGTAAGGCCTGATCACATACCTATATCTATCCCTTCACCTATCAGGGGTCCTCAAACTTTTTAAACAGGGGGCCAGTTCACTGTCCCTCATAACGTCAGAGGGCTGGACTGTGGGTCCCAGGACTAGTTGGCTGCTAAGCGGGATAGGCAGTGGTGGCAAAAACACCCAGTGGGCTCGATAAATGTTCTAGGCAGGCCGCATGTGGCCCATGGGCCGTAGTTTGAGGACACCTGAATTGTGAAAAGCCTCCTCTGTTCTAGTTGAGCTTTGTTTGCCTCATGTGTAAGTCTGATTTCCCACTTCAAAATTTATGCTCTGCTCTAGGCAGTTATCTTGAAATTTACTTTAGCAGCTCTTCTTTGCCTTTATAATTGGAACTATTTTTGTCACTAAAATATCATTGACATTGTGCTTCTGGCCATCATCCTTCACTCTTCTATGCTCCTGCCACCCCACTTACATGGATAACTCAACCAAGAATCTTCTCAGCTTGACTCCCTCTGTCTCTGGAATGACTTTAAGACAGTTGTCGAACCTTAAATCACATGGACTTGTGTCTGGCCTTTCATATATGTCTGGGTTTCTTGGAATGCTGGGAAACAGCATAAATTATCACTTTCCCACCACTGCCATTCCCACATGGTCCTTCTGGCAGATGGAAAACTCTGGGTAACTTTGCTAGAGTTACAAAAGCATGGCTTCTTTATGGTCCTCAGAAAGCATTATACATCACCTCCAGGGGTCAGGGACACTTTCCACTTGCTTTCCATTCAGTTTAACAGCCTGTGTTTTTCAGACTGTGATCTTGAGGCTGGTGGGTTCCATAGAGGCCTCTTGGAAGAGGTTCCATATGAACTCTTTTGGGACAAGGAGAGAGAGAAAAAAGTAGAGTGTGTGTGTATTTGTGCATGGTAGTGGAGATCCAGAAGTCCATGGCTTTCTCACTGAAATTGTCAGTTTTAATATTTGTCTATACTAGGCTTTCACACAAAGTTTTCTTTTTAATTTTAAAATAGTAAGAGGGGAAGACACATGTTTTTGTTACAGGGATGAAACGTACACTGCTGAAGTCAGGGCTTTTAGGGTGTATGTTGTACTCAATAGGTACTTTTATGTACCTATTGCCCCCCCTTTTGTTTTTGAAGTCTTTTCTTTTGAACCTTCTATTGGTAACTTCCATAGAATTAGTAATTCTAAAAGGGAATGTGAAGAAGATAAGATTACCCCAAAATTCTTATTAAATTATTTAAAAAATGTATGAAGCAACATTAAAAAGATATCAAGTTCTATTAAGGAACTTGTGTTGCTCTATTAAGTCTGCCTGAGTGAGTAGGAATGGGCCCATCTCTAAATGATCCCAGAGGGCTCACCCTGGGAGCTTTTGATGGCATAATAATAGTTTTAAATTTTATATGGGCAAAGTAGCGAACCATCCAGACATTTCCTTTTGTGGTTCCCGCCTTTTTCTACTATAACATAAAGTGAGTAGAGCAGAATTAGCTTTAAACTTGGACTTGGTCCTCTATCATACACCATTTATCTTCAAAATAGATGAAAATCCATTGCCCCTTCTCCTGAACTGCCTTCTTCCACCTGATGGGGGCCCCGAGGGCTGTTTCTACCTTTGTTATCTGTGAGGGTCTTTCAGAGCCAGTGCAAGGCTTCTAAGTATTAACTCTTCCCCTCATGGCTTCTCGGAAGCTGGGTTATGTGGAGGTTATGGGTGTAGCTATGAATTCAGAATGTCTGGACTCATTTCTCAACACTGATCATTTCTAGCCGTGGGCTGCTGGGTGAGTTAGAAGATTTTCTGTGCTTCTATGCATTCATCTCTAAAGGGGTGTTGATAAGTATAGTACTCGACACGCAGTGATACCGTCGACACATAGAGCCCTTAGAAAAGTGCCTGGTGCACAGTGACTTCTTAAGAAAAGTTAAAAGACTGCTGGTCTGAACTGGTGGATCAAAGTTAAAAAGAGGGTGTGAAAAAATACATATACACATGCTTTCACACATTATGTGGAAATATGTATTTTTGATTCATTTCTTAATGCACGATGAGAATAAAATGAGTCAATTTGGTTGCTGCCTAACTTTATAAATCAGGATATCCACTCCACAGAGATATTTTGAGTTTGGCATATTCCAAATACGTCAAACATTTTAACAAGAAAAATCCTTTCTTGATGAAATAAATAGCTTTTTATACTCACTGATTTCCCCCACCTTGTCACCATGTTCCCACTTCCTCCACTCTCATTTCTAATAGACTTTTAATAGTGTCTACCACCAAGTGCTTTCACATTTGGGAATAGGAAAAGCACAGAAGCAGCTTGAGCTAGAAAGAAAAGTGAGATTATCTAGTTCAAGCAGCCCCATTTTCTAGGCCTTCTACCTCTGCCCAGGGGTAGAAATGAGGGGTGTCAACAGACCCTGTATGACCCAGGGAACCGGGGAAGTGGCTGGGATAGAGAACTAAACAGAGTTTTGGTCCAGCTTCTCGCCTGCCAGGTGCTCAGTGGTACTTGTTGAGTCGACTGGGCACTGATAAGACCATTTATTTCTGCCTCTTCCTTGAGCTATGGACTAGTCCATGTCCAGCCCGATCATGCTGCTCTTTGTTCTTTCTGGAACTAGAGCTGATATACTGTGATAATTGGCATATTTCAGTTGAGGGTTTTCAACTGACTATTTCTATGACTGGGTTTTTCTGTGCATCATGATCAGGTGTATGTGAATAGAGACTCCCGAGCCTGGGCTCTTTTTTAAACACGTGTGCCACATACTGCCATCTCTTCAGATAGCATGGCATCATTGGAAGAGGCTGTAGAGAATCCTGTTTGTTTTGGCAAGGAGAAGGAACCCTTTAGGCTGAGTGCTACTTTAGGCTTGTACTCACGAGGAATAATAATTGTTCCTTGTGATTTTTTGTTTGAACTATCAGGTGACACTATCCCACTGCACCCACTTGGAACCCAAATAGTATGGCTGTGGTTAAAACTCTTTGCTCGCTGATCAGCAGGGATGCTGTTGTAATGTTTCCCTCTGCTGTATATATATTGGTTACATGCAGAGAGAGTGGAGGTATAGGAGAGGAGACAGTCTTGGTCTATTCAGGCTGATATGACAAAATACCATAGACTAGTGCCTTATAAACAAGAGAGATTACTCACTGTTCTGGAGGCTGGGAAATCCAAGTTCAAGGTGCCAGCAGATTCAGTATTTGGTGAGGGCGACTGTCCAGTTTATAGAAAGCTGTCCTCTCACTGTGTCCTCACATGATGGAAGGAGAAAGGGAGTTGCCGGGGCTTAGTGTTTTATTAGAACACTAATCTCATTTATGAGGATCTCATCTCCTAATACTATTATAGTGGAGGTTATGTTTCAACAACTGTATGAGTTTTATATAGACAAAAGCATTTAGTCTATAATGGGGGATGGAGGGAGATAGAGAGAATGGATTATATCTTTTGTTTTGGCTGGGAATATTTTGGTTAAAATGAACAGAAACCAATTCTGATAAATTTCAATTTCAGCCAGAAATTTCACTATAAAGATACTGGGTATATCATGGACCCAAAGAATAGGAATGCTTTTGGGCACAGGGATTCAGGGTCTCTCCCTCCTTGAGAGTCTCCCTCTGGCTTTTCTTGCTATTCCCCACTCTGTTCAGGGCTGGTTACGTTTTCCTCTCACTATAGACCAGCTCTTTGCTCTTGCACCTACATGGCAGGACAAGACCACAATTCCCAGGCTTTGTATGTTACAGTACAGGCACACAGACAAAGATTGTCTCCCTTCTCTTGACTTGGGTCCATATTTTTCAAAATGAAGGAAATGCACAGGCTAGTGAGCTGGTCATGTAACCTGACATCTCCTACTGGGTACATAACCTGACTGGGGAGGGTTGCTGGGTATAACCACCATCGCTCAGGGTAGTTTAGTCAGGATTCCTCTCCTCAAGCCAGTGTTAAATTAATCTCCACAAATTTCAGGTTGTTGTCACCTCCTTATTCCCATAATTTAACTAGTTGAAGGAACAAATACTTTGGCATGTCCCAACTCCACCTTACCTTTCAAACATTTTAGCGTTACAGACTTTGATGAATGAGTCTCTTAATCTAATTACTGACTGCTTTATTTACTTTCCTGTTCCCTTCTCAGCTTCCCCTTTAAAAACCTACATGTCACAAAACTTTTAGCATTCTCTCTCCTCTCGTTCTTTTGGTTTCCTCTCTCTGAACGTTTTCCCCTTTATGAACTTTGAGTTTTTGAAATGAGAAATGATTTCAGGTAAAATAGTTGTGTTCATTATTATAAAATCCCAGATGAACAGTCAAGTCAACTTAAAAAATCATAAATTACATCTGTTATCTACCCTATGCCCTCTGGAACTGAAATACACTTCACTACAGACAGACTGTGATGTGTTCAAGAAATGATCTGTGTGTTTCGTCCGTTCTTGAAACGTGAGGAGAGGAGGACAAATTATTTGTGACTAGTAATAGGAAGATGAAAATGTGATTTTCTGGCCCATTTTCTCAGAGAGCGATTACATATTGCATGCTTTCCGTGTGGAGTTCAGTATTGGGGCCATCTATTGGTAATTAATGGTGATCACTGGATCACGAATGGGGTTAGCTCATTTTATGCCAGACTCTTAACTTGTTCATTTGAAAACTGAGTTTTGGATGAAGCAGGTTGCCTTTTTTTTTTTTTTTTGCTATTGAAAGAACAAATTTTATTTTAGTCAGATGACTTTTCAAAGGGTGAAGGAAATACAATATCAAAATTGATGTGGGTAATTCTGAGTCAGGATCTCTTTGTGTCCATGATGGAACTAAAGAAGAGGAAGGCAGATCAGGAACGCTTTCTTTAAACAAGAGCGTCTCACTCTCAATATGGAGATTTCCGGCTCTGGCTCTTTTCCCCTAATAAAAGTCTTCAAAAAGATTTTTTTTATAATTTTGAGACAAGAGGCAGGATTATCTGAAGATTAAAGAGTCCATAGGAGAATGTTTGGGTTGAGGATGTTTTTCCTTCTCATATTTCCCTCCCTCTCATTTTGTATTTTCTCTTCCTTTCCTATAGTTACTTTTGTTGTTGTTGTTGTTCTTGTGTTTTTTTTTTCCTTCTCTCTTTAATCTCTCCCCCCACTATCTATAAAATACATTATAAAGAGGATAGGATGAAACATGCCTCATTCACGCCAGCCAAACAGTCAGATGTAAAAGAGAGTATGAAATTATTTATGAGAATTGTGCCGTATCCATCACATTTGTTGTGCAGCCACTTAAAAATTGCATATTTTGAATCAGGAACACTTCCAGCGTGAGCCATTCTGGAGAGGATTTCGTGGCCACCATGACTGTGCACTTGGTCCACACGTGACTTCTTTACTTCTACTGTTTCTCTGTTTGACCTTTCAGTGCTTCTCACACCATTTTTCCTTCATTCATATTCATTTCTTTGCTATGTGTGTTTGTTTCTTCTGAAGAAAAGGAAGAACGGCTGGTATCGTCAACATTTTTGGTAAAGACGTGTTTTGTGATATAACAGTATACTTTGTGCTAGGAGATTATTACTACCTCAGATGGGGTTTGTGTCTGTAGCATCTAGAACGTGGCCTGGTATATGATATGTGCTCAGTAATTCTTATATAGATTGGGCACTAATCCTGCTTTTTACCTTTTTATTTTGGTATCACTTTATATTTACAGGAAAGCTATGAATAGAGGACGTTCCTATAGAGCCTCCACTTAGCATCCTGCTCCCTAATATTAACATGTCACCTAACTCTGGTGCATTTCTCAAAACAATAAATAAAAATAACACTGGTGCTCTGCTGTTAACTAAACCACCAAGTTCATTCATGTTTTCTGTATTTTTCTACTCCTGTTTTTTTTTCCATTCCAGGATTGACTCTATAATACCATCCTGTATTTTGTCATCACGTTATTTTAACCTGCCCTCATCTTAGATACTGTGTTCAAAATCTGTTTTATGATTTATATTTTCATCCTCAGTTTAGGATGTTAAATAGTGTGAACACTAAGAAAATAAATATGTGAAAAAATAAACTATATTATAGATAATTTTTTAGTGGTTTTTGATTAAATCTAGATTGCTTAGTATAAGTATGGTAGAAAGGAAAGTAAGATTTAAATTTTAAGATTCTGGAAAGGGAACATTTTCAAATCACTTTATTTAAAAGTCCAGCTCTTATTGACTTTGAAATATAGCAAAATTTCTTTCTTATCATTAATAATTCAAGCTGTACTCAATTAGCAAAGTTAACATGGGCTTTTGAAAAATGTATGTTTTACATTTTTATTATTATAAAAAATTACATTCCAGATCGCTCCATCTTCCTCTATCATTTGATACAGTAGAAATAAAATTGTTATAACAGAACATCAATGTAGACCGCTTTGAAACTAAATACTTCACTTCAATAAATGTCTTGGCTGCTTCTATGATTCCATCTTACAATGCAATAACATTATGCATGGTCCACATTCTATCCCTCTCATAGTCTCTCTTCATTAAAGTTTGAGAACATTTGATTACATAGACAAAACAAAAGCTACTTCAAAGTCATTGACAACATGGTTCAAGCACATTTGTAGTCTGGGCCAGTTTTATATTACCCAGCTTCCTAGAAGGGGTGTGTTGTTAGCTTGTTTGCCATTCTGTCCTTCATCTGAGCCTCCTAAACTATAGCTGCGTACCCTGGCCACTTAGGATCTGTCCAGCTTTTTCAGTACATTTTAAACATTTGAAGACCCTAAGGATATAATCTATCTTATCTAATGGCTTCTTGGCCTTTTGTCTAAGTCAAGTGTAATATCTAAAAGATCAAATGTAATATCTATTCTTATTCATCATTATCCTAAAGATCAGGGGTTATTTTCTGAATGTTTACAACTGGTATTTTATGGCCACCAGGTTTTTAACTCTTTAGTTGTTTCCTAAGGTCTGAGGCTGGGTGTGTCCGGGTAGGGTCTGGGTCAACAAGGCAAAGAAGAGGCTAGAGATAGAGGCCAATCATCAGCTACTATAGACAATTTCGCTATTTTAGCAACTAGTCTGGTTATACCAGTGGTACCAGCTAAATATTGACCCCCGTATTTTGTATTCTGTCCCATTCAAAAGAGTTACACATAATTTTATATGTGCTTGTTGTAAATAAACTTACCAGTGAAAAGTTATTTTTTTGGATGGAGTGAATTTTTCTTCATTTAATTATGAAAGCCTGGTCATATTTAGTAAAGAAAATAATATTTTAAAATTACTTTCTAGAATGACCATTAAATTTCAAGCTAGATTTGTAATTTTACCTATAGAAGCTGATTTGATCACATGCTATTTTTTCTTATGATAATCAGTTGTTTACCCTTAAAGGTTAATAACCTCTAGAATTTATAAAAAAGAAAAAAGAAAAAAATTAAATTCCAAAGGAAATATTTTTGGAAACCAAAAGGTAATCTTCAGTTCTTTGGGCTAATACTGGGAGGTTTTTTTAATAATTGCTGGAAATGATCACTATTTCTAATATTTTGACTAATGATTTATGTGTTAGTTTTCTTCCATACATTCTAATTTCAGCTCCTGTGCACAGTGCATTCATATTAGTGTGTATACAAAAGTTCTAGCTTTTCTCCCATAAAACAACCAACAAACCCTAGTGTTTTTCTCAAACATATGGTATATTAAGGTACTTTAAAAAATTGGCTGGTATTGTGCCACAAAACCTAGTATAATCCTTGGCACATACTAGGCATCCTAAAAAGATTTTTGGATCGATTCAGTAATAGACCTGAATCAGAAAAATAAGATCTGTTAAAAAGAGGCTTGGAGAATCCTGAAGCTCAGTCTAAGTCCCCGCCTGCCATCTTGCGGAAACGGTGAGAATTGCAATGGATTCTATCTAAGTCACAGCCGCTTAAACTAACAGCCAGGAGGAAACGCTGAGACTTTTAAAATGGGCACCAATTAAGACAGTTACTCAGATGACTAAGATGAAAAGGAGTTTTCATTAAAAATTATGTCAGTTATTGCACGATTTCAAATAGAATTAACAGAATATTCTATCCTATGCTTGACCTGGTCAGAGTGGAGGAACACACAAAAAATGATATTTTCTTTACTTCTTTAGTATCCATGGGCCATATTCTGTTTTATTTAAGAGGACGTTTGGTTTTCTTAAAAATCTATGATGGTTAAGTTAAAAATAAAAAAAGACTATTGATAGCAAAGAAACGGGCATTAAGTCAGATCAGATAAAGAAACGAAAAGCTTCTCTGCTTACGTGGATAGATGTATCACTTTGGCGTTGTCACCTTGTTTATAATCATATCACACAAGCTGAACGAGGTGGGCGGCCGTGTTTGTGGACAAACGCATCTGGGCATGACCTCCCCGCCCTCTTCCTTCTCTGTCCTGTATTACCACAAACCTGTACCATTCTTAACTTTTTCTCCTCCCAAATCTTTTTTATATGCACATGTACCAGGCAGGGGCACTTTCTCTACATTCACCACTGAGTCCATCTGGTGATGCTTTCAGCCTCTATGGTGTCTGGCACACAGTAGGTGCTTTGTGTGTCTTTAATGTTTTTTCTTTTTCTTTTTTTTTTAGCCTTTAATGTTTTTTATGGCATGGTTGTTTCCTAAGCATTTCACCCTTTTGCAACAGTCTTTTTATTGTCTTTTTGAAATGTCGTGGGTATTTTTCTCTGTACTAATCCGTTTATTTCAAATCTTTTCTATTGCCTGGCCCACAGTCCCACGTCTTTCCACCTCCTGTCTCATTTTATTCTTCAGATAATTTTTTTATCCTTCCAAATGTCTCAAATTCCCAAAACACAGCTGTCTTTTCTCTTCATTGTTGTTCACTGACAGCCAGATAGTGAGAATATTTGTATGATTAGGATACAATGTTCATATGAGGATTTTAATGGGAATGAATATACATCCTAGAATTAATGAAAGCATTAGGATCCGATGTCAGGGGTAGCACACACAGAGGGAGTCAGTTCTACTTCCTCAGTATGAAGTGGAATAATGACAGTTATAGAGGTCTTCTGCTCACTAGCAAGTATCTTTGACTATATTTCCTTTGCTGTAATTGTTACAGCTCCTATTTGATGGTGCACTTTGCTGAACTTGCAGATCTCTACACAATCTCTTTGAAAGCTCAAGTTTCCTAAAAGGACCAAATATGTTCCGCATTGTTTCAAATGTCTCTTACATAGTAAATTATTTTATCTTCACGGCCCAATGAGGGAAAACTGTCATCCCTATTTTAGAGATGAGGAAATTGAAGTGTATAAATACTTCTTCCACCGTAGCCCCAGAGGAGCTTCTCTAAAGCAGGTGTCTAGGTATCAAAACTCCTAAGCAGTAGAGTCAGGATTTGGATATAGGCAGTTGGCCTCAGAATCTGTGCTCAGATCAGTATCCCGTGGTGTAGCGAGATGCTGGCTATTGGTGAACACCTGGGGTGAGAGGAGCGTTTCACAGTCTCTGGTGGCTTCAGAATGATCTGATGTGCTCCAGCAATCATAGTTAACTCAGCACATCAGCACTAACAGAATTAATACTGGAGGTCAGGAATCTGTTTAGAGGCTGTGGAAATCAACTGTAACACCAAGTGCAAGATCCAGAGGGGAACATTCTTATGTTGTTTGTGTGGAAAACACCCAAATAGAGCACTCCTCAGGTGAAGAAAGATAAGGAATCAGAAAAAGGAATCTGAGAACAATGAAAGGTTGTTCAATTTAAGAAATGAGGACATTTTTCTCAAATTGTAGCGGAAAATCTACTTTTAAAATTATTTAAAACACCAAAGGAAAGCAAGTTTTGTAAAGTATTTGCTTTGTATTTTCAATAAAATACAGGAAAATATCTTCTATTAAAATGACTTGTGTGTATGTGTATATATATATATATGGCATGTATAATACATGTATATGACAAGAAATAGGAAAAAAAAAAAGAGTGGCTTTCATGCAGGTGAAAAGAAGAAAAACATTTTCCAAAACTGAAAAATGTTGTAGCATGATTCATGGTTTCCATAGAAGCAGGGAAGATACCCCACAAACTCTATCAGAATGAGAAAAATGCTCCTGATTACAGAAATAAAGATAATAAAATTAAATGGAAGGAGAAAGCTTTACTGTCCCTAGAAAGACCAGTCATAGATATAAAAGGCTCATCAAACAGCAAGTAAAATTGATGAAAAGGAAACAACCCCAGACATACACCGATGAATCCAGACATACACCAATGAGTCAGAAATAGCACTGCCTTTGAATGTCCAGGCAGAAAAACAAAACACATTGTCAGTGTTTAGTTAGAATTAGCCAAGTGGTCTCAAATAAGATAACAGGATATGTACCCAAACAGTAATGGAGCTAATTAAGAAATTTAGAACTTATAAATTTATTTTTATTTCACCCTTTAAAATGTATACAAACATAGAGTTAATTATACCTATGTTAGAGTATACATTTATGAATATATGTTTATTGGCGTGCAGGCTCAAGCCCTTCACTAATAGTGCTGTGGGATCCACAGGTTTGGAGACTACTGCATTCATTCACAACAACTTTTCCAAAGCAACAATTAGGCAGATCATTCATTAATGTGCTCATTCACCATGCCCCTAGTAGAAGGAGACTGTATCCATTCATTAATGTGCTCATTCACCATGCCCTAGCAGAAGGAGACTGTATCCATTCATTAATGTGCTCATTCACCATGCCCCTAGCTGAAGGGGACTGTATCCATTCATTAATGTGCTCATTCATCTTATCCCACTGTAAGGGACTATACCCATTCATTTCTTAGCAAGTCCTAGCCAGATGTAACTACAAAGGACCCATGGTAATACATATATATATTTTACTGGTACTATGGTACATGGTGCTACACATACACACACACACACACATATATATATGATATATATATAATATACATATGCTATATACACATATAAAATACATATATTTTACATATACCCCTAGACAAAGAACCCAAAGCAGAGAGACTTGGGTTTTTCCCTCTGCCAGAAGCTGTGGTGCTGTTTCTGTATTCTTCTCTGTAAAATAAATCCTGGCTTACCACTGATTCGTGGTCGGTGGATTCATTCTTGGAATCCCGGAGACCAAGGACCTCCTGAAGAAGAAATTCCAGCAATAATGGCAGGGGGCATAAGACTAAGACTGAGAAGGCCTGCTCATTTATCATGTCTGGCTTCATTATTTACCACTTTAGTCTTGCCTCTGATTGACCTCAGTTAGTTGCTATTTTCTAAGTCAAGTTCATTTAACCTTGAGTCTTTATAATTACTATTCCTCTTGTCTGAAATGTCCTTTACTCCCTCTCGATAGAGGAAGGGTGTTACCCTGGCTCGGTGGCTGATCCAGCCACCTGGGAGGATCTGCTCCTTCCCTTGTATGGCCAGGTGGGGGTGTGCAACAGGCAAGATGCAGGAGACAGGGCTGGAGAGCCAAGTGTGGGAGAGAGGGAGGAGCACAGCAGAAGCCTGCAGGTCCCTAGGAAGTAGTGGGAGACCATGGCATAGCCCACACTGCTGCCTGAGACACCTCTTATTTTCCCTTGTTTTAGAGTCCAGTGCCTACTGTGGGTGGCTGCCCTCCATGGTACACACACCTTCTGAGGCTGAGAGTGACCATGATGCAGGGTTCCCCCATTCAGGTTGAACAGGGACCTCCTATTTCCTAGGCCTGGGCAATTTCTTTTCTTTTTTATTAAATCATAGCTATGTACATTAATGCAATCATGATGTACAATGTGTTGGTTTTACACACAACTTGAAATATTTTCATCAAACTGGTTAATGTAGCCTTCACCACATTTTCTTAGTTATTGTGTTCAGACATCTATACTCTACATGTAGTAAATTTAACATGTACCCTTGTAAAATACACCTTAGGTGTGGTCCCACCAATTACCCTCTCTCCACCCATCCTCCCCCCCAACCCTACCCTCCCTCTCCTCTTTCCCCTTCTTCTTGGGCTATAGTTGAGTTATAGCTTTCATATGAAAGCCATAAATTGGTTTCATAGTAGGGCTGAGTACATTGGATACTTTTTCTTCTATCCTTGAGATACTTTACTAAGAAGAATATGTTCCAGCTCCATCTATGTAAACATTAAAGAAGTAAAGTCTTCATTTTTTAGGGCTGCATAATATTCCACGGTGTACATATACCAGAATTTATTAATCCATTCATGGGTTGATGGGCACTTGGACTTCTTCCATGACTTAGCAATTATAAATTGAGCTGCAGTAAACATTTTGGTGCAAATATCTTTGTTATAAAATGAGTTTTGGTCTTCTGGATATATACCTAGTTGCTCATGTCTGGTAGAGTCCTTCTTATAAATTGAGGTGCATTCTGGTTGGGTGCATAAATGTTAATAATTAAAATCTCATCATGTTGTGTCTTACCCTTAACAAATATGAAGTGACCATCCTTATCTTTCCTTACTTTTATTGGTTTAAAGCCTATTGTAACTGTGAATAAAATGGCAACACCTGCTTTTTTTCTGATTTCCTTTTGCCTGAAATATAGATGACCATCCCTTCACCCTGAGTCTATATTTATCTTTTAAGGTAAGATTCTTGTATGCAGCAGATATCTGGCATGAGTTTTTGTATCC
This sequence comes from Otolemur garnettii, assembly GCF_000181295.1. NCBI lineage: Eukaryota > Metazoa > Chordata > Mammalia > Primates > Galagidae > Otolemur > Otolemur garnettii. The sequence goes on along the minus strand of NW_003852399.1, from coordinate 20,684,563 downwards.
AGTCAGCCAACCTTTGCCTCTTTAGAGGACAATTTAAACCATTCACATTAATTGAGAATACTGATAAGCCTGGTGGTATTTTGGGTATCAAGTTTTTCAAAATCCAGTGGACATTTTTAATCCTTTTGCCACTATGGAAGTTGAAATTTGATCAAAAATTTCTGAGTGAGTTTACTTTAGTGGTGGAGAATTGCACTGGTCATTATGGAGGATAGGTCTGAGAATATCCTGGAGAGTTGGTTTAGTTATGGCAAATTTCTTCAACATGTGAATGTCATTAAAGTATTTAATTTCTCTATCATAAATGAAACTCAGTGTAGCTGAATACAGGATCCTGTGTTGAAAGTTATTTAGTTTTAGGAGATTAAAAGTTGATAACCACCCTCTTTTAGATTGAAAGTTTTCAGCAGAGAATTCAGTCATTCTAATATTCTTCCCCTTGTAGGTTATGGTTTTCTTACATCTGGCTGCTTGCAGAATTTTCTCCTTCATATTAACTTTGGCGAAGTTAATTATAATGTGTCTGGGGGATGCCTTATTTAGGTTGAGTTGTGCTGAGGTTCTGAAACTGTCTGCTATCTGAATTTCAGTATCTCTTGGCATGTCTGGGAAGTTCTCTTTGATTATCTCATGGAGTAGAGCATCTGGGCCTTCCAAAGTCACCGCATCACCTTCAGGAGTTCCTATAAGGCAAATGATAGTTTTCTTTGAATTATCCCAGAGCTCTCCCAGAGAATGATCCATTTTTGCTCTCCACTTCTCTTCTTCTTTGAGCGTTTGAGAGCATTCAAAAGTTTTTCTTCAATATTAGAAATTCTTTCTTCTGCCTGCTCCATTCTGTTACTGAGGGATTCTACTGTATTTCTCAGATCTTTGAGGGCTGCAAGTTCTTGTTGCAATGTGTCAAAATCTTTGGTGATTATGTCTTTGAATTCACTGAGTTCTTGAGACAACTTTTGAAATGCTCCTTTAATTTCTAATTCCAACTTTATCTCCATTCTATTAATCTTATTTGAAATCCAAATTCTGGATTCAATTTTGGACATCTCAGCCATTTGTTTATGAATGGGATCTTCTGGTGTGTCCTTAGGGGATGTTGTTCCTTGGGGGAGTTGATCTACTCTGATTATTCATGTTGCCAGAGTTTTTCTGCTAATTCTGCCCCATGATTATTTTATACTATTGGCTAGATGAGCAGATAAGGTGAAGTTGGGTTGGGGGCTGCTGCAGCAGGGATTAATCAGCCCTTTGTCCAAGAGCTGGGACTGGTGTCTATACCTTTTCCCCTAGAGCTTTGTAAAGGACCCATACAATGCTATGGCTTTAGACAGTGGGGACCTGCTTGGTGTGGTGGGGCTAAGTGGCTCTGTCTTGTTTTTAGCTGGTCTCTGTGCAATCCTAGTGAATCAGTAATTCTGGGTGTAAGTCTCAGATATTGTTTGTCCTTGGGGTTGCAGCTCACCTCAGCAGGGTTGATGTGCATTCTTCAACCTTCTCTTTTGGTACAGCTTCAAACAATCAGCTTACCTGCTAAACTTCTGTCCTTTAACTCTCCTTCTGGATAGGAGCCTCTTGGAAAGCTTGCTCCAGTTGGCCATCTTGTTCCCCACCCCCATCTTGGGCAATTTCATGAAGGGAAGCCCTGACAATCGCCTTATCCCCAGCAGAAGGGACTTTATCCATTCATTAATGCACTCATTCACCTTGCTGAAGGTTCACCTGTATCCATTGAAAAAGCGTTTTTCAATGGTGTTGAAATGGATACAGTCCCTTCCACTAGGGTGTCTGAATTCAGTAAAAGGATTCACTGTATCCATTGAAAAAATGTTTTCCACCTACCAAATACTGGCCAAATGTAACTCTCAAGGGTGTATATATAACTCTAGACAAATGACCCAAGTGTAGATTTTCTGACTTGGGTCTTTCACTTTGCCAGAAGCTCTGGTGCTTTTTACTCCTTCGGTATTCCTTCTGTATTTACTACTTTTGAATTCCTTTTCGATAAATCCTGATAAATTCTGAATCCTTGAGACCCTTACCCTTATTAGAGTATCTTAAAATCATCTGTTTTTTGTCTTCCCATTAGCTTATAATTTCTTTTTATATTTATAAAAGCTGGTATTTGGCACATCAAAAGTGCCTAGTAATATTTGTTGAGTGAACAAATGAATACATTCTACAAGAGTCATAGTCTCCTTTTGTAGAGAGTAATCTCTTTATCACAAAAATATTTGTTCTTAGCCTTCCTTTCTGTCCCTCTTGGCTCCTAGGAGCACCTGCTATAAAGAACAAATAAGGAAAGAAATCAAAGAGAAAGGGATGATGTTTGACAGAGAATAAAGAAGGTAAATAAACTTGCCTTCATAGAGTCACCTGGGCCCATTCCAAGACCGTCTTTTAGTGAAAGAAGCCAGACCCAAGACAGGTACTCAGTTGTGCCAGATGAGAATGTGTACTGGGGTAATGAGAGGAAAACACTTAAAAAAATGCTAGAAGACCCTGGGAGATCTATTTTTAGTGTCTATTTAAAGTTCAAGATCAGTTTTCTTTAGGTTATACATGCTAAAGAAAACTTATCCGTCTTTATTTGTTCTTATGATTTATTTTTATCTCCTGGGGGGTGGCACCTTGTCTGTGCTAAGATTATCTTCTGTTCTTATTGGGACAGTTCCCCTGTTAAGTGATGTTTTAGAAATTTGTGGGGAGGGTGTTTAGTTTTTGTCCCAGTGATGAAAAGGTGGTACTGATTGATACTGAGTGAACAGGAAACTAAGCAGTTGGATGTTTAACAGTATTCGGAAAAGTCCTGCATAAGGAATCGTCTCATACACTGCTGAGCTGACCTTTGAAGTCCTGCTAGATATTTGTATATGCAAAATTATTTATTTATAATTATCTTCAGGAAGAACCAAATTATAATTTTATATATGAACACATTTTTATGCACTTTTAGTATCAACTAAATTTGCTACAATGTAACTATAGTGACATACAGAGAGATTTTACTTCATTTTATTTGGAACTTCACCGAGAACTGTCAGCCATTATGATAAATCTCATCACTAATGACAATGCTACTTGTAGTATTTGAGTCAAAAATGCAATGTGCCTGTGTCAGTCTGCATTTTTGGCTGTTTAGATCATTAATACTGCTGGTGTATTTACATATTGTTTATTATTTTACTACAACTTTCTTTCTATTTCACCTTATATGACAACCAGAGCATCCTATGTTATTTTAAAGTTATATTTAGAGGCAGATTAAATTTTCTCTAATTTTTATTTCAGAATAGAGGATGAGGTGGTATATAGTATTTATTTTTAAAAAGGGGGGTATTTGATTTGACAGGATTAAAAATCACTGATCTATGTAAAAGAGCGTGATTATTTAAGAGCAAGGTCTATGAAGTTGGTCCTGGGTTCGAACCCCATCTTCACCACTTGTGAGAACCTTGGGAATTAATTCCTCTTCTGTGCACTAGTTAACTTGTACTGTTGTGGTAATTATGTAAATTTATACCATCAAAGGCACTTGTATATGGGTCTAGGGCATAAGAAGTGTCTGGTAAATATTACATACAATTACTGTAAGCTTCAACTGTTGAAACATGCATTTCCTACATATTTTTAAGTATTATCTGAAAGCACCTGTTTCAGTTCTTTGTGTTCTCTTATGTTAGACTTTCCAAAGTATTTTCATCTTTGAGTATGAAACATTATTAACTTGTCAAACTCTGTTAATATTTCATAGTTTGAAGTATAAAATCAGTCCCTTAAAATATTTTTGAAGTACATATGCAGTGGAGAGAATTTATAATCATTCCAGAAAATTATAATAATAATAATAAATAGTTACAGACTATAGTTTGTAGATTGATGTGGATGATAAATGAATTTAAGATTTGTGTGAGTGTTCTTTTGGAATGGTGACAAGTGTGAAGATTAATTGGTAGAGGAAAGATGAGAGGGCAAGGAATGACAGTGAGATGACCTCGACTAATCCAAGGATTCATCTCAGTTCCCTCAGAAGGCAGCCTGTAGATGTCCCCAAACACATTATGTTAACATTGAAAGCTCAGCTTTGCTGAAAGCAGCTATCACGTTTATAAATTACTGGCAGCTCCAGCAAAAGAACACAGAACAGAGAAAAGGCAAACCAGAGGAAGCCCAGAGAGAGGAGGACATGTCCTAGAAAACAATCATGACTGCCAAAGAAGATGAGAAGGGAGAGAGGAAGTCAGGATTTCTAAGGAAGAACAGCAACATGGATCAGGAGGCCAGGAAATGAATTCGTTTGGCTTAGCCTATGCTAAAATAAAGTATTTTTTATTTAATTGGCAAGTTTGAGATTTAGCTTTTAAAAAAAAATTCCAGACAGAATATTTAAATTATAGAATTTTGTTGCACATTAAAACATATGTAACTCATCATTGTATTCTATAACCTGGGAAAGAAGATATTAACATGATTTAAACTATTTATGGGCAACATATTTCTTGAGCTTGACATGTCCTTAAAATTCTTACTTCCACAAAAAGTGGTACAGTTTATATACTATATATAAACATATATTTTAGCATCCAAAAGTCCTGAACTTAACTGTTTTAACTAGTTGTAAATAGGAAGCATGGCACAGACTATGGAATGGGAAGTTAGTCATTATAATTTATTAATCCATGAAAGGCCACTGGGTATACAATGATGTATTTTGCTGACAGGAAAATAAATAAGTAGCATTTGTCTACCTCATCAAGAAGTTCAAGTGAAGTATGTTTTCCAGAACTTGATCAATATTTTGACCTCCAGCAAAACTCCAGCTGAAAGAAATGAGAGCGTCTGCAGGCACAGGACCTAAATGAAAAGAATAGCTACTTTCACTTGCTTTGTGAGACCGGTGAATACGCACTAGCTATTACTTTTCTGATGAATGCTCTAGATGTAGAAGAATAAATGAGAAGAATTCATTGAATTTTGAGGCTCAAAAAGACAGCCTATGCTGTAACCTATGTCCCAGCCTAGGACAACAGGCATAGGCTGAGACAGTTCTGAGATGTATGGTCATTTACCAAGAAGTCCACTGGTCAGCCTTCCCTTGGTACCCATTAGCAAATGAAGCCACATTTTTACATGATGATTTAGGGAAGATGAAGAGCACGAGGAAATGAGGAGGTTTGACACAGAGTCTGTGCCCGGGGACTGAGGAGCTGAGGGAGGAGTCTGCTCTAGCAAACCTTGGGCCCATGTTTATTGTCATAAACAGGGAGAAGTAGATAAAAGATGCTTATCAGACACCAGCCCTGCCAGGGAGAACATGGAGACGATCATACAGAATGTCTCCACCTCTGCTTTGGAAAACTGCAGACCTTGAGTGCCACCTTTGCCTCCAGCATCAAGAGATCTTTGGAACCTAGAGAATCCTTACCATAACCACGAGGCCTGGTATGGCCACACCTCACCAATACATTCTCCCTGGGAGGCCAGTTTTGTGCCCTCCTGCGCATACACATCTGACATGCCATTCTCATGACTCTTTAGGTCTCTCGTGACTCTGTTTAGGCAGAAAACAAGCCTATGCTCAAGGTCAGGTCACAATTTTCCCTACAAAGTCACACGTTCTATCAGGGACCAAGGTAGGATGAAACCCAGCTCTTGGTAAACTGGTCTGTGTCCGCTTCTGTACCCTTCCTTTCCCACTACCTCGTTATGCCTGTTTCTGTGCTTGCCTCACAAGAGAGGCTAAGTGTGAAACTTTACGAACTATAGTAAAAGGAAACAGGAGAACAAAGGCGAATTCTTACTCTTTATGTTGTTTTTAGAAGTTGATCTTCTTTGCCCTTCTTCCTACACATTTGCAGAAGTAATAGGAATAGAATGAAGGGACCTATGTGCGTGAGGGAGCTACTCATTTGCTAAACCTCACGGTCTTAAACACTGTCACTTCACCAGGTTCAGTCTTACTGATCTCTGAAGCCTGACTTCTGAACATGAACTCCCTTTGTTCTTCTTTTCTGCTCCTTCTTTCCCAATATTGGCAACCTGGTGAGTTGCATAGATGTTAATGTAATGCTTTTCAACATAACATACCTATTACATTTACCTCATTTGTTTTACGTAACTACTACCTAAGCACAAATGTCTGGGCACTGGTTAATTCTATGCCTCTTTCCTTGTATCCTATGAAGCCTGGATCAGATCAGAGCTTCTGGGAAATCTGCAGAACATATTATCTGCATTTAATGCCTATAGTACTCATACAGGCATTATGAAATTTAGAGGCACCTATGAGGGCCAACATGAACCAAGCCCAGTCAGGAAGATGTATGTTTGGGGACCTTTCTGAGCCACCAAACATGGAGAGCTCTGATTCCATACATTTGGTTTCTTACGTCTTTCATCCTGTGGGCACGACGAGGGTGTTATTGCACCGTATGCCAGGACGTCTCTAGTTGCTAGCAGATGGTAAAACATGTGGCAAACATTTTATTTTCCTTGTCAGCACTTTAGGAACAACAAAAAAGATCTGACCTTAATAGAACTCATGTTTTTCAAAAATAAAAAAAATTGGTTTATTAAAATGTACTTTATAAAAATTCCTTAAGGTATAATTATTATTTTGTTCATTTAAAACAAAAAATCATGTTTTTCTAAATTTTGGATTTTGTCCAAAAACTACAACTAAGCACAGAGGACTAAAAGATGCTGCTGTAGGGGTTCCATTAAACTGAGCCCCAACCACATGCCAAGCATGGTATGTGATTTATGAATCTTAAAAAATTATTAACCCTCATAGCAACATAGTAAAATACATATTATTATGACATTCTTCTAGAGGAAGAAGCTGACATTCACAAAGTTCAAGTTTATTGCCCAAGACCACACAGCTAGTAGGTGATAGAACCCAGGGTTCATTTGGGTTCTATCCAAACCAAAGCACGTGCCATGTTCCCTCACCTAAATAGTAGGCAAAGATAGCAGAGTTTAAGCAACATCAAACAGCTTAAGGAGAGATTTACATCAGTTATAGCCTGGACTTTCCCAATAATGCAAAAAACTAGCTGTTTTTTTGCAGAGTTATTCAGGAGAATCACAACCATGTTAAAAGTCAGTTGTTTTTCTGCTCTCTCCTACCCCCCCAGCCCCACGCCCACAGTCAGAGGTAGAAGCCACCTAAACGTGTCTCAGAAATCTGAGGTCTCTACACTTACTCCTTTCTGTCTGGAGATAAGTTTTGAAACCACCATTTTCTCGGACATTGGTTTCTTAACATATGTAGGAAATCTCTTTCAATTGGCAGCTACACTGGGCTCTGATTCAGCAGCTCAGGTATTTGGTGCAAAGGTCACATTAAACATGGATGATCCCAAGCTCTAGTGACAATACACATGTCATTACTTACAGCAATAGACAAATATACATATCTACAATATTGACTGGAACGTTATACTAATAGATCAATTCCTTTTCTGTGTCTCTCTGCCATTCTTTCAATAACGTAGCTGGCACCAAAGGACAGCCCCTTTCAAAGCCCAGTCATAACTGTAAAGTAACTAGGATAAGCCTTCTAAAAATAGTGTAAAAAATATTGGGACAGGAACGTGACAGACAAAGCACTAGAAATTGGTACAGATAAGGAAATTTTTACCATGAAGCAGGTAAAAATTAGGATGGAAAGTCTTTATGAAGTTATTTAAATAGTGACTATCCTGAAGTAAGTGATCAGAATAGAGATGAGACAATAGAAAGCGACACAAATAAGTTGGCAGAAATCAGGAAAGAAATGTGAGAAACAAAACCATATCAAAAATTAAGAACGTAAAAGAATTAGTAAAAAGAAAATTTAAGCAAAGTAAAGGCAGGAATATTGAGAGATAAGGGTGTACCCTGAGTAGAGTCTCAGTTATTCTGAGCTTCAGGTTGTTCGATGTTTTATTATTTTATTTTGACATAGTTTGAAACTACAGAAAGGATGAAAAAAATAGCACAAAAAATTCTATACTTTTCCCCAGATCTCCATTTAAATTTTGCTAATCATCCAATACTTTTTTTTTTTTAATAGCAAAGGATCCAAATCTGGATTATGCCTTACGTAATGTAGTTATGTGTCTGTTTCTTTCAACTTGGAATGGTACCTCAGCCCTTAGGTGTTGTGATACTGATTATTTTTCAAACTCGAGGCTAATCATTTTGTAGAATTTACTATATTTTTGAGTTTGTCTAATGTTTTCTTACCATCAAGCTCAGCATATGTATTTTTGTCTGAATATCACTGAATCCTACTAGATGACATGTGGTATCTATTTATCCCATTATCAGTTGTATTAAATTTGATCACTATATTAAGATGCTACCTGTCAGGTTTCTCTGTTGTGAAATTATTCCCAAATACCCTTCCCTTTTCAATAATTATTTTGTGGGGCTGTATTTAGAGATTATGCAAAACCTGTTTCTTAACTGCCTTTCACCAACAACTTTTCGTATCCATTAATGTTTCTTGCTTGAATTAATCACTAGTATGGCCATCAAATGGTGTTTTTCTCTAATGCCTTTATTCTTTCAATATTTATTGGTGAGTGTCTACAACCCATAAGTTTCTTTTCTTTATACTTATTTAATAATTTGTACTAGCATGGACTTCTGACCTCCTGTTTTATTAAATGGGATATAATCCATTACCACCATGATTTATTTTGATGCTTTAATTTTCCCAGATTCAGCCAATGAGAATTCCTTCAAGTTGGCTTCTCAGTTCTTTCCAGCCTGTCCCCATTATTCATGTACGTCTTTAATATGTGGTACAAGATGTCAGAAGGTCATCTTGTTCTTCATGTGTACAACCCTTGGATTCTTTCATTATTTGCTTCCATTTAGAGAAGAATGATATTCAGAACCCAGATATGAGTGGGAGTTGTGTGTGGTGCTACTGGGGTGTCACTCCTCCTGAGCTCTCTCTGTGGACAGATGAGGAAATGTACATATGTGCACCCACACATATTCACAGAACATACATTTACATATATTCCTCTAACTCGGTGTCTGTTACAAACCATGAGTTCACACTGTTTGCTAATTCCAATTCAGCAACAGATGGCTTATTTGCATAGTGTTCCTCCTCCCCCCATGAGAAAATGAGTTCTCATTGGCTCAGTGTTCCTGTACGTAGCCAATGTTTGCCCTCTGCTTACTCTTACTTCCCGCCATTAGGAGTCTAACTCCCCAGGACCCTAGCTCATTCAGCCCTACTCGGAAGTCAATATCTTTTTTTAAAAATTAAAAACAGAAAGAGAGGAAAGAAGAAGAGAATTGAATCCTGATTTTAGAAGTTCCGTGGATCTTGTTGTATAAGGATAAAGTCTAGGACCTCGTTGCTGTGAAGAATCTAATCGAAGAGCCCTCTGCTAATGCTGGGATCTCAGAGACTCACACTTTAATGCAACAGAAAATAAGTTATAACAATACAGAAAAGGACATAACATTGACAGGCGGGGAGGGGAAAATAATCTCCCTCGATTATTTGTACCATATGTTAATCCTCATGCAGTTTTGCTTCCTGGATTCATGTGATCTGTTTGTTCCAGAAACATGTCAAGAACAACCACTTTGAACTCTGTGGGAAATCTGTAGGTGTATCATGGAATATTTTGGACCGTATAGACAAAGAGATACAAAATGTGAAAGAGGGGTTAAGACAAAAAGGAGTAGTTATAAGGGGATTATCTAATATATATCTAATTAGGATTATGGAAGATAACATCAGAGGGACTGGAGAAGAAAAATTATTATTTTTATTTTATTTATTTTTGTAGAGACAGAGTCTCACTTTATGGCCCTTGGTAGAGTGCAGTAGCATCACACAGCTTACAGCAACCTCCAACTCCTGGGCTTAGTAAGTGATTCTATTGCCTCAGCCTCCCTAGTAGCTGGGACTACAGGCGCCCGCCACAACGCCAGCTATTTTTTGTTGCAGTTTGGGCAGGGGCTGGGTTTGAACCTGCCACCCGACACCCTACTTACTGAGTCACAGGCGCCACTGAAAGAAGCATTATTTGAGGGGCTGAGTGTTGAGAATTTTTTAGAATTTAGGAAAGATAACATCTTTTGACTAGAGAAATAGAAGAATAACAAATAAAATTAAGTAGGAATAAATAAGATGTTCTAATTAGATGAGTCAAAGTGAATTGTAGAATGCTAAAGGCAAAAATAAGACATTAAAAGGGAGAAGAAAACAATTACTACCAAAAGTGATAGTTTGATGTATGATTGAATTCTTAATAGCAGTAGCCAGAAGACAAGTATGTTATATTCAAAATGCTGAAGAAAGGAGCTATTGACCTTAAACTGTACCTTTGGTGAAAACATCTTTCAAGAATGTTAGTGAAATAAAGTCATCTGCAGACAACAATAACGGAGATAATTTATCACTAATACATCCATTCTGGAAGATACTCTAAAAAATATATTTAAAGCAGAACAAAAGTCATCTTATCCATAAGTGCTAAAAGAGAAGAAGAATTGGTGACCTAGGTACAACTATTTGGGTGATAAAGGTCTAAATAAACATGGGTATGAAAAACATATATGAGTATAATTAAAATTTTTTGACCACATAGACAAAGAGATAGAAATGTAGGACTTTGAGAGCTTAAGAGAAAATAGTAGTGACATGCAGGTATCATGTGTCATACACTGTGTACTGGTGGAATTGAAGTATTAATAGCAAGATAGAACTAAGATGCTGGCAAATGATAGCATATCACTGAGTTAATAGACGCTAGCAGAATTGAAGTATTATAAGATTTTTTAAATTTTGATGAGGAGAGTAGGATCTTGAGTAACATTAAGCTGGGTCTAGATTTAATTATACATGACAGAATTAAGAGAATTAGCATTAAAAGAAGAAGCATAATTTACAGAATAATAGAAGGGAATAAATGAATTCAGAATAAGAAAACAAGATATCCCAGCAAATCAAAACATGGCAACCTAAGAGGGACAAAAGAATTAAGACAACCAGAAAGCACAAATATGATAGAAATAAGTTAAAACTTATTAATAATCAAAATAAATATAAGTGGAGTATATTCTCCACTTAACATACTGTAATTGTGAAGACTAGACTTTCAAATCCAACTTTGTGATATTTATAAGCGCTTTGGTCAAAACCAAAGGATACTAAAATTTTGAAAGAAAAAGAAATGGAAAAATATGATTACCTATTAACCAAAAGAGAGTGAATAGAGCTGAATTAATATTGGGCAAAATGAGACCTTCAGGTAAAAGTAATTTTTAAAGGTGATTTTTTAAAAAGATAAGATGACCTCATTCTTTTATGGAGTCACTCTATAATGAGAAGAAATCTTTGCTTTACTTGGGAGAAAGAACAATTCTAAACTGAGTTTGATGGGAATACTAGAGAAACTAAAAAATCAAGTTTTTTAGGAAAAACTCAGGAAAATGGGGACTGTAGCAGACCTCTTTCAGTAGCTGGTAAAAGATACAGTAAAAAAAAAAAAAAATCAGGTAAGTACACAGTAGATATTGAACAGCAACAAAGAAATTAGTTCTAATGACAAAACAGAACACTGCCTTGAGCAATTGGTAAATATACCTACTGTTAACACTGTGAGTAAAATACATATTTAATTACTAGCACTTAAAGATATTACTATTAGTTACAGATGAGAAGGGGTTAAAATTTAAAAATTCTTAGAGATGTAAACCAAAGCCCTAGACAAAAACTTATTGCTCAGCTTTTAATCTTTCTGTGTTTCTCCTAAACTTCAAACCATTCTACATAACGTTGTCTATATTTGAATTGAGAACCTGCTACTGGAGTTTCTGTTTTCCTCAATTTGTGTGTATTTGGATTTCTGCTTTTCCTGGGCTGGTTAGGCGGAGTAAAGCTTGTCTGTGAGCAAAGCAGACTAAGAATTCTCATCAGATTCGCTGACAGACAGGCGTTAACTGGAGTGTTTATCATTTTGTTTGGGGGCAGGGCAAATGTTCATGCCTAAACATTTAGGCCATTCAGGAAAAGGCCTCAAGCTTTTCCTCACAATGTCCACGGATTATTTAGTTTCCACTGGTAATGCTACTAACTTACTAGACACTATTTTTCCTTTTTTCTCTGTCACATCCTCTTCTTTTTAGGGCTTGTAAGAATGGCCATAGAGTCTGTACAGATATTTTAGTAAAAACTAACAGCTTGTTTATCTTCTCATACACTTTGCATTGGTATGTGGTTGTGAAAATGCAGAATATGTGTGTGTGTGTGTGTGTGTGTTTCCCTCTTATTCAGAGAAACAGTGAATGGCCACATGAAAATGTAGTGAATTTCACCGTTCCTATCAAATATCAAGGAAAACAGCTTCCCTCAGAGCCATCTTCTGTTCTACTCTCAAGAGATATTTTGGCTACCAAAACACAGCTTCACTACTGCGGTTCACTGCTGGGAATTCTTAGAAAAGCCTTCTGTGAAAAGAAAGAAATAAGGTACAGCTAAGGGTTAAAAATTCTAACCCCCCCTACCCCTTCCCATAGAGCTTTAAGATCTCCTGTCTGTTGTTTCCCTGAAATAGCTCTTGTTTTTCAGAGTTGATATAATTCATTTTTATTTCCTGGTCTCGTTCTCCAATTTACCATCGAAAGGACTCCTGGATCTGTGTATTTATCCAGGATACAAGGGACAGGCTTTTTTCCCTCGACAATAGAAAGTACCACTGTCGAATGTGACCTGCCCTCTGCACCGAGATGTCAGTGTTACATGACAGGAACCTCAAAGCTGCTGCACAGCACCATTTACTCCCAGCGGCTAACTAGGCACTAAATCCCCATTGTGAAGTTGCAAAGTTTTAGCACAAGTTTGCAGATAACTCAGGACTTCCCAGATACTCACTGCTTTAGAAAAATCTGTGTGACCGGAAAGTTCTTGGTAAATGTATTTTGGTTTTGTGTTTGTGTCTGTATCAGAGGGCTTGATCTTAAAGGCACTCCAAAATAGCTTCTTCAGTAATGTGAAAGTCCGTCAAACAAATTGGGTCATTCTGTCATACCGGACTATAAGAGATGGGCCAGGAGGGAAAAACACTTAGTGCACATTAACATTCTGCCAAGAGTGTGATTCTCTGCAAGCCTGACTGCAGAAACTGCCTTTTGTGACCTGCAGCCAGTTATATCTAATAACTACTGAAACAGCCTGCTACAACTTTCAGATTAGTTCTTCTCACTACTGCCACTCAGCCATCAGAGCTCACCAGCTCCCCAAACTTTACTAGGGCCAATGGACTTTCTTGCCGAATGATACATAGCATTTCTCATTTTTAGGAAGCCTCCAACCTTCTCTTTGATCTTCATACCAAAGACCAAAGCTGTGTGTATGTCTCGAACTGCAATTCTTGCTTCCCCCTCCCCCCAAACATTTTGAATTTAGAGATTTTTCTCTAATTATTTCTGGCTTTGACAGTAATAATATCGGTGATGGTGTACAGAGAACACTTTCTAAATTTGAATGTACATAAATATCCCTTGAGGGATCTTGTCAAGTACAAATTCTGATTCTGTAGGTTTCTGGTGGGGACTAGGGGTCTAAGACTCTGTGTTTTTAACAACCCTAATGCGATGTTGCTTGTCCTAGAACTACGCTTCCATTAATAAGGGTAAAGAGCTGTGTAGAAATACACAGAGGAATCCTCCATTAGCTGCGTAAAGTAGGTATTCACCCCTTTTATAGATGATGAAATAGAGAACAAGAATTTATCTCATACCATCAGGTACCTTAAGTCCTCCAGCTGAACATTTTTGGATCATGGTTCAACTACATTTCTATTATAATGACCTTATTTCTTGAGCTTCTATTTTCATATATTTGCTTTTCATGTAGTTGCAAATTTTGGTGCAAGGAATGTTGAATCTCCTTTATAAGTTCTTTTCAAAACGAACATATTAAAGTAGACTCTAACCTGAGACAGCACCAAGTTTAGACAATTGCATGGGTGGAAAATCAAGCATCAAATGTATTTAATCCTAATATGAAGCCAGTAGACAAACTAATACAGGCGTCCTCAAACTATGGCCTGTGGGCCACATGCGGCCCGCTTAGGACATTTATCCGGCCTGCCGGGTGTTTTTGCCGCTGCTGCCTGTCCTGCTTAGCAGTCAACTCGTCCTGGGGCCTGCAGTCCAGCCCCCCAATGGTCTGAGGGACAGTGAACTGGCCCCCTGTTTAAAAAGTTTGAGGACCCCTGAACTAATACATGCCCACACCTGAGAAAAATTCAATTTAATTCAAGTTGGACGAGAGGGTGAGAGGGATCAGTGAGCTCTTACCTATGGGCACAACGTAAACGTATGTGACACTTCTTGGGTGGGTGGGGGGCATGACTACAACAGGGACCTTACTTAACCAATGCAAACATTGTAAACTGTTTGTATCCTTATAGTAACCTGAAATTATATGGGCTTGTAACTTGTCCAGTCCCTCAGATGTGAAAGCCTGCTGTGTTTAGTGTATCTGAGCACAATCCAGGTTCATTTTGGCAGACCTACAGAGCATCGTATATTCTGCCAGCATAGTACTACAGAGCTGCTTTATTTATAGGATCTTCTACTAAAGGTAAGTTTGGAATCTCTCATCAATTTTGCAGAAAAAACTCTAGCAGAAGTTTTTAACCTATGCTCCCAGTTAGAGACACATGGGAGCTTTTAGAAATGGCTGTGGCTGGGTGCCATCCCCAGAGTGTGACCGATTATTCTGGGGTTGGGCTTGGCATTACCTGGTTTAAACGTCAAACAGGTGATTCTAACATAAAACAGGTGCTGAGAAGGACTGGTTAAAAGGTATTGATACTTAGGCAGCTACTTACCCAGCACAATTAAATCATAATTTCTGGTAGGGTCCAAAGACAGTTATTTTAAAAAAAGCTCTGGTGATTTAAATGTGTAGTTGGTTTGAAGAAGCTCTTGGGTGATCTTAAAGTATAGTTTGCCCAACTCACTTTCCTAGAGAATTCAGTGTCTTTGAGGTGTATGACCTGAGGAATACTGTGGTGAAAAAAGAAGCTGTTTTCTTTCTCTGGAGGGAGATTAACTAGAATTATCAGAAGAAGAGAGGGGATTAGCTTTGGTTAAAAACATAACAGTTATGAAAACTGAAGCAACAGAGCAGGACAGTGCTGTGTTTTTCTCCTCTGTTGCCCACAGAAGTGCTGACCAAATAGATGTTTAAGAATACATATATTCATTTAATTAGACTCGAGTTCTAAATTTTAAGTTTTGTGACATTTTGGTGATTCTGTAATTATTTTGCTGGTTTTCCCTGTGTGTATTAGTCAGGGTTCTCCAGAAAAATCAAATAGGGTGTGTTTATTTATTATGAGAGACTGACTCAAATTATTATGAAGTCTGATGAGTCCCCACATATATAGTCAGCAACCCCCCAAAAGCTAGCTGTGTAGTTTAGGTCTGAGGCTGAAAGCCTGAGAACCAAGAGATGAGATGGTGTGACCTTCAGTCCAAACCTAACTTGGCGTGAGACCCAAGAAGAGAGTCAATGTTTCAGTTCAAGTTCAAAGCCAAGAAAAGACTGATGTCAGGAGGGCAGGAGGATTTCTCTCTTACTCATGGGAGAATTAGCTCTTTGGTTCTGATTGGATGAGGGCCATCTGCATTAGGAAGGACAATCTGATTCATGCAGTCTATCAATTCAAATGCTAATCTCATCTATAACCATCCCCACAGGCATATTCAGAATAATGTTTGACTGACTGGGCACCCCATGGTCCAGTCAGGTTGATAAATAAAATTAACCATCATAACATGGAAGAAGACAGAGTAACTACAATTTAAAAAAAAAAATTCTTCTTAATTTGTGGTAGGGGATGGCAGACCTAAGTAGGGAACTTTCAATACATGGGAAGGAGAGATGTAACCATCTAGCCCTATTATACATGGTACTTATAGAGATGTATTTTTAATTACTAGAAGCTTGAGGTGAATATGCACTCACTTATAAACAATTGTTCATTGATACTGTTACTGAAGGTAAAAGGTATTTTAGAACTGTATTGTTAAAAAAAAAAGAACTGTATTGTTATTCTTTCTAGATAGTTTATACTATTCAGATGCTAAATCATAATCCTCAGAATGAGGAAAGGCATGTTCCTTATGCAATCACTGGGTTCCTAACATTCCCTGTGTTTTATAGGACTTGAAGGAACAGATATTTAGAGAAAGTAGGAAGTCTTACATTTCCAGTTTCCAGGAGGAACCATGCTGAGGTTCAAAACCTTATTCTCACTGACATGCTGAGCACTGAAAACTTTATTCTCATTTATATAATCTATAAAAACCTTGGGCGACTAGGGGCCTGGCATGAGCCTGAGGTTGTATCAGAAGCATTCCCATTCCCTGCTTTGGCTTTCTAAGTACTCAGAACAATGGTCTAGGGTCAGCTCAGTGGTAGGAAGGATGCCTGTGTAGGACATCTCTCTCTAAACCCGCCATACTTGCCAGAGACATTGTTTGTTAACAAAATGAGAGTCAAGATTGCCTATTGGGATGGAAGCATATGGAAGGTTCAAGAGCTAGGAAACCTGTAAGTTGCATTTGTAAACAACCTTTGCCTGCACTCTTGTTGATAGAATAGTGTGTTTTCTGGAATAGTTCAGATTGCTAAAGAAGGTACAGCTGAGTGTAAATGAGGAATAGACATCCAGGTGGGATATGTTTTCATCCTGTAAACATTTCAGTTTCTTGGCACTGAGTTCAGTGCTGTGGGGAGGCGTCTGCTTGGTCTATCTCACCACAGCTTTCTCTTAACTTGGCAAAACCTCTATTGTACCAGGAAGATGAAACCCCAGAGGAATTCATTTGGATTTAAGCTTTGAACTGGGAACTGGGTTAAATTGTGTTCCCAGCTCATAATCTACATTCTTTATTGTTTATTTTTTATTAAATCATAAACACATAGATCATGTATACATTAATGCATTTATGGGGTATAATGTGCTGATTTCATATAGAAATGCTTACATCACACTTGTTAATATATACCTCATCTCATTTACTTAATTATTGTGTTAAGACATTTATACTCTGTATTAATAGATCTGACATGTACCCTTGCATTATGTAAATATTCGCTAAATGTTCTCACACAGCTGAGATTTGTTCTACAGTAGCCATAACTGGGAACGTACCTATGGTGCATAATACATATGACATTCTTAAGTCAAACAAATACGCCCATATCTTCAAGGTTGACATACAACTTGGTTTTACTTCAATTGATGAGATTGGATTTTATTTATTTATTTTATTAAATCATAGCTGTGTACATTAATACAATCATGAGGTACAATGTGCTGGTTTTACACACAACTTGAAATATTTTCATCAAACTAGTTAACACAGCCTTCATGACATTTTCTTAGTTATTGCGTTAAGCCATTTATATTCTACATTTAGTAAATTTCACATGTATCCTTGTAAGATGCACCATAGATGTGGTCCCACCAACTACCCTCTCTCCACTCATCCTCCCTCCTCCCCTCTCCTCCCTCTCCACTTTCTTCATATTCTTGGGCTATAATTGGGTTCTAGCTTTCATATGAAAGCTATAAATTGGTTTCATAGTAGGGCTGAGTACATTGGATACTTTTTCTTCCATTCTTGAGATACTTTGCTAAGAAGAATATGTTCCAGCTCCATCCATGTAAATTTGAAAGAGGTAAAGTCTCCATCTTTCTTAAAGGCTGGATAGTATTCCATGGTGTACATATACCACAATTTATTGATCCTTTTGTGGGTTGATGGGCACTTGGGCTTCTTCCATGACTTAGCAATTATGAATTGGGCTACAACAAACAATCTGGTACAAATATCTTTGTTATAATGTGATTTTTGGTCTTATGGATATATACCTAGTAGAGGAATTGTAGGATTGAATGGCAGGTCTATTTTTAGATCCCTAAGTGTTCTCCAAACATCTTTCCAAAAGGAACATATTAGCTTGCATTCCCATGAACAGTATAGAAGTGTTCCCTTTTCTCCACATCCACACCAACATCTCTGGTTTTAGGATTTTGTGATGTGAGCTAATCTTACTGGAGTTAGATGATATCTTAAAGTAATTTTGATTTGTATTTCTCTGATGGTTAAGGATGATGAGCATTTTTTCATATATCCGTAGGCCATGAGCCTGTCTTCTTCAGAGAAGTTTCTCTTCAAGTCCCTTGCCCACCCTGAGATGGAATCACTTGTTCTTTTCTTACTAATACATTTGAGTTCTCTGTGGATTCTGGTTATTAAACCTTTGTTGGAGACATAACCTGCAAATATCTTCTCCCATTCTGAGGGCTGTCGATCTGCTTTACTTACTGTGTTCTTGGCTGTGCAGAAGCTTTTTAGTTTGATCAGATCCCAGTAATGTATTTTTGATGTGGCTTCAATTTCCCAGGAGTTCCTCCTCATAAAATATTTGCCCAGGCCTATTTCCTTAAGTGTTTCCCCTACACTTCCTTCTAGTATTTTTATAGTTTCATGTCTTAAGTCTAAATCTTTAATCTGGTTAGAGTCTGTCTTAATTAATGGTGAAAGGTGTGAGTCCAGTTTCAGTCTTCTACCGGTCGCCAGCCAGTTCACCTAGCGCATTTGTTAAATAGGGAATCTTTTCCCCACTGAATGTTTTAATTGGTTTGTCAAAGATCAAATAACAGTAAGTAGCTAGGTTCATCTCTTGGTTCTCTATTCTGTTCATCTACCACTCTGTTTTTGTGCCAGTACCCTGCTATTTTGATCACTATCAATTTATAGTATAGTCTGAGGTCTGGTAGTGTGATTCCTCCGCTTTGTTTTTATTTCTGGGTAATGTCTTGGCTATTTGGGTTTTTTTCTGATTCCATATAAAATGAAATATTATTTTTTCGAAATCTTTAAGGTATGACAGTGGAGCTTTAATAGGGATTGTGTTAAAATTCTATATTGCTTTTGAGATTGGATTTTAAATAAAGAACATATTCTTAGGGACTAGTTATGGCTAAGTTTTCATTCATTTGCAGCTGTAGAACAAATCTCAGCAGTGTGAGAATGTTTAGTGAGACCATTAGACCTTTATCAGAATGTAGGTCCTATTTGATGTTTTGTAGGATGGCTTCTTGGCCCTTAGGGTTTTTCTCCTTGGAGGTTATATAGTTGAATAGTTTTATTTTCTTAGTAAAATACTTTCAACCAGAGAAGTTTTATTCCTTAAGCTGGGTAGATTCCAGTGATATTTATCTAACTCTCACTGGCATGAGATGCCCACGTTAATTCAATATACTTAGAGTTCTAGCAATTTTCTAAAAGAAAGGAATTTATTCTGAGGAGATTTTCACATGATAAGGAATTGTTCCACTTAGCATATAGTCTCTTACATAATTCTAAAATTTAAATTTGAAAGTTTGATCTTAATTTTCTTCTTACTCATATTCATTTCCACTTTACTGTATTTATAAATTGTCTTCATGAACCCGAGTATTGGAATTGGGAAGGTTTCCTTTGCTGAAGAGTCGCACACCACTAACATGTAATTTAACTCATCTTTGTGGCCTCACTGAGTGTAATCTCAGACCAGCACTGTGTTCATATTCCCTTTGATTATAACTTACTGCATAACATTTTTAATGTGACATTTGAATGTTCACACACTCTTACTGTATCACAGATAGGCACAGAAAATATAGTGGGTATTTTTCCATTTAAAGTATGCATGTAGGACTGACCACTGGTGGTACTTCAGGAATTTTCACTGCATGTTTTCTTTCTGGGAATTCTGAAGTTAGTTTTGGGATCTGGACAAGTTACTAAGAATTCTGAGAATCTGTTTTCTAAAAGTAGTTTGTATCAGTTCAGAGGTCAGGTGGTTTGGCCAGTGAAAGGGCAATTCTGGGACAAGCAATCATTTATCACACTGTCAGAGAACTGTGTCTTTCTCTAACAATGTACAGTGTGGAAAATGGCTTCTTCCCATCCACTGAGTCCCATTCTGCCTCCTCAGTAAACATCTGCTGTGGGGGCCTGGATTGTGGCACGAACTTTAGGAGTATTGGGCAGATTGGCTAATGCTAATCTCTCTTCACAGCTGGATAGAATGACTATGTTTATTTGGAAGTTCACTTTGATTTGTTATTCCCCAAGGGATGACATCACCTTATCAAGAGTCTGTCTTGTCTTCAGCTATTCTTGAGTTGTATTTACAGTAATCATAACATTTAGGGGGCACTTTTGAGAGTGAAAGGGATGCTATTATTAATCACACTGGGAGATGGGTATACAGTAGGATTATCCCAGGCAAACAAGTATGAAAGTTCATCCTAGTTATAATTGTGTAGAAGTGGTTTCATTAAGGGCATATCTAGTGAGATGGACTGACAAGGGGAAGAGATGTGTTGTGTCATAAGGTAAACTAAGTGATGGATTAATAACATGTGTGCAAGGACCTTATAAAACATAGCACTGAACCAACACAGGAGGGATCTGTATCATCATAGTTGAACACTCACACAAGCTTGGATTCTGTAAATAAGGATCTGTTCATTTTTAAGTCATAGATCTTTCTTGAAATCTGATAAAAGTTAAAAAAAAAAACCCTTTCTGGAAGATGCTCATACACATCAAATTTTGCTTGCAATTCTAGGGGAGTCTTGGTTTCTATGAAGCTGCCTATGGAAATATGGACCCTAAATGTATAAATCCTACCTTCTGTGCAATAGACTTTCATTACTTTATTGTTACAATAAATTTGGGAGGCTATCACTTAAAGAATATATTGAATTGTACATGATCAAAACTACCGTGTATCTGGTAATACATGAAATGTATGTGGGAGTCTAATTTACAAGTAATTATCTTAAGTTTGCTTTTGTGAATATGCATCATTGACTCATTATTCCATCCCTTGAGGGACCATCAGGGAATTCATCCAGTTAGAAGTCAGCCCCAAGTGCCCACCAAGCCATGAATGGATTAATAAACAGTAGTATATGTATACCACGGAATACAATCCAACCATAAACAGTAGTATAAATATGCCATAGAATACTATCCAACCACAGACAGTAGTATATGTATACCACGCAAGACAATCCAAACATAAAGAGTAGTATGTGTATACCACAGAATACTATCCAACTATAGACAGTAGTATATGTATACCACAGAATACTATCCAACCATAGACAGTAGTATATGTATACCATGGAATACAATCCAACCATAAAGAGTAGTATATGTATACCATGGAATACTGTCCAACCATAAAGAGTAGTATGTGTATACCATGGAATACTATCCAACCATAAAGAGTAGTGTATGTATACCACAGAATACTATCCAACCATAGACAGTAGTATATGTATACCACAGAATACTATCCAACCATAAAGAAAAAATGATGGAGACTTTACATCTTTTGTATTAATGTGAAGGGAGATGAAACACATTCTTTTTAGTAAAGTGTCCTAAGAATGGAGAGACAAGTATCCAATGTACTCAGTACTAATATAAAGCCAGTAGATGAACTAATACATGCCCCCACAAAGAAAAACTTAATTCAATCAAGTTGGGCAGAGGGGAGGAGGGAAGGGGATTGGTGTGCTCCCACCTAATGGGCATAATGTAAGGCAATATATAGGCATACCTCCTGGGTGTGGGACACAACTACAACAGAGACTTTCCCTAACAAATGCAAACATTGTAACCTAATGTTAGTACCTTCATATGAATCTTAAATGAAGAAAAAAAGAAGTCAGCCATGGCCGTTCTGTACTCAGACCAATTAAATTATAACCTCTGAAAGTGGGGCCCAGAGTTTTACTTTTTAAAAGTCCCCAGATGATTCCAGTGAGCAGCTACAGCTAAGTCTGAGAAACAGGGCATTGCAGCACGTCTCCCACTCACCCAGGTATTTAAACATGTCTTGCAGAAGCTTTTATACTTTTCTCCATGAAGCTCTTTTATTAAATTTATTTCTGTCTGTTGTTTTTGTGACTGTTATTTAGATGTTTTAAAATTTTGGATTAATATGAAGGTATACATGGTTAGGTTATATTGTTTGGTTTGTAAGGCAAAGTCCAAGTTGTAGTTGAGAAAGACTCAAGTAAAACTCAAGTTTTTAAAATTTCATTTGTTTGTTGTTAGTATGTAGAAATGAGACTTTAAAGAGATACACCTTTTGTCTATCAGTCTTGATATATTTTCTTATTAATTCTTAGAAATTGTCTACATTTACTTACTCATCCTTGCAAATGAATAATGATTATTTAGTTTCTTCCTTTTTAACCTTTAGCCCATTAAACATTATTTTTTCTATCTTAATAGCTGACTTGGACCTTCAGGTCTATATGGGTTAAAAAATGATAAGGCCTTTCCTGAATTTAAAGAGGATGTTTCTAATAGTTCACCACTGAGTGTGATAATTACTGTAAGTTTTTTATAGATCTCTATCAGGTTAATGAAATTCTTACCTCATTGATTTTTTTTTTTATAAACGTTTTGAGGATAGGTATTTACTGAATGTTTTTCCTGCTCCTGTGATTATCTGAATGTTCTTTAGTCTGTTAATGTTGAATAACATTTCCTTTTTGTTTTGAGACAGAGTCTGACTATGTAACCCTCAGCAGAGTGCTGTGCTGTCACAGCTCACAGCAACCTCCAATTCTTGGGTTTAAGTGATTTTCTTGCCTCAGCCTGCCAAGTAGCTGGGACTACAGGCACCTACCACAAAACCTAGCTATTTTTTTTTTTTTTTCAGTTGTCATTGTTGTTTAGCTGGCCCGGGCCAGTTTCAAACCTGCTAGCCTCAGTGTACTTGGCTGGTGCCATAACCACTATGCTACATGCACCGAGCTCTGAGTAACATTTTCTATTATTAAATTTTTATAGTATTCGTGGAACAAATACAACATTTATTATTCATTTTCAGTTCTGCTCATGAGTGAGTTTAGCTTCGTTTCATATTTGTATTAAAGTTATACTATCCTCAAAAAAATTCATAGCATCTTTCTTCCCTTCCTTTTTACAAAGGACTTTGAGAAGTTTATAAACAATAATTTTCTTTTTTATTTAGTACAATTCATTTGTAATACAGTTTGAAATGCTTTGGATTATCTTGGTAGATTTTCAACGTCTAGTATTTTTTAATGGTTTAAGGGGGGTATTATGTTTTCTATTTCTTCTTGAGGGGCTCATACTAAATATGTATCCACAGAAAATTAGGTAATTTATCAAACATGTTGGCATATTATTAATATGTATTTGTCACATTTTTGATTTTTAAAATATTTTTGGGGGAAATGTATAAATTGGTCTCTTCTCATTTATTAAGAGCTATAAATATGTTCATATTCAATTATGAGATTTAGAGAAACATTTAGCCCTGACTAGTGTGCTTCTGAAAACAGATCCAAAGTGACTCTGTTGCCAGGCACATTGGGCAACAGAGTCACTTTGTATTTTGAGAGAGATGTGCTTTAACTCAAGACATATTAGAAGCCTCCTGTTCCATTTTTGAATAGAGTTGCTTTGCTTTCATATACCGCTGAAGGTTTAGTTGGGTTCTTGTTAGCACTGAATTAAAAATTAAGAGGCATATTCAAAATAAATTCAAAATGTACAACTGAGCAAGAAACTAAACACATACTATGTGCTAGGTGTGATCCTAGGCATACCGCATTACCAGGCGGTACCATTCTCCTAGTCTGTTATATGCAATGCCCTTGTACATTTGAGACGTACTATTTCTAGAAATCCTAAGAAAAACAGTGGAGTGTTCATGCGGGCCAAGATCAGCAGTAGGACGCAAACACCATGTCAAACAGTTGATAGAAACTAAAACAGAGGGCTTCCTTCCTGCCTCTCTTCAACCTAAGTCCTTGTGACAGGAGTAATTTAGGTATATTTCTCTCCTGGTGCTATTGTTTATGTCAGATTGATGTCACCTGGTGAGGGGATCATTTGTTTCATACCACTTAAATTGCTGGTGGAATCTGAGTAGCATAGGTATTTCTCTAACTGTGTTATTCTTTTATTCGATCGCTGTCATTTTTAATAGATTCTGAGAGATGTGGCTACATAATGTCCACTTATATAAAAGCAAAAGACTTGGTTGTTGAGAATTGATAGCCTACAATAACATTGCCAAAATATGAACCAATAGCCAATTAGATTAGAGCCACTGTACAATTTTCAAATCTGTTGCAAGTTTAATTTTCTGGAGAGAAAATTTTTGGTTATCTTATTGTCCTATTGTGGAACATAGGTAATAATCTCTCATTCTCCATTATCAACATAAATAGAATTTTCTGAACATGGTGAGATGGCCATTTCAGTGCCCATTTAAAATTGCCTTTAATATTCTTTATTAGGCTTCAAAAGAGAACTTCAGCTATATTAAAACTAAGTAGCTTTCAATGTAATGTCTATCCCAACACAACCCAGTGATTACAAATGCTTGCATCAGTGAGCTTTCTCATTAGTGATTCATTCACATTCTGGAGCTTTGTAAAGTTTATAAAAATCTCCAAGGAAGTTTATTCACAGAGAGTGACTACTATAAATATTTGTTGATTGTCCACTGTGTGTTAAACACTGTACTAGCTATTAAAAATACAGCATTGGAAAAGATAATTACTGGCCTTTGGAACTACATTATATGGGTGGACTTTACAGGCAGTTTCACTGCAGGGGAGTGAGTTATGATGGGTGTAACCCAGATGTTCACAGAGCACAGAAAAGGTACAGAGAACCTATACCTAGAAGGGAAGTTTTCTTGAAATAAATTATCTCTCTACTGAGATTTTGCTGGGAAAGCAACTGTCCAGGTTGCAGGCTAGGAGTTGGGAGTATTAAGCAGCAGGAAAAACAAGTGAACCATGAACTTGTTTTTGGAATGGGCAGGATTTATAAGGAGTAGGACAAGTTCAAGGAGTTCAGTATTCACCAATTGGATAGAGCACACACTGGATGAATTGAAGCAGTTTTAGGACCAGGCTGCTGGCCCTTTGTTTTGTGTCTTTCCTTTGCACGTACTATAATCCATTGAGTACGTGCTCAGTACCATACTTTATGGTTCTATCCTACTGAGCACCAAAGATCAAATGCATGAAAATGGCAAAAGGAGTTATTTGGAGAACAATTATATTTATAAATAATCTTTCTAGTGAAAAGGGCATGAATTTAGTATAAGAAAACCTAATTTGAGACTCTCTTGGCTCCAAGTTACAGAAACCATACAAACCAGCTTCATCCAGAATGGCATTAGGATAAAGATATTTATTGGTGTACTACATGGAACCCAAGAACACAAATTGCCTGAGCCTGGATCTGATGAAACATTGAAATAAAGACTCATTCACTCTCTTTCACCTTCCCTTTCCCTTTGTGTATTTATTCTTTTCTCTTGATCAGAATAATCTTCCACATTCTACAAAAATCACAGAAGCCAACAGCTCTAGAGTTAAACATGTTAAAACCCTGTCATCAGATAGAACTTAGCTGGCTTACTCCAGAGAATCTTGAACGGGGTTCCACTGTCTCAGATTGAGTCAGATGTTCACCCTCAGACCAATTGTACCCTTTGGGAGGTTTTGTTTGTCTGTTTGTTTTTGTTTTGTTTTGTTTTTGTGAGACAGACTCTTACTATGTCACCCTGGGTAGAGTGCCATGGCCATCAGCCTAATTCGCAGTAACTTCAAGCTCCTGGGTTCAAGTGATCTTCCTGAGTAGCTGGGGCTGCAGGTGCACTCCTGACTATTTTTTTTTTTTTTTCTATTTTTAGTAGAGACAGGGACTCATTCTTGCTCGGGCTGGTCTCTAACTCCTCAGTTCATGCAATTTTCCTCTTAGCCTCCAAGAGTGCTAGGATTACAGGTGTGAACCACCATACTCTACACATTTAAGGTCATTGTGAATGGAGGCTGCTCTTATCTCTTTTTCTGGATTTTACTCCCACTCTTGAACCAATCTACTATAGATAGGAATATGGGTTTAAGACTTGGAAGACTTGGAAGTTCTCATAGCAACCCTATTAATGAAATGGAGAACAAGGAATTTTAGTGGACAAAGAAAAATGCTGCACAGCCAAAATACACCTACTGCATTAACAGTGATTATTAAAACATCACTTAATTTCTGAGCTTCAATTTTCTCTAAAAGTGTATGGATTGCCTCTTGCTATGGATATGTATCAAGAGAGACATTTTAAAAGTGTTTTAAGTGATAAAATTATACACAAGAATAAAATGTTGCTCCATTATACTAATGTCACTGAAGTAGGTTCTAGAACCTATAAAGAGCTTAATTAGTTAATATAGAACGATCTTCTTAAAGTTTTAAGTTTATGAACCAAAACCAAAAGATGAATATCTACCATTTACTGGGATTTTAATGTATAAGTATTATGGTAGGAGGCTTGCATTTTTTTTTAATCTTCACTATAGTACTATAAAGTAGATATTCTTACCAAGCATAAGGTAAAGAAGATAAGAAGATTAAGTTCCTATAATGAATTACCGTTAAGATTTAAATCAGGTCTGAGTGATTCTGAAGGTAAGGTGGGGATTTTAAGGAGTCATTTTAACTCTTGTTGTAAAAATGTTATTTTATTTTTCATTTTTACAATTCAAATATTGTGGTTGACTTCTTTCGTAAATAGTATTCTTACAACTTTTCAATTACTATTTTACTATTGCATTTCTATTTGGTGATTTAGTGATTATATACCAAGTCCCATCTTTTATGAAGATATAAGGATTTTATACACACCGTGGATTTGCCAGGAGCTGCTCTGCTACTTGTTTGGAGAGATTAAAATATTTTTTTTTCTGAATCGGAGGCTTGATGTTTGTAAACAACTGTATGAAGAGATGAATAAATAATAACAGTTTGTCTAGAAACAGCACGTCAGCTCCCGGGAAGCTTCTGAAAGAGTTCTTAACAGCAAGATATCATTTTATTACATTCTTAATAGTAGTGGCAAGTATAATTAAAGAATGATTATTAGAATTTACAGATTCTGACCCAGCTAAACAGAACATACCTTTTCTTTTGTAATCTGTATTTAAAAGGAGATACCTGGCCAATCTGAGCATGCATGATTAATTTGGAATTGTGTTCCAGTTATTGTAAGGGAAGATTTTTAATTGCACAGCAAATAAACTAAAAAGAAAAACCCAACAGTTGTTCTACTTTTGTGTTCTTAATATAATGATATATTACAGACTCTAAATTCCATTCACAGAGAGGAGTGGGCCAGCTTGGAAGATATTTCTCATCACTGAGATCTTTTTGTTTGTCTGTTTGTTTGTTTGCTTGCAGTTTTTGGCCAGGGCAGGATTTGAACCCACCACTCCTGGTATATGGGGCTGGTGCACAGATGCTACCCTTGTCACTGAGATCTTATATTACCTTTTCAGGGATTTCTCATAACACACGAGACAGAATCCACTCATCATGAAGGGACGTGGGAAAGTCCTCAGTGTCGTGATGTCATCACTGTCTACCTCTTGACTTCCAGAAAGTGTCTGTGCAATGCTCTTCTGTTTTGGCCTGACTGTGGGCCTTTCCTCTGTAAGTCCTGTGTGTATGCTTAATGATACCTCTTAAAAGAGTATACTTCTGTTATGTTTAATCTCTTCTGGAAATTAACAGAAGTTTATGACTCTCCGTAGCAATCTGGGACATGAATCTGTGTATCTGGGACAACAACTCCATTCACATCACATTATCACATCATTTACTCAGAGTATTTAGATTTCATTCAATCTGTCTTCTTGAGAGTGAGCTATCACTATCATGTACCAAAAGTGAAAAACAAGTCTGAGGTATATATAGTTTGTTATTTGAAAGTACGGCCAAAGATGGCAACCTATGAAATTCAAGGGCAATGTTACATGATTTCTGGTTTTCAGATAAGAGAACTAAAGTTTTGAGAGATGAAGGGGCTTATACAGCTCCATGCGGCAGGCTGGTAAGGAACTTGAGGGCTCCTGGGTCTTAGTCCAGGGAACTTTTTGCAGGTTCCCTTTACGTGTTGCTTTTATCTATGTCATGTCATTTGGTTCTTGGTTCTTAAAATATTGTGGCTTGCAGGAGGGGACAGGTTTGATTCTCCACTGGTTTACAGATACGAGCAGGGAGCCTCAGGGGTTTATGCTCAAGGCTAGACCATGAGAAATATTTTGCCTCCACGTCCAAGATTTCATCATAGTTTGTTGGCTTTCCAACTTTAAAAAGTTCTCTGTGGCCGATTAATAAATTCTACAACCTCTTTTTCTGATTCACTTTACATTTTTCTTGATTTATTCTTATTATATTTTAAAATACATATTTCATTTAAAAAGCAATACTTTATTTATGTAGAGGTCTAGCCTGAGCTCTCCAGGAAACCTTATCTGGTGCTGTTAAAGTACCAACAACTGCAGCAAATAGCCTTTTTGATGGAGATCCATGTTTGGGCTGTTGCCAACAAAATGAATATTTCTTAAATGTTATGTGTGAAACACATTCTAAAAATGCAGAATTTCTAGCCTATGCCTGTAGTCCCAGCTACTTAGAAGGGTTGGGTGGGAGGGTTGCTTAAATCCAGGAGTTCAATGCTGCAGTGATCTATTATCATGCCACTGCCCTCTAGCCTGGACAACAAAGCAAGACCCCATCTCCAAAAGTTAAATAAATAAATAAATTCTTCTTATCTTTTTAAGCTAAAACTTTATTTTTATTTATTTATTATTTTTTATTATTTTTAAAAGCAAAACATTTTATTTTTCCCAAAAAATCCTGTATTTAATTTTTTAACATTTTACATATAGAATTATTTCTTTGGGGGCAGCGCCTGTGGCTCAGAGGAGTAAGGTGCCGGCTCCATATGCTGGAGGTGGTGAATTATTTCTTTTATCTAGTAGCTTTAATTACATATATTAATTACAATGTTATTCTTCATAATCATTATTTTTTTATAGCCACCACTATACTAATGAGGACATCATGACCATTATTTATTTTATTTTTTAAAGCCATTTTTTCATTTTAAAATGTTATAGGTAAATAACAGTTGTGTGTATATTTATATAGGGTACCTGTGATGTTTTAATAATAAACAGGCATATAATGTATATTAACCAAATGAGGATATCCATCACCTCAAGCATTTATCATTTATTTGTGTTAGGAATTCTGATTTCACATTTTAGTTATTTTAAAGCATAACTTATTGATGACTCATAGTCACTTTGTTGTGTTATTGAATACTGTCTATTCTATATAGCTGTATTTTTGCACCCATTTATCATACCAAGTTTATCACCCCCCCCCTTGCTACCCCTCCCACCCTTCTCAGCCTCTGGTAGCTATGATTCCACTTTCTATCTCCATGACATCAATTGTTTTAAAGTTTAGCTCCTACAAATGTGAAAGAACAGGTGAGATTTGTCTTTTTGTGCTTGGGTTATTTCACTTAACATAATGTTCTCCAGTTCCATTCACGTTGTTATAAATGACAGGATTCCATTCTTTTTTTATGTCTGAATAATATTCTATTACATGTATGTACCACAATTTCTTTATCCATTATTCCATTAATAGACACTTTGATTAAAAATCTTTGCTACTTTTAAGTAGTGCTGTACTAAAAATAGAGTGGCGATATATTTTAAATATAGTGATTTCCTTTCTTTTGGATATACAGAGTGCCCCAAATGTCATCATACATAGGGGAAATGGGAAATTGTGGTTAAGTATACCTTTATTTATGAAATATTCATTACAAAATTTTGCAAAGAGACGGCCAATAAATAGATCATATTTTGTAAGTATTTTATAAAATTTTGCTCTATGGAAAGAAAGGTGATGAGAATTTCTATGCTGTTAAGAATGTTCTAATTATTAGACTAATAATAATGATTAATTAGCTTTAAAGATGAACTATTTTATATCCTTTCTAGGAAGCATTTAAAAACACGGTAATGTATGAATGACATAGATAAGAAGACATCTTCTTTCCAAATTTAGATGTATAACTTTAGAGGAATTAATGTTATATTATCCAACATACATAGATAACATGTGAAAAGCTTCTGAGAGTTTTGTAATAAAATTTGTAATTCTAAAGGATCATTTTCACTTAGCCCCTGTAGGAAACTAAATCTAAATAAAGGGAAATGACTTAAGTTTAAAGAACTGGTGAGTGACACAAGTTTTGATTTCCAGACCAGTGCTTTTTTAAATTGTAACCTGCTCTCAACCCAGGGACAGGTGAACAAGACCTCTGGGACAAGGGGCATAAAGGGCAAGGGTTTTTGAATTTAAAAAGAAATCTAAAATTGTTGTTGAGTTGATTTAGGCCTTCAAAATAAAGTACTAATTTGTGACGAGACATTAGCAATAACAAATCTTTCTTGAATTATTGCTGATTGAAATGTCATGGTGTGTGTTTATTAAAAAAGTGTGTGAAAGGAAAACTTGCAGCTTCATTTCTTACTAATGAGGTAGAATTTAGAATTCATTTAAAAAATTAAAATATGTTTGATGTTCATGGTGCCCATTTCTATCCTTTTATGCTATTGAATAATGAAGATAAAAGTATAGGGGATAAGATTTTTTCAAGAACCATAATTATGGGAAGCACTTTTATAGTGTTTACACTATGCCAAGTGCTAAGTGGTTTATGAATTTTAACCCATGTCATTTTTATAACAACCCCACTATGTAGATGCTACTATAGCTTCTGTTTTTAAAGATGAATAAACAGTGGCACAAGGAGACCAGCCAACTTGCCCTGGGTCAAATAAACCATTAAGAGTATAACTGACATTTCAATATTAGTTTCTAAAATGAAGTGTTTTATAAATCCTTATATTTTCAGAAATGGATAGCATGACTAACTTTACAAATCTTTTCCACACCAATTCATTATATAGTTCCTGGAGCCTCCTTTCTGAGTTTGAAATCTTGAAGAGGTACTCAAATCTATTATTTCAGTGATTATTTTTCTTTTAATTGTAATATTTTTGGTTTGTGTGTTTATATGTCATGGAGTTTTACTCTGTGCCCCTACATTCTTTGATACTCTTCATTAAGCCACCATTTTACTATAAAAAAATCATTGGCATTTTTATGGAAATGCAAGCAGGAGGCAGGGAACTCTAGAGATCAAGGTACTCTGTACAGAAATACCAATGGCAATATTATTGCAAAATCCCTGTATTGATATAAGCAGAGTGTGTCTATGATGAGTTATACTACTGTCTAGGACTATAGCTTCTTGTACTAGTTTCATGTGAGTGTCCCTGTAAGTGTGGTGCCCAACCGGTGACAGCAGTTATAGAATGAAGAAGAATGGCTTCGGAAATCTAAATAACTATGGAATTGTAGAGTATAACAGAAAAGAGTGTTGATGGCAAGAAATGGACAGATTATTGGGTAGAATAAGGCCTTTCTTATTCAAAGTTATTTTTCATTTCTTAGAATAGTATTGGCTATTTGATGTATCTTCTTGTTTCATATGAAACAAAGTACAATCTTTTGAAGTTCTTCAAAGTATGACATTAGTGCTTTGTTGGGGCTTGCTTTAAATTTGTAGATTGCTTTGGGCAGTGTAGACATTTTAATAATGTTGATTCTTCCCAGCCAAGAGCATGGTATGTTCTTCCATTTGTTAATGTCTTTTGCTATTTATTTTCTCAGAGTTTTTTAGATCTCTCTGTAGAGATCTGGAGGTAGCACATTACCAGACTTCAGGTTATACTATAAGTCTACAGTGATCAAACAGCATGGTACTGGCACAAAAATAGAGACACAAATCAATAGAACAGAGTAGAGAACCTACAGCTGAAACTATTCTTGTGTCATCATTTGATCTTCAATAAACCAAACAAAAGCATGAACTGGGGAAAAGAATCCCTATTTAATAAATGGTACTTGGAGAACTGGTTAGCCACATGTAGAAGACTGAAACAGGACCTGCACTTCTTACCACATATAAAAATTAACTCTCACTGGCTCAGCACCTGTAGCTCAGCAACTAGGGCACCAGCCACATACACCAAAGCTGGCCCAGGCCTGTCAAACAACAATGACAACTACAACCAAAAAATAGCCAGGCGCTGTGGTGGGCACCTGTACTTCCAGCTTCTTGGGAAGCTGATGCAAGAGAATCATTTAAGCCCAAGAGTTTGAGGTTGCTTGGAGCTGTGATGCCATGGTACTCTACCAAGGGCTACATAGTGAGACTCTGTCTCAAAAAAAAAGAAAAAAAGCTGACTCCCACTGAATAAAGACTTAAATTTAAGACACAAACTGATAAAAATTCTTGGAGAAAGTATGAGAGAAACTCTTGTTGTTACTGGCCTGGGAAAAGATTTTTTTTTTTTTTTT
>NW_003852399.1:20535334-20652072 GCF_000181295.1 Otolemur garnettii | reverse complement strand
GCCTCCCAAGTAGCTGGGACCACAGGCGCCTGCCACAATGCCCAGCTATTTTTTGGTTGCAGCCATAATTGTTGTTTTGGTGGGCCCGGGCTGGATTCGAACCTGCCACCTTAGGTGTATGTGGCTGGTGCCTTAGCCACTTGAGCCACAGATGCTGAGCTTGGGAAAAGATTTTATGGAGAAAACCCCCTTGTCAATTGCAGCAGCACAAAAAATAAATAAATGGGGCATGATCAAGCTGAAAAGTTTCTGCCCAGTTAAAGGAATAACAACTAAAACAAACAGACAGACTTTGGAATGGGGGAAGATATTTGTATGCTACGAATTTTACAAAGGGTGGGTAACTAGAATCTACAAACAACAAAAAAAGAACAACCCCATTTACAAATGGGTAAGAGATATGAACAGAACCTTCCCTGAAGAAGATGAACAGCCAACTAACACATGAAAAAATGCTCATTGTCCCTAGTCATCAGAGAAATGCATATCAAAACCACCCTGAGATCTCACCTGACTCCAATAAGATTAGCCCACATCACAAAATCCAAAGCTGTAGATTCTGGCATGGATGTGGAGAGAAGGAAACACTTTTACACTGCTGGTGGGACTGTAAACTAATACAACCTTTATGGAAATAAGTATAGGGAATTCTCAAAGAGTTAAAAGTAGACCTTCCATTTGATCCTGCAATCCCATTAGTAGATATCTACCCAGAAGAGAAAAAAATCAATTTAGCATAAAGACATTTGCATTAGGATGTTTATTGTGGCATAAGGTACAATCACTAAGACAAGGAAGCAACCCAAGTGCCCCTCAACCCATGAATAGATTAGTAAACTGTGGCGTATCTATACCATGGCGTACTATTCAGTCATAAAAAAGTTGGCGACTTTACATCTTTTGTACTTATATGCATGGAGCTGAAGAACATTCTCCTTAGAGGATAACAAGAATAGAAAACATGTATCCAATGTATTAAATACTAATATGAGACCAATAGATAAACAACTACACACCCCATATGAGGTAAAAAACCGACAAATGAATTAAGGTGGAGGGGAGGGGAGAGGAGAGAAAAAGGAGAGGACGGAGAGAGGAGAACTGGTTGACTCATACCACCTCATCTCTGGGTGAAGGACTCAACTACAACTTGCACTTTACCTAACAAATGCAAACAAGGTTACCTAATCATCTGTACCCTTATATTAATCTAATATAAAAAAATAAAAAGAAAAGAATTCTTCAGCTAAATCAGAATGTTTTTCTAACATGAAGGCCTAAATAAATGATAGCACGCAGACCACAGAGTATCTATAGCAATGGCCAGTGTTTTCAATCTTTATTTTTGTGTTTGGTTCAGAGGTGCCACATGGAATATTGTGCATAAGGAACCTGACATTGCCTAACTGGCTACATAAACTCAATGTAAAGGAATAACTTGGAAGAACTTATCAGCTGGAACTGGATATTTCCTCAAGTCATAAGAATGAAATGTAACTCTCAACAGAATGCAGAGTGAAACCTCTCCTGTGTTTTTATTGTTGTGTTTGTAGGAGTATTGATAAGGACATTGCTAGGGATAATACCCGTCCCTTTCTTTTTTATGTTGACCTACAGAGGAATTTTCTAACGTGTTTCAATAACATAAAAAGTCATACTTCTCATGTTGATTGCCTTTTAAAATTCTTTGGACATCATGTGTCTGATAAATGATTTTGTTTCTTGCTTAGATTTTGGACATTAGGAAATCCCAAAGCTGAATTTGAAGAAGTGTTTTAGTAACCATGTAATCTCCTACTGAATTCAATTATATGAGGCTCACTTTTATTCTTTTTTTGCATTCATTTCTGGATTTGTTTTTGGCCCTATTATGGTATCTATAGTTCTGTACACAACTTCAAACTATTTTGAAACCATGTAGGATATAATTACCTAAAGAAATGTTCTATTTTTTTCCTTATCAGAACTTATCAAGTATGATAAAGAGTGATGAGGAATAAATTTTCAATGATGCCAGAATGATATACCAGAAAATTACATACCATTACTAGGGTGACCAGACATCTCGATTTTGGTGGGACAGTCCCGCTATTCAACAATTTGTCCCGCGTCCCACGGTGTTTTAAAAAAGTCTCAATTTTTGGAAAGAATGCACTAATGGTCTGGAGAACAAGAAGGGAATATACGATTTTTGGCCGCCACATGGCTATTTCGCCAGAATATGAGTTTTATATTATTTTTGTTAATTTTATAATGTTAAACTGTAATAAATAATTGCTGAGAAGTGATTATTGAGAACTGCTTATCAAAGTTTGCATTGTTGTCAGGCCCTGCCTGCCCTGTCCCCTGCCCCGTGCCCCCACTCTGACCCCGTCCCCCCATATTGTCCCTCCTTACAGATGTTAAAATCTGGTCACCCTAACCATTACCAAAGTACAAAGAAGATCAGAAATAGAAAACTCTTAATGTTTTGTTATTCCCATAACGGGAAGGGTATTCAAGAGAAAGGGAATATAGGAGAAACCTAAATAAATTTGTTATCCATTCACCTTGGCTAATTCAATGGTCAGATTTTTGGAACCACATTTCAATAGGATAAATAACACTGGTGGAATTTTGATTAGAAACCAGGCAGGTTTGACTGCTGATCTCATTCTTTTAATCAATATCTTATATTATTTGTATTTGTTCTAGTGGATGAAGTTAATATTTGATAACAAATGACCCCCAAACTTAGGGGATTTTAACCATAAGAGTTTACTTATTGTTCACCTTTACATGTTCACTGTAGGCTGGTTGGGTTTCTGCTGTCTGTTACCTTCAATCTCGGACCTGGGCTGGTGGAGAAGCTGCTGTCAGAGCTGGTGCTAGGCTTATAATACAGGGAAAACAGAAACATGGTGATCAGGTGCTGAATTGAATGCTGCTGCTGAGAAGTGACATGTGTCATCTTCTGTTCCCATGTCATTGTTGAAAGCAAGTCACATGGCTAAGCCAGTTTTCAAAGCAGGATGTATAATCCTCCCACAGAGAAGCAGTGAATATTTTGAATAGTAAATTACCACTTTGCTGCAAGCAAAGAGTCTTACCTCTATGTTTTCTGTTTTGCTAGATTGCGTCTGAGACAATTTTTCCCACCTAAACTATCCAATTGTTCACACACTGGACCAGACAGTCTGGTCTTGACCTTGGTATAAATAGATGCTATTTCCCTTTCTCTGTCTCTATATCTTCTAGGATGCCACTGTTGAGGGCCAAAAACCTGAAACAAGCCTCTCAGATGGCCTACTTTCCTACACTCTATTCTAAACATTTTTATAAAGGATAAATAGAAAAAAATACAGATAAGTGATCATGGAAGAGATCAAAGGTATGACGCATACTTACCTCTTAGAATTGAGGATTGAATTAGATGATTTGTAGGTAGTCTTTAACAGGGTATCTGGCATATGGTAAGTGCTCAAGAAATCTTATCTATTATTATTAGTAATATTGCAAGTGTAATGATATTTTCTGCTATCGCTATAACTCACCTACTACTTGCACAGTTATATAAAGAAATGATTCACTAAAAAAGCCTTAAAAACTACATTATTAAATGAATTCACATTTTATTGATTTAATATTGCATGCACACATAACTAGAAAGGATGTATGTGAGGGAAATTAGGCATGTAGACTCCTAAAAGGCAAAGTAGGTGTGCCAAATTATTTAAAGTCCCCCAGCAATAAATCCACACCGTCTAATTCACTCTTACTTTCCCAAATTTCATGGTTAATTTGTGGATCACTTCTTTAGACCCCCTCCTTAATTAGAACACTAATTCCTATTCTGGCCTCTTATTAACTGTGGATTATCTCACCCAACATTATTCTGTTGGTTTAGCTGACTTTTTTGGTCAACGTCAAGAAGTTCACTTAAATGTTAGTAACTTCAGATGGAATTGAACTCTTTTGAATGAATTTTTTTATTAAAGCACACATGGTTTTAAAATTGAAGGGCCAAAATATTCCATGAACTATGTTTTACATTTAATAAACTCAAGACTGTTAGCAATCATTGGAATCACAATGAAATCAACATGTGTGGCAAAGTTTGTCTACTCTGGTAACCGGCAATGCATTTGTGCACCATTTTTGACTTTAAATTTTATAGAACTATAACAAAAGAGAACTTCAGCTCAGTTATTAAAATCATGGGCAAAACGTTGCAGGAAAATAAATGAGTGCTATCATGCACTACCGCACATATAGTTGAATTGACTTTTCTCCAAAGTCATTAAATATTATCATCTGAGGACTGGCTTTTGCATTTTCTATGCCTTATCCTCTAAAGAAATATTTTCCTTGTGGTAGAAATCCAATTATTTCCTTCCTTGTAATTGACGTTTTCTGTTTGCATGAGGCCAAAGCAGGGCAAATATGATATAAATGGAGAGAGCTGAGCAGGAAATATTTTCAGAACAGAATTATATGGGAGCTCTTTCCTTGTATGTAGGGGACACAGGTGTGTATGCATGTTCTAGAATAGGCTTATGTCACTGGAAACAAGGCTTACCATGGAAGCATTTTGGCAGTTAATGATTTGGAAAATGGATAATTCTTCTCCACTGACTTGTAAATATAGAGACATTTACATTATATTTCTGATCAATTTTTAAAAATGTGACCACATTTTCCAGCTGTGATATTATTTATCTTGTATATGTGTACATAAGAATTGGGAGTGTACTGTACAGAATCTCAAGATCAGTGAGTGATTTCATAAAGTGAAATATACTAATTTAATGATAGCAATAGCCTTCAATTGATATCTTTTACAAGTTGGTCTTTTAATATTTTGTCATATGCTATGTTTCTTGAAAATGAAGGTTTAAATAAAAGATCTGTTTGTAATACAAATGGTTGCCCTGTAAATACTTCCTTTGGAAGTGTGGACCAACTAAAAGTTAAACATCAGGAAGTGCAGGATGGACCAATACTTCTTGGAATTGAGAATAGGATGAGTCTGAGTAATTTTGCTAAAATGGCACAATTCTTGATGTTGGGAGGACACAGGGCTCCAGAGAAGACTCACCCATCTTGTACAAGGGGGGCTTTCACCTTTTTAATGCCCTGGTTTCCATGACAACTGGTATTTTTTTTATTGGTCTTTGGCATAATAGCGGTATTGTGGCATATCAAGTTAAATCACAGCTAGGGACTCAGCTGCAAATGCTTTGCTTCCTGATTTATGAGAGATAGCATGATGGAGAGAACAGACTTTGTAAGGAGCAATTAGAGGAACAGAGGTAAAGAAGGGCACAGAGATTTATTTTTTCAGTGAAGTGCAGTTGATGGAGCATGCCAAGGGAGGGACTTTCCCTTCTCTGGCTAGCCGGTATGTCCCTGATTTAATCAAATATGACCAAAATGTGCCTTTTACTTTCTATACGGTCTGCCAAAGGTAATTTAGAATGAAGTGTTTTAGCTGCGTGTAAGCTGTTGCAGCCAGGATTTATGTCTTTATGAAGGAAACACAATTGCAGGTGTCTTCTCAAGCTGATTGATAGGCAATAAGAGAGTGAAACAAGAGCTCAGTCTCCAAGAAACTAGAAAAAGTTGTGTTTGTTAAATGGAATAGAAAGGTATCTGCTGTCCTCTTGTGAATTGTGTGTCTGATTTAGTGCCTATGCAGATTCGTACTATGGCACATAAAACCAGATACCCATTACCGACATAACATGCTTCATTTGAATCATAATGTTTTCACTGAACCATATATCCCATAATATTCCAGGGCTAACTTAAAAATTCTGACTGATTGGAATTATCTGCATTTGTCAATCGCTTATGTTGAAACTGGAATGAAAAGGGGTTTTGCTGGGCTGGGGAATAATAGTACATACCGTGCTTAGATTTGTTTTTGTTGTTTGTTTTTCTTGTAATATTTTTTTATTTTTTTTCCTTTTATTAAGTCATATACACATAGATCATGAACACATTTATGCGTTTGTGGGGTACAATATGTTGATTTTTTTTATACAATTTTGAATGCTTACATCAAACTAATATAGCTCTCACCTCATTTACTTGATTATTGTGTTAAGACATTTGTGTTCTGTATGTGATAGATTTGACTTGTACCCTTGCAATATGCTCCATAATGGTCCCACCATTTGCCCTCCCTCAGAACCTTGTTTTTGTGTTCAAATTATTTCTTTTTTCTCTGCATCTGTATCTACTGAGTCTCACTTTGTTGCCTCTGCTAGAGTGTCATGGAATCATAGCTCACAGCAACCTCAAACCCTTGGGCTCCAGCGATTCTCTTGTCTCAGCCT
Source organism: Otolemur garnettii (assembly GCF_000181295.1). NCBI lineage: Eukaryota > Metazoa > Chordata > Mammalia > Primates > Galagidae > Otolemur > Otolemur garnettii. Next base: position 20,645,752 of record NW_003852399.1, on the reverse strand, counting down.
CCCAAGTAGCTGGGACTACAGGAACCCGCCCCAACATCTGGCCATTTCTTTAGACATGAGGTCTCACTTTGGCTCAGGCTGTTCTGGAACCTGTGAGCTCAGGCAATCCACCCACCTGGGCCTCCCAGAGTGCTAGGATTACAGGTGTGAGCCACTGCCCCCAGCCCTCCCTAAGTTCTTAAAAATATTTATTGTATCTTTACTTATCCAACAGGATGTTGCTATGTACAGTGTATATATATAATTTTGTTAGCATGGGGAAAAGTGTGGAAGGATGAAGACTAGTGTTTAATACTAGCTACCTAGAAAGGGTGAGGGTAGGTTGTACAGTATAAGATGAAAATGAGCCTGGAGGAAGAAACTGATTTGATAACATCAGACTTTGAGCCAATGCATTGGTTATAAAACCCCACCACCTTTACCATCAGCTCCCTCCTAAGGACTCAGGATACCGTCCTGACCTTTGGCTGGGTATCTGGTGGAGCCTAGAATATTTTCAAAATGCCCTATATGAAAATCTCCTAAGGAATATTATTAAGTCAATTTTCTAGAGTCCTGGTGTCACAGGGCTCATGTAGGCTGCAAGGGTCAATCAAGCATCAAGAGAACAGCAGCATGCTCTGAACACCTGGGCCCTCTCCTGTATCTTTCCACTGACATTTTCTACCTGCAAGACGGGTGTTGAAGTGACACACACATATATAAATATTTTCCTGTGGTTTTCCTGACCCTAGGCAATTGCTTTAAATATCCTGCAAAAATCCAGAGTCATTTTATTTAGGTGATTATAAGACAATTTCACAAAATCTTGATAATTTAGAATTTTTCCCTATCTCGAGGTCCAAGAAGTGTATCCATGACCTCTATAAACATCAAAGAATAGACAAGCTCTCTAATCAGCACATAAAAGAATTATCTTGTATGGAAAACAAATTAACTCTGTGATATGTTTAGATAAATTTCTCAGAGTTGAGATTAATTTTTTCCTACAGCTGTACAAGGTAGCCAAATAGATAGCTCCTGCTTTTCAAAGAGAATCCACAATAAGGATGATTTCATTTGCATGGGGTTGGATTGATTATAAGGTTGATTTTGGTGAGTACATTTATAACTTAAGTGCATCACTGTAATTTCTGATAAAAACCTTTTTTATTTAAGTGAATGAATACTATAAGAAATGTTTCATTAGGCTTGTGGTTATCAAAAGCTTATGGTTAAAGTTACATTCCCTTGTGATTATACCAAAAGGTTAGTCAAGCAGTTGAATATTAAATAGAGGCACTTTGATCATGCTAATAAGAAACAGAGCTTGCAGATTTCAATTTACATAAGCCAATTACTTCTTCTGGCTAATCTCTGTATCACAGTCTCCTCTGCCTTTCTGTCATCTAGAGTCATTTTATTTGGGTCATTATAAGTAAAGACAATTTAGTGTATAAAATCCTGGTTAATTTAGATTTGGTAAATTAGGTAGAGCTTTAGGCTGTACCAGGCTAGGCAGAGGTAGGAGCTTGCAGGCTGGAGGAGGGAGAATTTGGGCATTTATCCTCCCAGCTCCCTGTCAGTCCTCTTGCCATAGGTTGACTGCTTTTTTTTTTCTTTACAATTAAAATGTATGTGCTTTAATTGTTTATATAAGTTTTATCTCATTTAAAAATACATAAATGGGTAGAAAAAGTCCAGGAAAAGAAGACTTGGAAAATGTTAGTACTAGTAATTTTTTTAATTAGAGAAACCAGAAAAGAAAGTCATTGTTGCTAGGCATAATGTTCATTTTATTCTTTAAGGTTAGTTGCTTTTTGTCTCTGGAAGTCAAGGACTTCTGTCTAGCAGCCTCTTTACATACAACTCCCTCTGGGTTCCAGTAACCCCCCACTTCCTGTTTGCCTTTTGGCCTGGGGGTAGTAATGGCTCTTATGCTGGCCCTGGCTACTGTGCTCTGCTCTGAGCAGAACTTGGTGAACCAAATCAAACTCTGCTCTATGCCTGGTTTCACTGTGCTAAATGTGCCCTTCACCGACACTATGTGCTGTAAACTTATGCATGTTATTCAGAAATATAATTGTGCATGTCTAACCTTGTGCATGTTATTCAGAAATACAATTTCAACATAGGCCCTCTCCTCTCCTCTCCTCTCCTCTCCTCTCCTCCCCTCTCCTTTCCTCCCTTCCCTCCCCTTCCCTCCCCTCCCCTCTTCTCCCCTCCTCTCTCCTCCCCTCCTCTTGTCTCCCCTCTTCTTTCTTTTTGTCTTTCTTTTTTCTTTTTCTTTTTTTATTTTTTTGAGAGACAGAGCCTTACTCTCTTGCCCCAGGCTATAGTGTGGTGGCACTAGCCCAGCTCACAGCAACCTCAAATTTCTAGGCTCAAGCAATCCTCTTGCCTCAGCCTCCCCAGTAGCTGGAACCACAGGTGCCTGCCTGCCACAGTGCCTGGCTAATTTTTCTATTTTTAGTAGAGATGGGATCTTGCTCCCTGAACTCAAGGGATCATCCCACCTCGGCCCCACAGAGTGCTGGGATTACATATTTTGAGCCACTGCTCCTGGTCAGGACTTTTTTTTTTTTTTTTTTTTTACTGACATCAACAAGATATTTCTCAAAATGTTCTCATCAAATACAATTATCCCTTACACTTTCACAGTCAAGGCCAGCCAAAAAATTAAAATTTACTAATCCAGATATCCAGAGTTACATTTTGTTTTATACACTGATCATCAGGGCCATCCATTCATGGTGTGGATGTCATAATCGATGTGTTCTATCACTGTGCATGCTCCCCGCCAGCGATTCTCAACCTGTGGGTTGCAACCCCTTTGTAACTATGAAAATACATGGCGGTAATAGGAAGGTTGAGAATCACTGATGTAGATAGTGGGGTTGAACATGGTGGCATTGTCTGGCAGTACTCTGTCTTTGTCAGAATCTTGAGCAGGTCTAAGTGATGATGACTGAACATTTTATCCTTGTTTGTGAGACTGTTGGTCTCTGGAGCCTCTCAGGTATATCAGAGAATGTGAAGGGGTATCTGTATCACTAAAGGTGAAGATTGTGCAAACCTGCATGCCCTGGGGGGTTGTTGACAGTGACTCTGCTCATCTGTTTATTTATTCAGTTAAGAATTGATGAGCATGTGGGTTTTGAATCCATAGATACTGAACTAGAGATTCTCTCTTGCTCTAGACTCTTCAATCTAGCTGATGACAGCAAGGTATTTATTTTTTAAATTAAATGATAGCTGTGTACATTAATGCAATCATGGGATACAGTGTGATGTTTTCATATATAATTTGAAATATTTTCATCAAACTGGTTAACATAGCTTTTATGTCATTTTCTTAGTTATTGTGTTAAAACGTTTATATTCTACTCTTAGAAAGATTCACTTGTACCCTTAAAAGATAAACCATAGAAGTGATCCCTCTAATCACCCTACCTCCACTCCTTCCTCCTCCCCATATTCTTAGGCTATAATTAGGTTATAGCTTTTATATGAAAGGTATAAATTAGTTTCATAATAGGGCTGTGTACATTGGATACTCTTTCTTCCATTCTTGTGATACTTTGCTAAGAAGAACATTTTCCCTCTCTATCCATGTAAACATGAAGGACGTAAAGTCTCCATCTTTCTTTATGGCTGCATAGTATTCCATGAGCTTGATGGAAGGTAACCAACTCCTTCCATCAGTGAGCAAACTGATGAAGAGCTTTCACAAATCTTAGCCCTCAAGTGTGGCTTATGTTTAGGATAACTGCTGCCCAAGACTCTGACTGGACTGCGGCTGAGATAGAGCAGACTCTTCCTCAGATGAAACTGACACTGAAACTTTCTCTATTGATTTTTGACCACTTGATTAGTGCTGTTCTATTTAATGCTGGCATCTTTTTCTGGAGGCCTCTGGATGAGGTGAGGAAGGAGAGGGAAGTATCCTACCTAGCCAGAGGCTGACCTCTGTTTAGACGCATCTTTTGTGGATTATAGTGTAGAAAAAGGAAGGAATTTGGAGCTCTATGGCAATTTCCCCCTGCATAAAAAAGAAATAAGAGATGTTATAGAAGAGGGTGTGGTAGTTTCTGAATTGAACATAGTCTCACCATATGATCCAGAAATGTCACTCCTTGGTATTTACAGAAATAGTTTGAAAATTTACATTCACACAAAACCCTGCATACGGGCTGGCCAGGTGTGGCTCACACCTGTAATCCTAGCACTCTGAGAGGCTAAGGTGGATGGATTGTGCAAGCTCATGAGTTCAAGACCAAGAGTGAGACCCCATGTCTAGAAAGTAGCCTGGCATTGTGGTGGGTGCCTATAGTCCCAGCTACTCAGGAGGTTGAGGGGAGAGGATCCCTTGAGCTTAAGAGTTTGAGGTTCCTGTGATCTATGATGCCATGCCACTCTACCCAGGGTGACAGAGTGAGATTCTATCTCAAAAAAAAAAAAAAAAAACCCTGCACATGAACACTGACAGCAGCTTTATACATAATTGCCAAAACTTGAAAGCAACCAAGATGTCCTTCAGTAACTGATTGGATAACTAAACCATGGTATATCCAGACAATGGAATATTATTCTATGCTAGAAAAAAAAATCGAGTTAGCAGGCCATAAAAAGAAATAGAGGAAGATTAAATGTCTTTTACTAAGTGAAAGAAGCCAATCTGAAAAGTCTGCATGGTGATGATTCTACCTATGCAACATTCTGGAAAAGCCAAAACCCTGAAGACACTAAAAGATCAGTGGTTGGCAGGGAGGGGTTAGTTAGTGAGGTAGAATACTCACATTTTATTCCAGAGGATTTTTCAGACTATGAAACTATTCTATATGATATTGTAATGGTGGGTAAATCTCATTATATATTTATCTAAATCCATAGACTATACAATATCGAGAGTGAACTTTAATGTAAACTGTGAACTTGGGATGGTAATGACATGTCAATACAGGTTCATTGACTGTAACAAATGGACCACTCGGGTAGGGATATTGTTAGAGAGGAAGGCTGTGTGTGGGGAGGTGCGGAGGGCAGGGGGCATATGAGAACTCTCTACTTTCTGCTTGATTTTCCTGTGAGCCTAAAACTGGTCTAAAAGATAAACTCTAGTTTTTAAAAAAAAAGAAAGAAAAGAAAATGAGACCCATATTTAAACCTGAATTGAGTAAGCGAGGCAGTGTGTCTCTCGAAGTCTCTGGTTGTGCATAAAAAGTATTCAAAAAGCCTGTCTGGGCACTGCAAGTCTTCCACACTGTTATGCCACAGTAGCAGACCAGTGTGCTAGAGCTGTAAGAGCACAGGCCGCTGAATAGTTGTGGGGCACAGCCTTTGTCTTCAACTAATTTTCCTGAAGCATTCCATGCCCATGCAAATCTAAGCTTACTGATAGTGGGAGGTTTAAAAACATTCTCAATCTATTACCACGCTTCTCAATTATTAGTGCCATTGGCCTATTTTGATTTCTAAAAACACTGTCTGAATAAGTGCCTTGAAGCACCTGGGGGTGTTCTCTTTCTAAAAACAGAGGATCCGCTATGCAACGGGGTCTTTCTACTAGAGCAAGAGAATAAGACAGAATTTGTAGCCGCACCAAAGACCAAATGAAATATTTTGTGCTGTGATTGTATATCTTAGGAAAAGTGAGGCTTTGGGGCAAATATTTTCTAAAGCCCTTAATCTTTCAGTAGCTGCCAATTGGCTAAGAAAAAAAAATAGCAGGAAGGCACACTTCTGTATATTTCTGTTCATAACAGTTTTGGATATTTTCCCTAGAGAAGTTGGTGATCCTTTGGCACACAGCAGATAATTAGTCATCATTCTATCCTTGCAGAGAAGAAAGTTTGTTTTTTGATATCATAAGTGGGGGAAATGTGGTCAGCAATGGAGGAGGAAACTGACCCAAGACACTGGTGGTGGAGAAACACCAGAGACTTGGTTTCATGGTCAAGTTGAACAGGTGAGACTACTGTATCCTGTATATAGTGCTGCTGGCTGCTGCTTCAGTTTCCCAAGAAGATAGGCTTGTTTGCTTTGCCATCTCACTTGAGGAGTGGATGGAGGTACAGGGAAGCATGAGTCTGGGACAAAACTGTTCTAACATTTTTCGTGCTGTGCGTTCATTCACCTCTCCCAGGGGCAAATCAGCATGTGCACTTATCCCATGTTTGGAAAAGAAGTCCTGATTACCTGCCAGTTTATGTGACATATGTCAGCGGGTAGGAGTGGTGGTGGAGATAAATTCTTCTCTGATTAGGCTGTGCATGTATTTCAGGGTCCTGGAAATCTGGAATGACCTTGCTATATGTAGCTAAGCTTCTTTCTTTAGCTCCTGCTCAGAATGGGTTTCTAATTTAAACAAATCATCAAATAACCCATTCTAAGATGCAGAATTCTGAAGAAGGAAATAATGGCAATTTCTTTCAATGTCAGTTCTTTGTGATGGCTTGCCTTGATTTTATAAATTTAATTTGCTTTGGGTTTAAAAAAAAACTCATGTCTTTATAACACACACACAATCACGCTAATATATACACACACTAACTAACTTTAACTTTAGAATGTTTGTCTTGGTGTTTTTTACGTGGCTGCTGTTATTAGAAAGTTGTGAAAAATGTGGAGGATTGTCAGCATCCTCCTGGGAGGAGAGTGCTGGGGCAATTTTCCTGTGGAGTCTGTTTCCTTATTGCAAAGTGACCTGAACACAGGGTTGGACAGGCTCTTCACTTAATGTCTTTTGTCCCTTGTGTTAGGATCTGGTTAGGTTAGGCCAACTAGCTTTGCGGAAATGGTTGAGCTGAGCCCTTTGCTAAATTGTTTATGACTCTAAGGTCCCAAAGATTAAATGATGTAAATGGCAATAGCAGTACAAACCGGGGACGCTGAAAAGTAGTACAGAGGTGGAACGGAGAATGGCGTCAGAATTTGGAAGGCTGTGATTAGAGTCCCAACTGTGGCCTTTAGTTGTTGCATCATCTTGGATGAGCTTTAATTTTTCTCATATGTAAAGTTATTTCAGTGAGGAATAAATGTAGATAAAACATGTAGCATAGTTCCTGCCCTATCATGAACACTCAGTCTATAGTGCAATGATAATGATGGCAATTAACACTAGAAATATGTTAACTTCCTTTTTAAAATCAGAACCCTGTAATCATTTATAGAGTCTTTTACTGAGTTACAGAATCTGAATATCTGAGATGAAGGCCTAGGTGTCTGCATATTAGAAGGCTCCATAGATGGTTGTGTAGGGCCTGGGTTAGGGCTTTCTCTGACCTCAGCTGCTTCTCTGAATATCTGCCTCAGGTAACCTTAGTCCAGGCTCCATGCAGCTCCTAATCTTTATTTAGCCTTCCCTGTCTCATTGCCACATCCATTTTCCTGCCCTACACGCCTACACTTCAGGGAGTAGTAAGAGGGGTGCTAAGAAAGATGGTGTTTGAAAGAGAATTCCAGCTAGACTGAGGTTGGGGAGATCGCCTGTGCAGAGATGTAGCTATGAGATGTTAAACTAGATGTTAAACTATGAGTTGCGTAGGCAAAATTGAAAACAAAAGTGTTCCAATTCATTTGTATTGGCTGAAATTTTATCTCAACTCCTTGTTGTTTTGTTTGTCAGATCTGCAAGAGGGTAATAAACGAAAATCCTTGGCTTGGAATTTGCTGTGTTAACTCTGTTCATGGTTGAAGGAAAAGTAGACTTTCAGAATCTTGTTCACCTGGGGCAGTGCCAGGTTCACAGAGGTAGCAGTGGGACTGAGCACAGGTGAGTAGCGCATAGCTTGTCAGATAGTGTCCAGGAACAGGACTAAATCCTTACAGCTAGTTAATATCAGGAAAGAGCGAAGATGATCTCAGAGATGGGAGAGTGTGGTGCAGGGACTGGAGTCCTTGGTGGGACCTCCAGAACTGGAACTTGGAATCAGAGGTCCAAGGGTATGAATCTGGGTAAATTCAGAGATCCAAGGATATGAATCTGGGTAAATTGTAGTCTCAGGAGGACAGGCAAAAATGTCCCAGAATTAAATAAACAACAAAGAATAGTAAACAGGTTGCAAATCAGGTGAAAGCCTGGAGTTTTCATATTAGGTAATAACCTAATGTAACAATTCTCTCCAGATAAGGCTCATATACTTCCTGTTTCAAGGAATCCTCACTTAAAAAGATCAGTAGGTACAATTGTGGGGCAGATGTAAAAACCAGAGCCAAAGGCAGTGAGGGAGAGGGCTGTCACTACTGGACCATTTATATCCATCTGTGAATTTCCCTAAATGTAATCTGCAAAGTATTATTGCAGGTGGTGCCATCACCGGGCCAGCGCCAACCATGTGCTAGGAATTCAGCCAAACATTTTACGGGTATCCTCCGTTTATTCTTTCTGGTAGCCCTGGAGATAGATTTCTTTTTATCATCTTCATTTGGCTTTTGAGGAAAGTCGTTTCAGAGAGGTTGACATGTCCAGGTTACAGAGATGGAAGTAGAGGGCATAGAACTCAAACCCAGATATGTTAACTGCTCTTTATCTCCTGGTCTAGATACTTGTTGATCTGTGCTATATCACAGTCATTCTTATTGGAGTAGTTTTCCAATATTTTTCATTGTAATTCCAGCCTATCCAGAAGGAAAATGAAGAAACATAAGAATATGTATATATATAGGGAGATATATACGTATGTATACACATACACACATATATGTAGAGAAAGAGAGCTCTATATGTACATGGATAGCTGTCATCTCTCTTGCTGTCTTCCTTCACTGCCATCTCCATCATCTATATATGTAGTTTATATAGTGCTAGTGCTTTATATGTTGCTAAAGCATCATCAATTATAAAATTATAAAAACAGTGAGCTCCTATTCTGTCTTAAACATCTAGTAACATATTCTTCCTGGGCTCAAGGAATTGAGAGTCCAGTTGGATCACTAAGACAAATGCCATAATGAAGGCCACAGGTAATCACATGGTATAGATTCAAGCAGAAAAAAAAAAAAAAGGCTAGTGTTCACAAGGAGAGGATATTATGGATGATTTCCTGGGCAAGGGAACAATTCAGCTCAGCTTTAAAATATTTGGCTAAAAATCATCTATCTAATTTTGAGGCTTTATGTCTGTAACAGTGGTATCCAGCTCAACCCTTTAGACATAGTGGGAGCCAATAAATATTTTGTCTTAAGATGATGAGCTGATGGGTGATATCTACTGACCATTTAGCTCATCTTCTACTAGCAACAGATTTACGGCTACACACAAGTCATTTTCTTTGTGTAACTGTTATGTACTCTTTAAAAAAATAATGATATTTAATCAAACCTTCGAATCAAATCATCTTCTATATTTGTAATTACTGTCAGGGGCTCTCAAAACAAAGTAGGAAGTTGAAACAAATAAGCAAACAAAAATACATTCGACCTAGAAAAGCAACTCAAGGTATTTTGAATTCATTTAATTGCACACATATGTATTTTTCCATATGTAGAAACTTGCAAAATTTTGCAGACTATTTGTTTTCATCGTCTTGAAAGAGAGGCTAAATTAAAAAAAAAAATTGTCTTTAGGAAACCAAACATTTGTGATTCTCTACAATTTACACATAGCTTAAATCTAGTCTGTCTCTAGACTTCTAAGGAAGTCACAAGGATTATCTAGGGCTATATGAACAATTACCCTAAGATTTAGCAGCGTAAAACAACAATTATCAATTATCTCCCTGTTTCTGTGGGTGAGAAATTTGCAGCATCGCTAGGTGAGTCTAGCTCAGGGTCTCTCATGATGTTGCAGTCAAGGGGCCAGCCCGGGCTGCAGTTGTCTGGAGCCATCTGGGGCTGGGAGATTTACTTCCGGGGTCATTCACATGGTTGTTCATAGGAAGCTTCCATTTTCCTTGGTTGTTCCTGCAAGACCTCAATTTCTTGCCCTGTGAACCTTTCCACAGAGCAGCTCACAATGTAGCTTCCTCTGAGTGAGTGAAGGAGAGAACTAGGTGGCCTTTCTCTCGACCTTATCTCTAAAATTTCTCATCTTCACTTTCACTTTATTCTATTTATTACAAATGAATCTGTAAGTTCATCTTCTGCTCAAGGAGAGGGGAATCAAAGAAGGGGAGAAAAATTAAGAAGTTTGTGGACATATCTTTAAAACTACCATATTTGCATGTTTATATTCATCTCTAGAAGTTATTTTGCTCTAGAAAGAGAAGAAATTCTTTGAAAAGGTTGATGTACATTTTTATATATCTATAATACAAGTGGATTGACGTTAATAACATTAGATTATATTGAAAGGTATTTTATGAAACATACCGGTGTGGAACTCATAGTTAACTATTGAATGTTTACGTGTAATGTTAAATTAGGAATAGCTTTGACTCATCTGAATAACTAACATGTTTTTACTTTTGGGCCCTGTAAATCTTTAAAATGATTATTCTATTTTCTTCTCATGCTACCTATAAGGAAATTCAACTTTGGCTCAAGTTTAACAGAATTGAAAGCCTTTACATATATTTTGAGACCTCATCTCTCATTCTTCTTCTTACTTTATTTTCTTATCATGATTTACCCAAGTTTTGAAATTTTGTTTCTTTTTTTGGTAAATTTGTACTACTATTTAGTGTGTAGTTTGAAACATCCTCTTGTCTATTCCAGAACAAAATAAATAAGTGTGTTTGAACTTTATCATTCTAAAGTAACAGCTGTCATTTATTGAGTCATTATTATATTATTATGTTCAATCATTTTATGGAAATTATTCATAAGGATCCATTGGGATGGATGATCAGCAGTTACAGATGATGCAGGATGGTTAAAAAATAGGTAGTAATGTGCAGGAAAAAGATTCAAACCCTCTTCCGTTTGACTATGAGACTTTTCCCACAACTCAAAGCATATCTAAGTAAGCAACCGAGATGCCCTTCCCCTCTGCTCACATTCCTCTCAATGCAGCTCCCTTGACAATCCCTATTGATCACTCCTGCTCAACTTAAGAGAATTGAAGTTACTATCTCTGGGTCACAGGCTTAAGCTAAAACCTTTTTGTAGCATGAGGAATTTATGTTCCAAGTATTTTCTGTTTTGTGTATCCTTCTCCCTGTCCCACCCCAACCAAGCAAAAAGAAAAAAAAGATAGCATTAGAAGAATGCGGAGTAAGATTTATATTTTTAGAAGGAATAAACAGCTTCGTGGCCTCAGAATACTTGACAGGTCTCTTTGAGGGCTTGGTCTGATTCTATAAAATTTTCTTTCAAACAGTTTGATAGCTGGACTTTGAGATTGAGATAACTATTTCACTTGATAGTCAGTACTTCAGCCAAAATGAAATTATGGCCTTATTCCCGTTTTTCAAATCAAATCTATACAAATCATTGAACCATGTAAAATTTCTACCTGCTTTAATAAACTGATGACTTAAAATTAGAATGGCGGGAGGGGTGATGTATACTTTATTTGATCTCTTGGCTAATGAAGGCAGACAATTTTATGAGATTCACATTTATATTGTGCTTTCAGACAATTTTTTTTAAAGCCCATGTTTTTTTTCACTCTCAGATTTTCCACATGAGTAGCTTTGGGAATAGTCTGTTCAATCCATTCTATGATAGGTTGACAGAGGAAGAAGCCTGTGATAGGTAGAGACCCTGAGCTGCACCTGGTCTGTAATATTTATCCATTGACTTGCCCCAGGGAGAACTCAATTTATCCAGCGTCAGGACATGAATACTCATTGATTGTGGCTCCTATTTTATTTGCTCCATGTAGAAGATATTTTTCTTTAGGCTTGGGAATATAAATGCAGGCTTGAAACTAGTATACAAATAGTTTATATTTTTGTAGCAAATCTTGTCTCCATTTTTTTCTGATGTCTTTAGGAAGTGAATATTTTTAGAAGATAGATTTTTGCGGAATGTGAAGGGGTATCTTATAATTTATTATAACAATCAAAATTAGCCTTGGGAAATAACATAGTTAAGAGATTTTCCCCCAAATAAAACAAGTGCTCTATGCTGAGATCTCCAAAATTATAAAATAAATTGTCCTCTTAGGAAATGGCTAAGAACTTCAAGCAATTCTTAGTGAAGATTTAGGGAAGGCATTGCCAGGGGTATTGGTTTTTGAACATCTTTTCCTGACTCCAATCCTTTGTTTAAGTTTGTAGGTTTTAGAGTATTAAAGGCTAAAAGAAAGATTTCATCTTATTTAGCCAATTAATTGAAGCAAAATTAGGATCTAGAGTTAAATCATTCAACTACTTCCTTAAATTTCTCTTGTCACCTAAGCCAAATTAGAAAACAAATGAGAATCCCTGGGGATGGTATCGAGTTCATGGGATACTACAAATAAGCAATGTCAAAGATTATAGGACTTTCATTTATTCATTAATTCAGCAATCAAATACTGGTTACAAAGCACCAGACTGTGTTCTAGGCACTGAAGACTCAGAAGTAAAAAAAAAAAGAAACAAGACAAAAAGAAATCTCTATTCTTGAATCTTACATTATAATTAGGCAGCAAGATAACACATGGTGTAAATAAAACATAGTTTATTAGGTATGGTGGGGTAGGGAACCTGCAGCTTTCTGATTTCAAGATTGTTCTTTTCTAAGCACCAAAGGAGGCAAGAAAAGCTTCATCTTTCTCTGCAGCTTCCCTTTTAATAAAAGGATTTATTCTGTAAAATTTGGGTTCAGTCAAAAGGCTGCATTTAAGGACCCAGAAGGCCACATGTTGCCTCAAGGCCTCTGGTTCCTCACCCTGCTGGAGGAGGCTTTGGGATTCTGTTCCTATGACCCCAGGCATAATAGTCAGTTGAGTTTGCGGAGTCCTAGGCTCAGGGCTTATGAGAGCCTGTATCTCCAGAAGGGTCTTATGTCAGGCCAGAAATTGCTAATCTAATGGAGGGCAGTTTTTTTTTTTTTAAATCAGAAGCAAAGAGGTTAACTATAGCCATTGGGGATGGTCATGTGACACCAGGGGGCAGTAGAGGAGGTTGCCAAAACCTCCAGAGTAAAGTTTTTTTTTTTCTTTTTAGTAGAGGATCCCATTCAAAGTGTGCCACAAGTGACAGCACGAATGAGTCTACTTTAAATTACAGATTATGCTATAATTGAAACACATGATTCCACCTAAGACAGATGGACAGGTCCTGGCCAAGACACACAACCCAGATCCAGTTTACGGGAGGGCGCAGTTCCCTACTGTTATCCATGAATACCAATTATTTAAATGTGTGACTTAGGTAAGGTTCAATCTGTAACAGAGGCTTGGTAGGATTCTACAAATGCATCAGAGCACAGCACAGTTCCAAATGCAAACTTGCAGTAGTCAGTATCGCAGCTCAAGGTTCATGCCAGTCAGTAGGCAGGAGCCCGAGGGCATGCTTGCAGCAATAGATGATTCAGTGAAAAGCCAAAGGTGAGAGAAAAGAGACCCAGGTAGTGGGTCATTGCCTTTCTGCTTATAGCACCAATGGTATTGTGGTTGTCAGTGGAGGATGGGGTTAAGCCTTCATTCAGAGTTGGCTCAGATGGGGAGACTGATGATTCCCCACATGCACTAAAAGGATAGAAAAAGGCTTAAAATTAAGGCTTAAACAAAAAGACAGTTGGCTTTGATTTTTATTGTGCTTGGGGAGTAGGGCTGGGAGGAGGCTTCCTGTAGGATTTGTGTGGTGGGAAGTTTCCTTCTGGTACTAGAACCAGCAGCACCCAAGCTTTCTAATGGGTTTTTCCAGAGTTAGGGCAAGTAGGGGAGAAACAGTGGGGTTTGAAAATGTTCAGGGTCGAACACCAAAAATGAATTCAGATATTTTAATATAGTATATTCACATCATAGTTCCATTTATACTGACAAAGAACTAGAACCAATCTAAATACCCAAGGAGAAGATTGAGTAAATAATTTTATAGCCCAAGCAATGGAACACTGCAGGACTCAAAATATTATTAGGTGGAGAAATTACATTGTACAGTATAGGTGCAGTATGGCTCTAATTTGGTGTATATCCACACATCCATCTAAACATACATAGACATTCTGACAATTAAGTTCACGAACTCAACCTGGAAAAAGTGGTACATAATCTCACTGCAGAATATCACTATCGTCACCTTTGAAGTACTCCCCTTGGGAGGCTAAGCACCAACATCAGCACCTAGTCTAACCTTCAAAGCAGTTTTGGAACTCTTTTTCTGGAATGATCATCAGAATTGTTGTCATATCACCCTTGATGTCCTGAATGTCTTCAAAATGTCTTCCTTTTATTTTTCCTTTATCTTTGGGTAAAGACAAATTCATTGGAGGCCAGATCAGGTGAGTAGGGAAGATGTTTCAACACAGTAATTTATTTACTGGCTAAAAACTCCCTCATCATGGTGCTTTGTGAGCTGGTGCCTTGTGATGCAGGAGCTATGAGTTGTTGTTCAGTTAAGATTTTCCTGTTTCTCTATTTATGTTTACTTGGTCTGCTATGCTTCCCCCAGTCAGGCAATGATTTTGACATACAATTTGACCAATTTTTGAAATGTTTTTGTCAGTTCTTCTGATTATTGAACACCCTGACCTCTCTTCATCAGTGATACTTTCTCTCCTCTCAGAAAAAAAGTTTCATCCATTAGTACACTGCTATTTTCTTCATGGAATCATCCCTATAAACTGGGACTAATGTGTCCCTAATTTCACTTCCACTCTTTCCAAATTTAACAAGGAACTTAATGTTTATTTGTTGCTCTAATTCAAGCTGTAATATTCTCATGATGACACACAAAAACAATAATAACAGTAATGGGCACCACTCAGCAAGACACCACCACATGTTGACACGAACAGAACTGTGAGGCACTGATACATGGCTTACTGTGCTGGCACATTTGCAAACTTAATTGTCAGACCTTGTACATACACACATGCAATTAGAGGAGTATACAAAAAGGTTAAGAATGATTGCTTCTGGTGGTAGGATTATCATGATTTTTATTCAGAATTTGCATATTTGTTTTTTGTCTCGTGTGTGTAATTTTTTTAATGAGGATTTTTATGACAAGTCAGTTCATTCTTGAAATCTATGGTTTTATGTAGTTTCTAGCAATGGGGCCACACATCGGTTTGGGGTGAGAGTTAGAGGCTTTGCAGCATGTGCCTTTGGTCTTTCTGCCTGTGTGTTCCATCATTTTGCCTGGTTTAGTCTAAAGATGATCCAGATGGCCAAAAGTGCCTTGCTGAGTAGTTATGCTGCATGGTCTGTTTAATTCTGATTTACCATGGTTCAGAACATCTTGAATTGCTTTTATACTAATTTTGTAATTTCATAAGCTCTCAAACTTCAGAGGTAGATAAATAAAATTATTAGTGTTACTAGAGTAAATTACCTTCCCCTCCATTATTTTTAGTGTCCTGCCTAGAATATGATAACATCATTATAATAAAATTATTGAATTCTGGCAACTGAACAGGGTGAGAATTTCGTCCAGCATATGGATTACTTCATTAGTAAAGTAAATAATGTTTAGAGGACACAAACATTTCATAGCACAAATGAAGTATAATAAATGAGCCAATTAAGAACTACTTGGTTTATTTGAAAACAGCATTGCTTTCCATTGAAAATGAAATAATGTTAAAAAAAATGAGAGCTCATTAAGCATTTATGTTTATGCTTTCTAAGATGTTAATATTTACTTCTTAATCAAGGTCACTGGGAAAAGTATATGTTTAGAAGTTCATTTAGGAGCCAATCTAAAATTAAATAGTCTATTATGTGGCATTTACATTCATGATCAGAAGATTGATACTGGACTAATAAATATGTCCAGTAAATGATAGTGTATAGGTTTTAAGTAGAAGAAAAGGTTGATCAAATTCAAAACTCTTTGGCAATAACTGCATTTATTTCATTCTAATTATTTTTAAATCGATAACTTGTATAATGTTTAGTTCCTATTTAAAAATCCTAATACGTAAGTCAGAAAGCTTATTTTCTCCTTGCTGAATGTAAAGAATTTGTAGAATGTGGTTTCCAGAGAAGTGAGTAGCATAAGGCTGGGAGAAGAAAAAACATTCCTTACTCGCATCAGCAGAAGAGTCTTTACCACCTTGTTCATCCATTTCATCACTACTCCAACAAGTCAAAGTGAGCATGTGCCAGCCTTAAATTGGGGGTCAACGACTCTTTTTAGATGGAATTTCAGCCCTATTGCAGCTTTTCAAAAGAAGTGTTTGTTGTTGACTGATGGGCAGAGGCTATCTTCCACTTTGTTTTTTCAGATTCCCTCTTAGCTAAGGTGTAGGTACGTTGGCTTCAGATTTAGAATGGGAAGTGTGTGTCCTGATGAAGCAGAGGTAATAAATAAAAGTCTAATCTGGTGACTGATGGAAGCATTGGGGATAGAAAGAGATGACCATTTTCCAGAGGTGGTTATTGCATCCAAGAATCTAGCTGAGGCAACTGCCCAGGGTGACTACTGGGAGTTGGTCAGGCTCTGGACCTTGTTCTTTGGTCTTTCCTATAACTCTCTGAGCCACTCATTAGCCTTTGAAATAAAGTCCTTTTAAAATGTTTTTATTTTTTATTAAAATTAGCTGTAGTTAGTATCAGTTGTTTGCATCTAAGAACCTAAGTCATTTAATATAATTAACCTTATCTCACCCAGAAAGGAACAAAACCAGAGAAGTTTATTTATTTTATTTTATTTTATTAAATCATGGCTGTGTACATAAATGCAGTCATGGGGTACAGTGTGCTCATTCTATATACAATCTGAAATATTTTCATCAAACTGGTTAAATGGTTATCATGTAATTTTCTTAGTTATTGTGTTAAGACATTTATATTCTACATTTTGAAAGATTCACATGTACCCTTGTAAGATGAACCATAGGCGTGGTCCCACCAATCACCCTCTCTCTACCCATCCTCCCCCCTCCTCTCCCCTCCCTCTCCCTTTCCCCCATATTCTTGGGCTATAATTGGATTAAGATCTGTTTTTCTACAAAGCCCCTGCTCTTTCTAATATGTTGTGCTTTGGAGATGGCTTGTTTTGCAAACAAAGGTGCCTGTGGGTCTAATTTCTATAACCTGCTGGAAAATCACTCATAGCTCATTATAACCTGTACACCCTTTCTTTCTGTAGTGGTGCTTTAATGAGACCAGTGACAGGTTTATTATCCTAACTAACTCAGGTTGTGTCTATGGTGCTGAAACAATTTTAAGTTCATTCAATATAGTGAGAAGAACAGTGTAAGTAAAAATGGCTGTAAAAATGAAGCTTGGCAGTGTGAAAGAGACTTGTCAACTTATTGCATATTTGACTTTTCAGGTCATTATTCTGCCATCAAACATAAAATAACAGCTTTAAAATAAAACCTGGCCATCTCCTGTTAGAGATGCTGAGGCTGCTTGAAGTGTTATAGATATGGAGCTGGCGCCAGGGTGACCAAGGCTTACTCCACTCGCCCCGTCTTTATGTGGAACATGCTCTCGAGATTGATGTTTGTTTTGAGTTAATTAGCCCAATGTAAACCTTCCATACTTTTGATTAGTCAGTTTCACACTAGCTGACTCCTCTGTGCATCTATGGTCTGACACCAACATAGAACTGGGACAGAGTGGGAGGGTGCGAGATGGTGGCTTCCAGGAGGCAGGGGATGAGGCTGTCTTTCCCTTGCAGGGCACCCCATCCTCTTCTTCATTGCATCCTAACAAAACCCTGAGTACAACTGACACTGTCTCAGAATAACAACAAAAAATTACAATTCACATTATAATTCTGTGACTTACCATGCTTTATGTTCCTACTCCCTTCTGACGGTTACAATATGTTTCTTCTTTTTTAATCTTATCTGGGCATATTTTGTGAAGTTTTGAAGGTGGTTATAGGTCTCTTATTTCGTGAAGTAGAAACCTTCCTGAGTAAATGCTCAGTTTAATTGACTACTTGATGTCAGGGGAAGTTTAGGGGTGCTGGTGGGAAGAAAAGCTTCAGATCTCAGGACCATCCCAAAGTTGTTTTCTAGGTCCTTCTGGGCTCTGCAACCTGGTCATTCTCATCTGTGAGGTCACTGCTGGGTCTGCTCCTGGAGCCTGTGGTGAGAACATGTTAAAAGTTCAATTCTACATCTCCTGGATGAAGGACTTAACTACAGATGGGACTTTACCTTACAAACACAGATAATGTAGACTAATCCTGTGTACCTCTATGTAAATCCAAAAAAGCAAAAAAGTTAGGTTGCACAGAAGTGTTTGTAAGGAGAAGGTGGTCACCTGCTTCTCCTTTTTTCTCCCCACTCCTCCTCTTCCTTTTCTTCCTCTTCTCTTCCAGCCCTACAGTCCCTTTTCCTGTATTCCTTATCCTGTCCTGCTTTCCAGACAGAATCTGTCAAGGCTGTCCTCCTAGCATGGGACACTTGGAACTTCTGATGTCTTCTGGATCTCATAAGGGCAGCTGGCAGACATTCTAGTAAGATAAACTCTGGCTACGTGGCTGTGCGGTGGCTGCTCCACATGGGTCTCTTCCCAAAGGACAAGATGGAAACCTGGGCAAAAGCCCTCCCACTGTCAGCTTTTCCTCAACTTACCAGATATGCTTCCAAATTAAGATGTTGAATCAAAGTGGAGCGGAGGTATTGACCACTCCTCACCAATACATCTTTATTGTTCTCTTTCCATAATCATCTAGGGTTGGAAGAACCATCCTTCTCATTCCCAGAATAGCAACTGCCCTGCCACTTTCTCCACGATACTGGTCAAGTTGAAACCAAAGAAATCAGTTTATTTTAAGATATGTTCCCAAACCTGTTTGTACTCTGTGTACGGGTGCAACATTTGATTCTATTGAGACTGGATATATACATGTTTTTCAGCACCTTGTAGTCATAATTTAGACACCTTTTTTGGAAGTTTCCATAGACAAACACTTCAAATACTTTTTTAAAAAGAGAGATAAGTCCACAAGGAAAGCCACATTCATCTGTTCTTTCCTTTTCTAACCCCTTCTCATTCCCTAGAGCAGTGTTTTTCAACCTTTTTTTTTTTTTATCTCATGGCACACTTGAACCTACAGTTACACTTCCACAGCACACTTAAATTATGCTGATCAAAAAAGTTATATATATATATATATATATATATATTTTTTTTTTTACTGTGCTTTGAATTTCTTTCAAAAATAATTTAATTGATGGTCTTTAAAAATTTTCATAGAACACCTAAGATCCTCTTGTAGCACACCAGTTGAAAAATCACTGCCCTAGAGGGAACCATTTTTATATAATTTTTGTTTCTGTTTTCTTGCCAATTATCTCTATGTCACTAGACAACATAGCATCATTGTGAGGATGGGAGCTGTCAGCCTGCAGAGAACTTCACCTCACCTGCAGGGGAATTCAGAGGTGGGTCCACCTCTGAATGGGGCTGAGATTATGGGGCTGGGCAACAGCTATATTTGTTACACCATTTCTCTATTGATTTAGAATAATCCATCCTCGCTGAAAACTCATTACATACTAAATGTATGGCTAAGATTAAATCTACTATAGTATTTAAATTAGGCATACCCAATTACTTGCAGATGTCTTAAAACGTGAAAACCACAACATTTATTATAAAGATTACCTATATATAGTAAGTATGTGTAACTGATAAATTGAATGTATGAGTCATAAGATGTGATCAATGGTTTGTCTCCCAATGTCCCTTTCAACTTTCTTCAGTGGGGGGAGAAGTTTTCTCAACTATTCAATCTGTCCTGGGGTCACATTATGGCACAAACGACAGTCATAATTCACAAGTGAAGAGTGTCCAGTCCAAGTTTTAACACATTGTTCTTTATTGAAAGGTAAGACCCCTCACCTTCTCCCAGCTGAGGTCTGGAGTGCAGTCGCTGCCTGTGCTCCTTCGTTACCCTCAGGTGGATTCTCTCCACCCCGCAGGGTTGAGGTGTAAGGAGGGATTCAGGTCTTTCTTGATAAGATGGCTTTGTGCCCTGTGGTCTTGGCATGGTTCAAGCCCACTCTTTCCCTACTGTTCCTTCCATAGGCTCTCTCAACAACCTCAAATGGAACATCTGACTTCCTGTTCCCTTGGCCTAGGAGACTGATTGTCAAGCCTTTTGTGGCATCCAGGAATGTATGCTCATCTGTAGTCTTTTGCTGCAAGATCTTTTTGTCCCTTCTAGAATGCACAGGTGACTTTTTCACTCTTTTTAACTTATGGCACATGGGAAATAAACATTCTTTATTCTACTAAGGAATGGGCATACCCAACCCCATGGATTTGCATCCAAAGCACTAAGTCAGCTGATCTTATACCTTCTAGTTTTCTCTCTGCATAGAACAGTTTCTAGCCCCCTGCCCCATGTACCCCCCATCTTTTGTCTCCATAAACACCCTAATTTATTATGCCTCCAGCTTTAGGGGTCATAGCTTGAGCTCTCTGTGGAGTCTGATTGGGCTCCTTCCAGTGCCCCCTAATAGGGCCAGACTTTGGGGTGAATATTTCTAGCTCCAGAAAGCAATTGGCAGCATAGTTGTGCTTAGAAGGCAAATGATCTTTTCTTTCTCTTTTTGTGTTATACCTGTGGAGAAATCGCTTCAACAGTCTTTCAGATTCATGCCAGGCAATAACTCAGAGTGTAAGCAAATCACAATATTAGCAACCGATATGTGTTTCTGATACACAAAGTATCTTTTGTGAGGCACTGTGGTTAGGAAATGGACTTGAATGACAAAATATGTCCATTGTATGGCTTGTGTGGCTTGGTAAGGAACTGTGCCAGTAACTTTCCTGACTATGTCACTGGTATAATAAACCAGGCAATTTCTCATGCCACCAAGGACAGATTGTTCAGAAGATCTTTCCACCTTCCAAACTTCTCATGGAAGTGAAAGGAAACAAGGATGGGGATCTCTCTCCTGTCCCCAAATATGCCTCTCACTGGGATGTCAATCCATCTTTCTGGCAACCCCAAAGATACATGTTTCTTCGATCCTGCACACAAGTTTATTTGCCCTTGCTACTTGCACATCAGGTGGCACCTGATGTAGGGTAAACCCCGGTAGTTCCAATGGTGCAGTCTTTTCAAAGTGTCAGAGGTGCTGTATTGCTCCCCAAATGAGAAATATCCCCCTTTGGAGTTCGATGGAGGATGATTTGTCTGAGTTGGGATCCAATAGTGGAGTTATTATGGGTCCCTGCCTGTGGACTACTGAAGCCCTAGAGCAGCAGATCTGCCACAAAGGATAATGAAGACCCATGTGCTCCCTTGACCTGAAAACACCTGGAGCAAGGCTCTGCATGGAGATGAGAGAGTTTTAGGCTGGGAGAGGACTTGCATTCAGGAAGTTAATGCAGACAAAGATCCTTGAAAGGAGTTCATGTCTCTGGTAGGAAACAAAAACAAAGAAGGAGATTGAGTGGTGGGCCAGACTTCCTCATCAGCTATCTCACAAGGAGCAGTGCAACTAAGGCTCTTATGAAAATGGATGAATAAAGAGGAAACTGATGGCTTTTCAAACTTCAAGAGATACAGCAAAGGTTTTAGACATATGGAAGCCAAAAAAAAAAAAAACAAAAAAAAAACCCAAAACCCCAAAAAACCCCCAAACCAAAAAAACAACAAAAATCCAAAAACAAACCTAAAGAGAATACAAGGAAAAGACTAGTAGGGATGTAATGAAGGAGATGAATTAGTCTACAAGCTAGAGCAATTTGCTAGAAGAACAGTTCGAAGATCAAGACAAGGGGATCCCTTTAGAGATTAGGGTGGTTTGTTCTGAGCCGTGCAAGGTTCTCAAATTCCCTGAAACTTTGAAAGTACATAGAGAAGATGAGGTCTAAAGACATTGACAAACCAGTCTCATTTATCTTGGTGGTAACACATGGAGCTCTTGATGAAAACTATTGTTGCTTTAGGCAGCACCTTATAAAATTGATCTTGCTCTCCGTGTGGGAGCCCTTTTCAAGTGGAAGACTGGCCTTGGTGCCTTGGCTTATCTCTCCCAGAGGAAATTGCTGACTGTAAGTGGTGAATCCTTAAAATTCCTACTTTCACCATATTAAGGTGCCCAAGCAACTTGAATAACTATGGATATGAAGTGTTTCAATAAATTCTCTCTTCCTCTCTCTCTATTTTTTTAAGACCAGTGTTACCCCTAGTTCAGAGACCCATGTCATAATTATCTGGGGGTATTTTTCACCTTTTGAATGGAGCATGATAGCTATTTCTTTGTCAGACTGCATAATCAGCAGAAAGAATTTGTATCATACAAGACCGACATGAGAGCCCTGAGAAGTTGAGGCCAAATGTAACATCTAGGACCTTCCTACACTACCAAGACTGGCCAAGGTCATGCAAAGTGAACATTTGCAGGTACCCATAATCTAGCTCATGGCTGGTAGGCATCTTTGGTAGTAAGATGCCATCTTGGCATCTATAAAACCTAGCAACTGTTTACCTTTTGTCAGATTTGGTAAAGAGTGATTTTCTCATTAAAGGAAAATTTTGACTTTCCAACTCTACATTCCAACTCTGTAATCCATTCTTTCTGAGCTGAAGTCTCATAAGGTAGAACAAAGCTGAGATTGTTCTAATATGAAATGAAAATGATATCTCCATACAAGGAATAAAACCATTTCTCCAAACCTCAGTGAACTCTGGACAGGTGGCTGCTCATTCTTTAGAAAGACAAATATCTATGTAGCTGTTTCTCCTAAACTGCTAGCTCAAAAAGAGTTTTTTTTCTTTATGACTTGACAGAAAAACCAGTTCCCTGATGAAGCAATTTGCTCGAGATAATTATAGTCAGTGGGCTATGGTAGACATCAGTCTCAACTGTGGCAAATTCTGATAGCTTCCAGTATTGTTTGATCTTTCCCAAGGGGCCAAAATCTCAGCTGTGTTCTCCTGAGCCATGTTAATGACCTTGCTGCATGGTCAGGCAGGACAGAGAGTCACTTAAGACCAAATAATTAACGGTGCCTGCATAAGGATGGGCTCCCATGGAAACAGATTAGCATTCACTGGTAATTTCCAGCATTTCCCTTGATTGGGGGAAATTATATGGACGTGGATTTAGATGCTCTTTTTCATCAGACGACTCCTGATAGTTTTGCTGGCTATGAGGACAGTTCTCACCTCATCTTCATTTTAAGGCTACCTTCCCCTGCATCTGGAGTCACCTTCCTATGAAATGGTGATGCCTGAATTCCCATAGAGTTCATCACTCCAGAAAAGGGACAAACTATCTGGCTCATCACCAGGGGTGAAAAAAGACTTTTGATTTGTTGGGTGTAGTAGGTAGATATGATGTACCCAGGATGGATAGTGAATTACAGGATGGAAAAATTTTTCTCCTTCTGCAATTTATATATGCATGTGTAGCCCCCAACTGCTAACAGTGAAAACTTGTCAGAAAAGTTGGTGACAATATTTTACATCCCCTTGAGGGGAAAGCCTAAATTCAATGAGCCACTGTAACTAAGTGTCTTCAGGTGATCTCTTTAATAAACTATCAGTGATTCTGCAAATGGGCTCTCTAATGCAACACGTGCAGGCAATTGGCATTAGAGAATAGAATGTCTCTCTTGCCAGAAAGGCCAGATAGGAGGATGATGGGAACTACTGTTCAGTTCCTTTATACATGGATGAGATGGCTGGAATCTAGGTCTCTTTCGAGTACCTCAGTCCACAGTGTGCCTGTATTTCAACTGGTAATCAAAACAAATCGTTTCCAAGATAGACTTTCCTAATTTAGGAAATTTTGTGAATTATTTAAAGTTAAATTTCATTAGGCATAAGCCAAAATGTTAACTAGGACCTTCCTTCACTACCAAGATCGGCCAAGGTCATGCAAAGTGAACATTTGCAGGTACCCATAATCTAGCTCATGGCTGGTTGGCATCTTTGGTAGTAAGACGCCATCTTGACATCTATAAAACCTGGAATTTTTTTTTACCATAATATTTTCCCTTGTCTAAATGAAATAGAGATTACTTTAATGGAAGATTTTACTGTTCTTGTCAAATATGTTTTTAATATATAATTTTTCAAAGAGGCATGTATATTTGTTTTGTGATCAGGAAGAAAAATTCATAAATATGTTTTAGTGATTCTTTTTCATGTTTGGAATTTTTGTCCTGGATTAAGGATAAATTCGGAAGGTTGTTCACAAATGGAGTATAGATTGTTATCCAGCATCTCAATATTCTTCATTCATTTCAGACTTCCCTGGTATGTATTTATCAGAGCCAAAAGTGAAATTGCGAGATTCAAGAAGTATCCTCACCCCCAGGAGAAATCCACATATATTCTAAAATATTATTATAAATAAAAGTAAGCTAGTTGGAATGAAAAGAAAATAGCACATTTAAATTTTTATTCCTTTTTTGATTCAGAGATTTAATTTTTTAAAAATGGATTTTGGCCTCCATTTATTTTATTTTTATCTGTTTATTACCAAGAATATTGCTTAAATTTATTCTAACTTTTTAGCTTTCCTTAACTGTATTTTTTATTTTGTTAAAGAGAGTATTTAGAACAACATGTATAATAATTTACATGAAGCCCCTTTAGAAAGGATATTAAGGTGATTGTATAAAAATTGTCTTAAAGGTTCTGTGAGATGGATATGGAACAAATAGTTTATTCTCGTTGATGCATTCAAGTTGAACTCATCTTGATTCACCATATGGTATATTTTAGTTCTTTGGTAAGTATTTTCTATGACCCACATCTCATTGAAGTAGCTGGGGGAATTTATAGAATGTGGCAATTTAAGCATAGAATCCTCACAAAGAGATGACAGGAAGCAGACGAAGAAAGAGCTGGACTTCTCTGTTGTTAGATCGATGTGTTTAAATTGGACTGCAATGCTACAGATCTTCTGTTGTATCTACGGTATTTATATTATGGAGATGAAGAACTGGCTCTGAAGTTATCAAAGCATTAATTAAAATGTCAATCACAATGTCATATCATTGAAATCTTGGGCTTAATTTCTCTACACCTCAGTTTCCTTATCTGCAATATGGGTGCCATTTTATTTATTTATTATAGTTATCAGTGTATCTATATACAGGGCCTATAAATTATATATTATTTGCTCAAATCATATGAATTAGGCACTAACTCTGATTTTATGGTAACAACTGGAGAGGTTTAGTAACCCAAGACTTCATAATTAGTAAGTGACAGAGTCTGGTTAAGGCTGACACAGCTTCCAAAACTGCTGTGCTCCAGTACTAAAGTACTTTTCCCTTTATGCCCTTAGGACTCAGTTGGCATCTGCTTTATAAGACCTGTGAAATCCAAGAGAAAGAGAAACAGTGTTGGAAATAAAAAGAGACCAAGAAAGAATGAAAGAAAGGGAGAGACTGAGAGAGAAGTGTTAGGTTAAGACCTAAACATACTTTATTGACTTGAGTAAAAAGGGAGTGAATGCTAATCATGAGAAATGTTTTTAAGAGCAAAGTGGATCTGTCAGATCATTTATCCAAATTCAACTATATGCATTCAATACAAAAATTATCTATTATTCATGTATTACAGCATGAACATTATATATTTGCTAATTACTACATTACCCAACCAAAACATCAAAAGCTAAAACAAAATAGCAGTTTTATCTCATGTGGAGAGAGACAGTATGCACAAAAACACAGTGTGATTTGTGGGTGATTCAGGGAGTTATCAAGGTTAATTTTAACAATATGAATTATTTTCTTTATGTGCTTTATTTTTGAACATAACTGGTGTTAGAGGTGATTTCATTATGGTGTTAACGTAGATGGATTTCTGTGGGTTAGATTAATCGTCGCATAATTTATTACTATTCGTAGATTTGTGCCAACACATTGACACTCTGCAAAAATCTTTGAACTCGATGCATTTTATGGCAAAGGCAATGTTTTAAGTTTGTTATTTCCTAGTTTGTTTATATTTATGTAGTTTGCACCTTAGTCACAAAATATATTCCTTTTCATATAGAAAAATTGTTATAATGGCTGTCACCTCCCCAGAAAGCCATTCCCCAGACCCTGGAAACTACTATCGACCTGAAATGTGCCCTCTCCATTTACAAAGAAAACAACACCACGATACCAACTAGAAAGTAATCTGCTCGAGATGACTCATAAAGCTGAAAAACCTACCCATGGAAATGCTTTGAAAGCCTTGGAAGAAATATGCCATCAAAATGCAGATATGTTTTCACTTAAAAAGAAAAAAAAAATGTTTCTGTGTGGAAACTGGTTTACATAGGATTTGGAGTTAACATTCCAGTTTTTCGACTGATTGAAACCACTGGCTGTTTTATTTACTGATGTTCTTTGGCCTTAGTTCCATCTGCTGTTCATTGTTAGGGTTTGCAAAATTCCTGGGATTGTATATTGTATATCCTCCAGCAGATCTCTTTGTTGTGCTTTCTTTTTTAGGCTGTTGGTTCAGCTTTCCTTGGTAGCTCAGTATTTATGCTAAAAGAGGGTTGTAGTGTAGTTCATCCATGACCCGAACTACAAATTCCTAATTGCCAGAAGAAATATCAAAGCAAATGGGAATTGCTATAGTTTTAATTACTGTGACCTTATTACCTACCCTAACTTTTTTGCTTTTGATAACTGGGTTTGTCTGTCTTTCTCCCATTTTTGTTTGTTCCTTATACTGCAAATGTTCAGCTGACCTTGTTACCAGGTATTGTTAGGACATACTTCACTACACCTGCCCATATAGGAAGTTCTCTCTCCTCTGCTGCTTCCTGTAGGGCCTGAACTGGCCTCTTGGTTCCTCCAAACTAGGGTGTTGAAGTCTTAACATCCCCTCCCCCAGTACTTCACTATGTGACCTTATTTGGAGATAGAATCTTTATGAAGATAATCAAGTTAAAATGAGGGGGGTTAATTATAGAGCTCCCTAATCTGGTACGATAGGGATCATGACAAATGAGGCAATTGGGAAACACTGGCAGAGCTGTGGCTGTAGGTGAATGTTGGAGGTAACTGCTACAAGTCAAGTTCTGCTGCCAGAACTACCAGATGCTTGGAGAGAGGTGTGGAAGAACGGCTGCTTAGTGTCTTTGGTGGAAGCATGGTCCCGTGGATACCTTGATCTTGGAGTCCTAGATTCTAGGACTGTGAGACAACATTTCTAGTCTGGTTTCAACATTTCTGGTATTTTGCACCTGCAGCCCTAGCAAATTAATGCTCTTGTCCTCTACTCTTGTTACCCCTTCTAGCTCTTGATGTCCCTTCCTGTGTTCCCAAATCTTCCCAGTTCTTTGCCTTTTTCTTGCTATTTCTTCAGCATAGATTGTCCTTCTCTCATATCAATACAGTCAAAATTTATCCTTCAGTTAGGTCTTGTCTCTCCAATGCCAAATTTGTTTATGAGAATTTCATAAATTTGATGCGCCACTTTGACATCCTCAGTTCAATCCTCTAAAGCCAGAGGAGACATCTAAGCCCATGTGTTTTGTTAAGTGTGTTAATATGTTTGCTAAATGAATTATTGGAAGAAGGCATAAGATTTTCACATGGAAACTGATATAATTAGGTGTAGATCTCTGGGGAAGAGGGTAAGAAGTCCACATTGATGGGAAGGTCAGTGATGGGTTGCAAACTGTCTCTATCCAACCCAAGCTCAGTTAGTTTCTGGGCATTTCCTCAGAGGCCCTAGAAAATTTTTTTTTAATTTAACTTATTTTATTTCAGCTCAGGCAGCAAAACCACTACAAAAAGTTCTCTTAAGTTTTATTCTGGCTCACTCTTTTTTTATACTTAGCATTTAATATGAAAACTTATTTTGGGGTACAGTGTAACCCAACTGATTTGCTGTCAGTCAAATTTTTCCAACTCCGTTGAAATAGAATAATCAACGTATTTTCCATTGTGCAGTGATTCTTTGAACATATATAAAATTTTATATATGTCAGGACCATAGACTTCTGTTGATTTATTTTAGGGTTAACTTTATATTATTTTAATTATTGTAACTCCAGAATAAATCTGAATATCTTATAGGATATGTTCCTTTTTCATTACAAAAAAAGGTATTTAGATATTTTAAATATACTTATTTAGATATTTTAAATATATTTAAATATATCAAGATAATTTAAAATATACATAGGTTGCCAAAAATATATATACACTATTTAAGAGATATTATCTATGTATT
Source organism: Otolemur garnettii (assembly GCF_000181295.1). Lineage (NCBI taxonomy): Eukaryota > Metazoa > Chordata > Mammalia > Primates > Galagidae > Otolemur > Otolemur garnettii. Next base: position 20,617,607 of record NW_003852399.1, on the reverse strand, counting down.
GCTTTTCAAGATTGAATTGAAGGAACTGTTACTGGTCAAGTTTACCTAGACATACTATACATCCATTTTACCTATAATTTGTATAATTTTGGGGAATGATCACTTTTACTTCCAACAAGATCGCTTTAAATGTGTATACATTTTTTTGACATGTCACTATTGTTTACCTTTGAGTTTAAGCTAAAAGTTTCTTCTAGAAAAATCAAAATCTTTAGTTATTTGGCACTGTTATTAGTTAACATGAATTTTCAATTTTTAGAGAAATTTTACAATTTAATTTATGCTTACTATATTATTAGAGTCATTTATAATTATCATATACGTTTGTCATTTTCCTTCCATTAAATAGCAGAATGATTATTCACCTGAGACTATTTCATTTTTCTTCAGATTCTTTACTTAAGTGAATTTTCATTGCTAGTAAACTTTTAGTCACTTTTCCTGAGTTTCATAAGTAGAGAATGGCTGAAATCAAAAAATAATGCTTTTTAAAAAACATTTCCATGTTCTTATATATGTTTCTCAATTTGTTTTTTATTGTAATTGGCCAGAATTAAAAAAAAAAAAAAAGAAATGGTTAGAGTAGGTCTCCTTGCTGATTCCTGTTTGATGGAAATTTTTAGCTCTTGAATTAAGCAGGAATAAGTATGGGATTTTTGTCAAGTGCCTTTTCAGTGTCTTGTGAGATGATTATTCATTTCAACTATTCTTGTAGGTTGGCAGTTATTTGTACATGTATTTGTTTATGAGAATTAAAACATTTCTTTAAAAATTCTAAGTAGAATTTTTATTGGATTTGATCAAGTTTATGGGTTAATATTGGGAGAACTTATATCTTTATGATATCAAGTGAATTCATCCAAGAACACAGAATATATCTCCATTTATCTAGACAATTGTCTACATAATTTATTAAAGTTTAACATTTTTTAAAATTGAGTTTTTATGTATTTTTTATAACGATAATTCCCTGATTTCTTAAATTGGGGTTGTGAACTAGGCTCTCCTATTGTTTGTTAATTTAGGTGTTTTTTCTAGATAAATGTTATCTGAAAGCAACTACAATTTTATATGTTTCCTTACAAAGCTTACACCTATCATCAACGTCATCATTATTATCCTCTTACCCATAGTATTGTCCAGGAGTTCTGGTGCTGTGTTAAATCTCACCGTTGCTAGTGGGTAATCCTGCTCCTTAAAATTGACTTACAGAGTTCTTCATGTTTTTCTGTTAAGAATATGATTAATTATAGTTGAAGGTTTTTTTTTTTTCTTTTTGGCTGTGTATAAATACAAACTTTAACAAGCAAAGCACATTTCCTCTCATTTCAAGTTTATAATCAGTTTTTTCCCTAATAAATGAATCTGGAATACTTCAAATCTTTCTTTGTTTCTAACAAAGCAGTCACATTGCTTTTCCCCCCACTTGATATGACAAATTATATTGATCAAATTTTATGAGCTATAACCTGCATACCTTAAATTTCCCCACTTTTATGGTATATAACTGAGTGGTTTTTAGGATATTTATAAAGCTGTGACACCATCACCTCTATCTAGTTCCATAATATTTTAATCATCCCCAAAGAATCCCTGTACCCTATAAGCAGTTACTCACTGTGTCCTCCATCCAGCCAATGGCAACCACCAAGCCGCTTTCTGTTTCTATGGATTTGCGGCTGCTTAGTGTCTTTGGTGGAAGCATGGTCCCGTGGATACCTTGATCTTGGACCCCTAGATTCTAGGACTGTGAGACAACATTTCTAGTCTGGTTTCTAGACAGCTCATATAAATGGAATCAGACATGTCATGTGGCCTTTCATGTCTGCTTCTTTCGTGTGGAACAGTGTTTTCAAGGTTCATCTATGATGTACCATGTATAAGCACTTCATTCCTTTCATAACTGAGTAACACTCAATTGTAGGGAAATGCTATTCTTGTTTATTAATTCATCTATGGATAAAGACCTGGGTGGTTTCTACTTGTGTAGCTATTATAGACAATGCTACTATGGATATTTGGTATTTTTTCCAAGTACATATGCTTGAATTTCTCTTAGGCATATACCTAGGAGTAGAATTACAGTGTAATAAGGTAACCCTATGTTGAAGTATATAACAAATGGACAAACTATTTTTGAAAGTTGCTGTACCTTTTTCATTCCCACCAGCAATTATTATAACCATCCTAGTAGGGGACAAGTAGTGTGTAAGTGGTTTAATTCGTACTTCCCTAAAGACTAATGCTGTTGAGCATCTTTTCATGTGTTATCTGTTTAATTCCTTTGCCTTTAACTATGCTATTTGTGTTTTTATTGTTGAAATGTAAGAGTTCTTGCAATCTGGGTGCTTTTAATATTTTTGTATTGCCTAATCGCTGTGGCTGCAGCCTCTAGTACAATGTTGAATAAAAATTGTGAAAGCAAACATCCTTTTCTTGCTCTAATTTTAGGAGGAAAGCTTTCATTGTTCACCATTTAGTATGATGTTATTTGTGAGATTTCCATAAACACCATTTTTCTGGCTGAGGAAGTTCCCTTCTATTCCTTGTTTCTGAATGTTTTTGATGATAAAGGGTGCTGGATTCTATCAAATGCCTTTTCAGCATCTATTGAGATGATCATGTGTTTTCTGTTCTTTATTTTATTAATATTTTGTTAATGTGGTTGTATTATGTCAATAGATTTTCATATCTTTTTTTTTTTTTTTTTGAGACAGAGCCTCAAGCTGTCCCCCTGGGTAGAGGGCTGTGGCATCACAGCTCACAGCAACCTCCAACTCCTGGGCTCAAGCGAGTCTCCTGCCTCCGCCTCCCAAGTAGCTGGGACCACAGGCACCTGCCACAATGCCCAGCTATTTTTTGGTTGCAGCCATCATTGTTTTTGGCGGGCGGGGCTGGATTCAAACCCGCCACCTTAGGTGTATGTGGCTGGCTCCTTAGCCACTTGAGCCATAGGCCCTGAGCCAGATTTTCATATCTTGAGCCAACTTTGCATTCTTGGAATAAGACCCACTTGGCCATCATGTATAATACAGTTTAGATGTTCCTAATAATTGCAGAGGATTTTTGTTTTATATTTGTAAAAGATATTGATCTGTATCATTTTTTTGTGGCATCTATCTGGCTTTGAGATAATAATAATAGTAATTTCATCCAATGAGTTGGGAAATATTCCTTTGTTTTATATTTTGGGGAAGAGATTGAGAAGAATTGGTGTTAATTTTTTTGTCATGTGAATGCTTCCCTTGAGGTTAGTTCCAAGGACTCCTCAGAGTTTCCCTAAAGGAAAGCATCTCCCCAAGGCTCCCTGATGCAGGTAGTGCTATTCTCACTGGTTCCTCAGTGCCTGCTCCCTGCACACGCAGCTTCTGTCTCTACTATTAAATCTCCCCTTTTTTTCTATTAGTACCTGAAATTGCTATTCAAGTTCCAGAAACTGGCCTCAAGCTATCCAGTGGTTTCTTAGAGTTCCTTACAAGATATAAGGGAGCATCTCTTTCTTCCCTCCATGAAGGAAGGGGAAAATGCTACCATATTCTAAGAGGTTTCACTATAGAAATGTCCTTTTCCCCTTCTTTGAACTTTAAATATTTGTTCTTGTTGTAGTGATTGTGAGAATTGCTTCAATGATATTTAACCTATTACTTTGAGGTAGGTACTATTATTTGGTTCTTGACCTCAGAAACTGTCATGACAAATAGAAAGAGATTCATTTAAATATTTTAGTATATATCCGATGACATTAATCATGTTCTGTAATGACAATGCAGCACAATTAAAAATTGAGAAAATAATAGTTATTCTTAAAAATGTCAATGAAAACTTGCAAGAAGGCCTACTAAACAGCTATAAGATGTTGTAATATTGGAAGAGGATTAGACAAACAGATAGAATAGAATAGTAGGCCCAGAAACACAGTCTTATGTATATGAGAACATGGATTATAACAAATGACAGTAGAAATTAATGAACAAAGAACTGAGAATTAGAAATGTCTCTTAGACAGTTCATTATCCAAATGAAGAAGCTAAGAGTTAAATTCCTGTCTTATTCTGTTCTACAAAATTCATTTAAATGAATTCATTTAAAGAACAAATTGTAAAAAATGAAACTTTAGAAGAATTTGTACAAATTTATATAATATTGAATTTGTACAATATTTATAACCATTGGGTAGAAAACATCTTTAATCATAACACTAGGAGCCCATTACATAAAGGAATGTATTGTTGAATAATTTTTAAAAATTACATAAAAATCATCAAAATAGATAAGAAAGTAGTTATAAAGAAGGAAAAGATATGAAAGGCAATTCTCTTAAGAGGAGATTCAAGTGACTAATGTAAAAGCTCAGTATCATTAGTTCTAGAAAAGAAAAATTATAATAAAAATAAGATCCTGTTCTATACTTATCAGGTTAGCAAACATTTAAAAAGTCATGTCATACCAAATGTGATGGTTTTTCTAGAGTGTCCATAACAAAAACTACCACAAATTTAGTGGTTTGAAAATAGAAATGTATTGTTTCACAGGTTTAGAACCTAGAAATCTGAGATTAAGATTTTTATGAGGACTGTGAGGGAGAAATCTGTTTCATGTCTCCTGTCACCTGGGGCCAATGCCCACCTTTCTAACCACCAGGGGCCTGACAAAGGGGCTGACATGGCCCAAGGCCTTCTGTGAGGCCTGTCACCAGGGCCAAGGACTGAGCTACCTTCTGCTAGTGGTCCTTTTGTGCTCCTCAAGCTGGGCAGCATGCCTCCTTGCTTCTGGTAGTTTTCTGGGAGTCTTTGGTGTTTCTTGGGTTTCTCTGTATCACTCTGATTTCTGCCTTTATCTTCACAAGGTGTTCTCCCTGTGAGCCTGCATGTGTCGGGCTGTGGGAGAGAGAAACTCACAATAGGGCAGATTAATAAGAGAAAGAGATTACAGATTTATTTACTATGCACATGGAGAGAATCACAGAGTGGTTACTCAGTATCCCAATGGGGTCCAGAAGTTTACATACCCTCATTTTAGAGGGGAAAGGGAGATGAGGGATATAGATAACCACTGATTACCTTTCAACACAATTACTAAAAAGAATGAATAGATACTTGGGAAAATAAATGGATGGGGGGAAATGGATTAACTTGTAAATGATTTGCTTTGGAAATTAAATTAACCTGAGAGATAGTTATTATCTATAAAAAGATTTCAGCCAGATTTAGCTGCATTCTTTCTCTTCTTTCCTGCAATATTTTGAGAGAACAGGGAGGGGAAGGAAAGGTCTTGTTCTTGGTGGGTCTGTCTGGTTTCTATGAAGGTTGAGGGAAAGCCCCTCCCAAAGCCTGTTGATCACAGGGCCTTTAACTCAACATGCTCTTTATAGCCAGGAGTTATATTTTGGGCTTCTGAAATTCCTTGAGGTCCTTCACATGTCTGTGTCTGAGTTTCCCCATTTTCTATGGATACTCACTATACTTGATTAAAGCTTGCCCTATTCCATTATAGCCTCATAATTTCACCTTTATTTTATCTCCACATGAGGTCACATTCTGACAGGGTTAGGGTTAGGACTTCAACATACAAATTTTGGGGCAGGACACAATTCAACTCATAATACCAAGTATTGCTAAGGATGTGGAGTATGCAAGCTCTCCTATAGCACTAAGGAAAACATAAATTAGTACTATTGCTTTGAAAAGCAATTTGAAGCTATCTACCAAAAAGAACACATACACTATGACTATAACCCCGTCATGTTACTTCTAGATATCTGACCGAGAGCCCTTATCACGTACAAGATGTTGCTCATTGTGGTATTGTTTAAAATGGGAAAAATAGGAGACTAGATAAATGGACAAGGGGAATGAAAGAACTGTTGCTTCATGTTGCAACGTGGATAGGTATCAAAAACAGAAGCTGAATACATAAAAAGTTATGAAATGATTAATGTACTATGGGAAGATAAATGTAAATTTTCATACTGTATGTTGTCTAGCTCTCTGCATATGTAGGATTAGGCATATAAATCTGGGACGAGAAGGATATACCGTACATTTAAGGCAGTTAAAATATTTTTCAGCTTTAGTGGGGAGGGAAGGAAGGAGATGGGATTTCAGAGTCATTGATGGGGCTGCCACTATATTTAATGTTTAGTTTTCTACAAAAAGTAAATAAAGAAAATATAGCATAATATTAATATTTATTAAATCTGGTTTGGGCACATGGGTTTTCATTATATTAGTCTCTCTAATTTTCTGTATGTTTGCAATATTTTATAAGAAAAATATTTTTGAAAATCTCAGCAGGGTAGAACAATGTGCTGACAATAATAAGATAAAAATGAAGAGGCAGGAATGAAAGAAAAAGTCCTAATCTTGAATCAAAAAGAAATCCCACCAATTGGATGCACACACAGCAGGGGGCATGTGGGTTAAAAGAATTTGTTTAAATATCCAGATTTGATTTAATTACAATGTCATGTGTCAATACCATTAAGCCTGGCCAGCAAATCTAATTTGTCCTAACATGGAACAGTATAAGTGTAGTGTCTAAAACAGAAAAATGATAGCAGTGCTGACCTCCATAGCAGGCAGTACCTAGGTTGCTCAATTTCAGAGACACCAGAAACTGTATATAGGGCAATGGTCAGAGCAGTGAGAGGGACACCGAGTGATGTGCAGCAACAGATAATGCTTGCTTAGGAAAGACAGGGCTCCAGAGAGACAGGGTGACTATGGTTGTTCATTGCTATCCCATGTGAGTAAGATTTGGCCTCTGTGCTGAGGCCTAATGGATAGAACAAGAGTTCAAGGGATGGAAATTGGATGTTACAAATGCTTGTGAATTTTATGGTTTACCTCAAGATAAAGAAGAACTTTCCAATTGGACTGGCCAAATATGACATGGTCTTCCTCAGAAAGCAGTACATTCCTCACCACTAACTGTTCTTAAGAAAAGCCCATGACTTTATATATTGTTGTGGTTGTGGGTGACACAAGGGAAGCTTCCCTTTCACCACCAGAAGGTTCCTTGAAAGATCAACTCACAATCAGGCAGATGAATAAGAGAAAGAGGTTGCAAATTTATTTACCGTGCACACAAGGAGAATCACAGACTGACTGCCCAGTATCTCAGTAGGGTCTAGCAGTTTATATATCCTCACTTTAGAGGGGAGAGAGTGATGAGAAATACAGATAGTTTTGTTTAGGGGACAATAAATTGGGGGAATCAGATTGACTTTGTAAATGACTCTCTTTGGAAATTAAGTTAACCTAAGAGACCATCATGACTTTTAAAATAAGATGACCCAGTTCTGGTTGTATTCTTGATCGTCTTACCCGAAATATTTTGAGATAGCTGGGGTTGGGAGGGAAGGAATAGAAGTGTTCTTACTGATGGGCACATCGGGTTTTATGCAGATAGAGAGAAAGCCCCTTCTAAGGCCTGTTTCTCTCTCAGAGCCTTTAATTCAAAATGCCCTCTATCCCCACGAGTCATGTTTTCAGGTGAAATTCCCTGAGCTCCTCCAGAATTTGGGGTTTCTTGGGCCAGTAAAACTGCAAATAAATACGTATGTACAGTTGAGCCTTGAACTGCACAGTTTCAAACTATGTGAGTCCACTTAGAGACAGATGTGAAACTTGTTGGGGTTCATGGCAGCTACCTGTGTCCTAAAATGTCTGAGTTTCAGGCAGCTGTCTGCATCCTTGGTTGTTGGGGTGCTTACACACGAAGAATGACCAGACCCACCAAAGCAAGGCAAGCATGAAACAAAGTTTATTCAGAAAAAAAAAAGATAGTTTTATAGAGTAAGAGCAAGATACAGGTTTACAGAACAAGAAACATTTGTCAGAGACAATAATGGGTCCCCACTGTCGCGACAAAGAAAGGGTTTGAATACGGCTGGGTTTTCTGTTTTAATACTGTCGGGATTCAGCCTACCTTGTGGTTCAGAGGTCACTTTTGGGACCAGAGTTTTATTGTGCATGAGGAACTCCCATGAGCCTCTCTGAGAGCCCATGAAGAGGGGTGTGAACCTCAATGTAGATTTAAGCTAATGACATAACAATTAGTCTTGAGTCTGCTCTAGGTTGCCTTTAAGACTCTATTGTACTTATGAAGCTTGGCCTGTGAGCTAGCATCTTCTATATCTTTTTTCAGTTACCATGCTGAGTTTTTGGTCAGTAGATTAGTAGAGTCTTCCCTCCTGTCCACTTGTGAACAATCATTAAACACAGGATTAAGGTGCGATGGGGGCCAGACCCTGCCCTTGTCCATTTTCCCTAGGAGAGCTGTATTTCCAGCTATCTGCCTAACAAACCCATGTATGGAAAGGGCTGACTTTTGATATTTAGACTTCAGTAGGGCAGACTGCAGAGACCCAAGTATGTGCATATTCTGGTATATGTGGGGGTCTTAGAACCAACTGGAGAACCAACAAGAAGTTTTCAACTTGCCCTTTGGCTAAGAAATATTGTTTCAATCAAACAGACAAATATCATAAACAGATATTCATATTCCACCATCATTTCATAAAGTAAGTAAAAGTTTAACATAATGAAGCACATCCACTTATCTCCTCAAGAAAAGAAAGTTGGCCACACATTGCATTGCTATTTTTTAGAAGTATATATTTCAGTGTTTTCAGATAAAGGAAGAATTTCAACATATTTTGTGTTTGTTATATGGTATGTACTTGTTTCCTTGATTACACACATGAATTGGGGAACTGATAGTATGCAGTGAAGTGAAATTCCAATAGCAAAGCTATTCTTGACATTGATTTTTATTGTTAGTCAAACATACTATTTGATCTAGTGGTGAAAGCAAATTCTATTCATCAATGTCACTTTACTTAATTTAGATAATTCCAAGTGGGTTTGAGAAAAACGAAAGAACAACAGCTAATTTGTCTCTAGCCTCTCTTCTTTCTCTTTCTTTTTAGGACAGAACAGAAAGGATTCTGAAAGCCAGATCTGCTAAGAGAGCAGTTGGACCTAGAGGCTTCAAGTATTATCCTCTTTGTACCAAGCAGCTATATGTTGGGGTGAAACTTCCTGAGCTCTTTTAGACACATGCACAGGAAGGGCTCCATGCAGCTGCTCATTATGCATGCCCCCTAGGACCTCATGGAGAGGACTGTCCTTTCTCACAGACGGGGCTTGTGCAGAGACATTGCTTAGAATGGCCTTTCTTAACCTCTACGCTTGTCTTTTGGACCAGGATTCTTTCTTGTCAGAGGTCGTCTTGTGTGCTATAAGACGTTTTGCAGCATTCTTGATCTGTTAGTATTAGATGCCAGTAGCATCTTCCCTCACTCCAGTCGTGTCCATTAAAAATGTCTTTGGCCAAGCCGGATGTGTCCTGGGCAAAATTACTCCCAGTGAAGGACCACACCATTTGGAAGGTCTTTAGTCTCTTCCCAACCTGGAGACATTAGGATCCTCTACATGAAATGCACTGAAGCGAGGCAGAGAGGCTTATCCCTCACTTGTCTGTGTGGCTTTCCCCCCCCCAATCATCTTTAAGCATAGATGAAGATCGGGAAGGGGATAAGGGTGGGCAGTTTTATAGGCTGTCTATTTAGTCAGAGATTTTTCTTCTTTTGAACATGGATAAAAATATCTGGGAACAAGTTTCAGCTGCTCTTGAGTGTAGGGAAACTGGTGAACCTTTAAATTCCACAGCTGCCCTCTGCATTAATCAGTTTTGATGAAGTCTGCAGCTCTTTTATCTTGCTGTTTCTTTCTTTTCTTCCCCCCCCCCCAAATTACCTCAAGGTATTTGGAAAATATTTTTAAAGTTTTGCAGTCTGACCATTACATTTCTGTCATTTGCCAAAAGCCATCCAAGAAGTTAACTTAATTACGTGGGGGAAATCCCTCCTTCTGTAGGCACCTATCTCCCAGATACGCACATATGACTTCTCTTATTCTGGGTTTGGCTCTCTGCCTAGATCGAAAGTAGGAATTGATTTGTATTTTCCTTTGAGAATAGGACTTATGACCCTTTTGTTTTCCAGTGTTGTTTTACAAAAATCTGCAACAACACACTACCCAGATGTAAATAGTTTCTTTTGTTCATCATAAGGGAAAATTATACTTTGAATAAAGGAACAAGAATTGTATCTACAAGACATCCCTGGGACTGCCCCTAGGAAGGAAGTGCTACATCAGATAAATACTTCCAAGGATTTGTTTGATCCTGCAGAGTAAGAACACAGAAATTAGTGCAGATACAATTTTCATGAAGATGCTTATTACTTTGTGCTAGGATAAAATCATATAAATAAATTTTGTACAGGCTAAAAATCCATCTGAGTGTTTGATGGAGTTATGTGTGTTGTCTGGATCTTACGCTTTCCAGAGTTTTGACTCTTACTGATGCTGAGAATCCCATTAGTCCAAAGAGGAAAAAGAAATTCAAGGCTCCAGTTATGGCAGCGGAATGTTCACTGATTTTCTATGGAAGGTAGTTAAAAGAGGATAAATGAAGAAGCCTAGTAGTTCTAGGTTTTCCTAATCCCACCAGTTGGAAATCATTAACTGCTTACAAAAGGGGTAAAATGGGACAGAGTCAGATTGGTGTTTTTTTTTTTTTTCTTTGCTTATGTGTTATATTTTGTTTGTAATTGGGGTAACTTATTATTTCAGATATAGATTTTGCCAAAAATGAAAACCAAAAACCGAAGTAAGCAAGCAATAACAAAATCACTCTTTAACACTTAAAGATTCCCCTGTAGTCTGATTAACTAGTTCATTTACTCTTTCAAGAACAATTCATCAGCCGAGTTTTGGGTTGACAGATTTCTATGATGTATTCTCTTATTCCTTTTTCCTAGGAAATAAAATGATCATAATATTATCTCTTGCTTTTTTTTTTTTGGTTATTCTTTTCCAACAGTGATTATCTAAATATATATTCAACTCTCATTTTGTTACTTTGCTTAGAGTTGCAAGAAATTTCTCATATATTTCTTGGGCCATTGGGTCCTTGACCCATTATAGCACAGTCACACAAAATGCCTGTCTGAAACCAATGGTAAATTCCTGTAGAAGTGCAAATTTCCTTGAGTAATGTTCACTCTGAATTCATTGACATAACTTAACAAAGACTTAGTATTTGGTAGTATAATTTTGTCTACCTCTCCTTCTTCACTTATGCTTTATTCATTATTGGGCCTTTGTTTTATCAAATAAATTTTAGAATTAGCTCATCAAGTTCCTCAAAAACCCTGTTAGAATGCTGATTGGAACAAAAATTAAATCTTTAGTTCAATTTGAGGAGGACATACATTTATTCTTTTTTTTTTTGAGACAGTCTTATTATGTCACCCTTGGTAGAGTGCTGAGGTGTCACAGCTCACAGCAACCTCAAACTCTTGGGCTTAAGTGATTCTCTTGCCTCAGTCTCCCACATAGCTGGGACTACAGGCACCTGCCATAAGGCCCAACTATTTTTGTTGTGGTTATTGTTGTTGTCATTGTTGTTTAGCAGGCCTGGGCCAGATTCAAACCCCCCAACTCAGGTGCATGTGGCCGGTGCCCTAAACACTGAGCTATGGGTGCCAAGCCTGGTTTTTTCTGAAGACATAAATGTAAGTAGACATTTTAATGATATTGAACTATCTGACCCATGAACATGGCATGTTTCTTTTTTTATATATATATATATTTGTTCAGGTATTTCCAAATTGTTTTTCCTCTGCTATACATTGAAAGAATGAGTTATCTTGGATCACACATTAAATATATAAACACTAACAAAAGCTGATTAGCAAAAAATAAAGGTCAATGCATATTTTTCATGATATCTGACACCACAGATAAGCTAAAAACATCCTTACAAAATCAGCGTGTGCCTGTGGGTTGCCGGCTGGAGACCCCTAATTTACATCTTTCAAAAAAAATTTAAGCCTGTTCTTCTGGGTTCTATATATCTTCTTTAAACGTACCTATTTCATTGGATTTATACAGTTTAGCTATTACAGATAATGTGTATTTATAACTGTTGAACTTAGCATGTGAACTTATGAATATGTTGTTGTTATATTCAGTTACTTTGTTAAACACCTATTATTTCTATTATGATATTTGGTTGGTAGATTTTATGGGTTTTAATACTACATAATCATATCATCTTTTAATAATGACAGCTTAGTTTCTTTCCACATTTATAGTATTTGTTTTATTTATTATATTTTACTTTTGTTTTAGAGACAGGATTTCATTCTGTCACCCAGGCTGGAGTATAATGAATGGCCCAGTCATAGCTCAAGCAATCTTTCCAACTCAGCCTCTGAAGTAGTTAGGACAGCATCATGCACCTCCATGCCTGGCTAATTTTTTAAAAATTTTTTGGATAGAAAGTCATGCTATATTGCCTAGAGTAGTCCAAACTCCAGCCTCTAGTGATCCTCTTGGTTTGGCCTCACAAAGGGCTGGGATTCCAGGCTAAAGCCCCTATATTCTGTAGTGTATGATGCATTCCTGTGTTTACTATGCACCCACATTTTTTGCCCAAATTTTCAGGAGCACATACCTTGAGATAGTGGCTGGTTCTTGACAGACACATTTGGGGAAGGCTAATGCCCCCTGGTAAACATGCAGATGTATAGCTTGCAGCACCCTCTGTAGGCAGCCACCGCTCTGTGAAGGCTGCCCCTGCCCTCTGTCCCAGGAACCCTTCCCTCACCAACTCATTGGGGGCCATTGCCAAGATGGTTGGGCATGTGGCTGGTGGGACAGGAACTTATGGGGCCTCTCAGCCTGTGGGTAGCCAGATGGGTGCCTGGGGCCTGTGAGGCTCTTGGTTCCTCCCAGTTATCCAGGCCTCAGCCCTCTCTCCACAGATTATAGCCCCTGCCCCTGATAGAGGTGCTTGGCCCACTGGATCCTGGATCCTTCTGGACTGACCTGACGTGCCTTGCCCAGGGCAGGAGGGCATTACATCTCCAGGGCCTTACTGGGCTCCCCCACTCCTGAACTGTACTACCTGTGCATAATACACATCTTCATTTCTCCCTCAAAAATTTGGGCAAAATGTGCTCATAATACAAGGAAAAGTATGATATTTCTTCTCTTACACACTGGCGAGTACAATGTTGAATAGAAGCAGTGATTTGGGATATCCATCCTTTCCTTGTTCTTGTTATTAAAGTGAATTCTCTTAGTGTTCCACCGTTAATGTTTGCCATAGGTTCTTTTTTTTCCTTGTAAATAGTCATTATCAAATGAGGGAAAATGTTTTTTCTTTCTGTTTTATAAGAACTTTTGTTTAGTTTTTGTTGTAAAAGGGTGTTGTGTTTTAGCAAATACTTTTTCTGCAGCTAGTCAGATGATCACACAAGTTTTCTTGGAAATGTAGTGGTTTTCACTTATAAATGTTAATGTTAAATCACCTTTGCTTATTGGGATAAACCAACAATGTCATGATGTAGTCTCCTTTTTAATACTCTACTACATTTGTGCTACTAGATTTTTCCTTTTTTAAATTACTTTTTTAATTGAAAAATAAAATTGTATATATTAACTCCATGATGTTCTGAAATTGTATACATTGTGGAATGGCAAAATTGAGCTGGTTAACATATGCATTACCTCACATGATTATCATTTTTGTGGTGAGAACACTTAAATTCTACTCTCTTAGTTATTAAGATTATAATACATTGTTGTTGACTGTAATTACCATATTATACAATAGATATCTTGGTATTCCTCCTATCTCTCTGAAATTTTTTATCTTTTGACCACAATCTTCCCAAGCTCCCCCCTCCCCTCACCCCTGGTAATCTCCCCTTCTACTCTCTGCTGCTATGAGTTCAACTTATTTTAGATTCCACATGTAGTTGAGATCATGCAGTATTTGTCTTTCGGTGACTGGCTTATTTCACATAACATAATGTCCTTCAGGTTCATCCATATTGTCACAAATGGCAGGATTTCCTTCTTTGGAAAGACTGAGTATGCCATTGTGTATCCCGTCGTGTGTCTATGTGTACTACATTTTCTTTATCCACTCATCCATTGACACACACTTAAGTTGATGTCTTAGCTATTTTGAAGAACACTGCAATAAACATAGGGGTGCAGATATCTGTTTGACATGTTGATTTCATTTCCTTTGGATATTTATATACCTGCCAGTGGGATTTCTGGGGGATTACTAATATTTTCGTTTGGATTTTTTTATTCGGGGTCTCACTCTGTTCTTTTGGATTTTTGAATTATGTATGTGAGTGTGCTTGGCCTATAGTTTTAGTAGATTTGTATGGTTTTTGTATCAAGGTAAAACTAGACTCCAAGAATGAGTTAGAAAGTATTTCCTCTTTACCTGATTTCTGATTGATTTTGTAAATTATCAAAATGTGCCAGATTGTATTTTCCAAAAGTGGCCATAGCAATGTTTCATTCCCACATCTGCCAGACGCTTCCCATTCTCCTCTAAGAAGTAAGTCTATTTCCTGTTCCCTTAAAACTCGTTGGACCTTTATGATTGTGTCAACAAGTAAAATGAGGCAGAAGTGATATAACTTGACTTCTAAAGCTAAGTAATAAAATGTAAGTGGCTTTTGTCTGACTGTCTCTCTCAAGATGTTCATCTTTGGAACTTAGCCACCATGTTGTGAAGAAGCCCAAGGTCACACATCAGAGTTCTGGCTGATAGCCCTGCCAAGGGCTTAGCCAGCAGCCAGCATCAGCCACCACATGTGTGAATGATTGTGCTTTTGGAGGATTCCAGCATCCAGCCTTTGAGCTGCTCTAGGTGATGTGAGTGGAGCAGAGAGGAGCCATCTCCATTCAACCCTGCTCAAACTAAAGGATCATGAGCAATATGTTGTTACGTTAAGCCAGTAGGCTTTGGGGTGGTTTGCTACCTAGCACTAGATAGAGTTACAGTTTGAAATTTCTATTTACAAATATTTTTTCTGGAGTCATATTTAACTGATTATATTTTTACAGAAACTTTTCCATTTTGTGTAGGCTTTCAAATTTTTGTTACTAAATTGTTCATAGTCTTGCATACTTAAAGTAGATGGATTAAACATTGTGTTTTTATCAAATTTTGAAAACTATGAACAGGTAATTTTTTTATTCCTCACTGGCAATTTCAGTGGATTTACATTTTATTGTGATTACAAATATATTTGAAATTGTTTTCACTGCCCTACTTCGTGCTTTCTATTTGTTATCCTTTCATTTGCTTTATTCTTTTTGCATTTAAAAAAAATCATTGATTTGTGGCTTATTTAAAGTAGAAAGATAATTATTTCCTTAACTATCCTTCTAACAAACACAGGGGCCCTAGAAAAATTTACTTCTGATTAATCCTCTTCCAAATTATAAAAATATATGGTCTAATACAGCACTATCACACCTTCTTTGGATAATAGAAATGTTCTGTATCTGTTTGTCCCAAACAGTAGCCTTTGTATGGCTATAAATTATAGAAAAGGAGTCAGGGTAATGGTAGAACTGAATTTTTAACTTAATTTTGTTTAAATAGCAACTTCTGGTTAGTAGATACTGTACTGAACAGTGTAAGCGTAGCATTTTTGATATCTTTATAAACCCACAATTTAGTCATTTTATTATTTTTTATTTTACACTATTTCCTTTGAGATTAAATCCACATGTTTAACACTTTCTTTGATTAATATTTCTTCTTGCATTTCAGGCCTTGCTAGGATCTTTCCTTCTTTAAGTACATCTTTTAGAATATACATTTGTAAAGATCCCTTGGGTGGTAAGCTCAGTTTTTAATTTTGGAAATGTTTTTTGACATTCAGATACTATCATTCTTTTTATTTGATAGTGCCCTTGAAAAATAATTTTTATAACAACACAATTCCAGCTTGATAGTTATTTCTCTCGGTATTTGGATATATTACTCTAGGGACTTCTGCCTTGAAGCTATACAGAAATCTGCTCTAAGACTAATTCCTATTCTCTGGCTGTCTTTCCAATATTTTATCTTTGGTGTTCTGAAGTTTTACTATGCTTTGGATTTTTCTTTGCATCATCTGCTTGCTGTTTATTATAAATCCTTTATCTGTAGATTTCCATGTATTATAAGCATTAGACAATTCTCAGCTTAACTATCAATTGATATCAAAAATATTGCTTTTTTTGTTTCCTCTATATTATTTTTAAGGATGACAGTTAGATGTATATTTGACCTTCTCATTCATATTCTGTTTTTTTTTTAATTGTAGAGACAGCATCTCACTTTGTTGCCCTCAGTAAAGTGCTATGGCATCACAGTTCATAGGAACCTTAAGCCATTCTCTTGCCTCAGCCTCCCAAATAGCTGGGACTACAGGTGCCCGCCACAGTGTCTGGCTATTTTTGCTCCTAGTTGTCATTGTTATTTAGCAGGCCTGGGATGGATTCAAACCGGCCAGCTCTGTGTACCTTGCTGGTGCCCTAGCCACTGAGCTACAGGCGCCGAGCTTTCTCATTCATATTCTGTCTTCAATAGCTCTTAACCTCTCTTTTATATTTTCTGGTCCTGGTCTCTGTGCTGCAGATCCTTTAGCTCTTGCTTCTAGTTCATTATCTCTTCAGCTGTGTCTAGTTTTATTTAACATATCCATTAAGCTTTAAACTTCAATGAATTTTTCCTTTATAAAAGTTCTACTTGGTATTTGCGTAAACAATTTTTCTTGTTCATTTTTAGTAATCTCTTGTTCCTTAATGATTTTTACTATGTTTTTAAATTCAATGGGCATTTTATAATATAATTTCCATCTTCTTACCAGTTACTTCTAATATTTCCAGTGTTTGGCAGTTTAATTTGCTTTTCGTTGATTCTGCTGATTCTCATTCATGCTGGCCTTTTTCATTTATCGTTAGGTCAGTGGAAAACAATTGCGCTTACTTGAAATACATTTAATCTTTGAGAATTCTGAAGTTATACAGAATCAAATTGCATTGTCATAGCTGGGCTCTCTGGAACATCTATGCTGTGATCTTGCCAACATCAGAAGTCAGCCTGTGACAGTTCCTGGTGGCACTCTGGAGTCTTCTAGAGCCCTGCAGCATCTTTGGATTGGAAGGCATTTATTATAGCATGTCTAGCACTGGAATTAAATTGAGTCAATTTATTTTCCTCATAATGCCAGATTTTCTGGGCTTCACAAAACTCTAATTATGTGATAATTAAACTAATTGTTTTAATAAAATATGGACAAAACTATTAAATTATTTGAAAAGTAAGCATAGGTTTTAATTTTATGGTCTTTATTAGGAAGATGACTTTCAAGCAGGTTGTAGATGTCTTTTCTTTCTTCCAAATTCATTTTTCTGGCTCATATTGTATAAGATTGCAGGGAAAGGCAGCATATGGAAAGAATACTGAACCCAGGGCCAGAAAAACTGGTCCATAATCTCAGTTTAGATGCTCAGCATATGATTTTTAACAATGTAATTAACTTCAATGAGCTTGCATTTTTTCATGTATGATGGAGATAATTTCTATTTCACACAGTCATCATGAGGTTTACATCAATTAAACAAGATAGTACATATGGAATAGCCCAGCATGGTATCCAGCACAGAGTAGACACTTGCCCAGTATTGATTTTTCTTTCCTTCTTATGATATCTATGAGTTAATGTGACTAAGTACAATTTCTAAAAATATAACTTGAATTTTTATTGATATTTATTCACTTTTAGGACAGCCTATCAGCCTTATCTAAGACTTAATTAAAAAAAAAAGTTCTGAGTATAACTCCTACCTATACAAATTAAGCTACTTTCCAGATATGGGAAGTTAGGTCTGATTGTAGTTAAAAATGTGAACAATGCTTGTGTAACTTTAGTTAGTCAACATCTGGAACTGATCTCCAGAACTTTGATTAACAGAACCAGAGTGATGAATCCCAGATGTTTAAACATGGCTGTGTTTCCTAGACTCACCCAAACATGAGAGTGAATCTATGGAAAGAAGGGAAAAACATTTAAAAGGACTAGGTGTTAAAATGGCTGAGGGGGTACTTGAATGCTGGTTCAGTTATAGGGGAAGGGAGTCCTCTCTAAATGAATATCCCCTTTTAAGTTTTATATGTGTTATTAAGACAAAGGTCTAATCTTTGATGACCTCAATTGTAAGTCTTAATAACTTCACTCACATTTGTTCCTGCAGAATGGACTTTGGAGCATCTACTATATGCAAGGTCATGTAATTAGAAAGACAAACAATAAACAGTCCTGCCCTTGAGGCATTCAGGTTAGTGAGGGCGGCAGACAGGAGAACAATAACCCCCATCAATTATAACTGCTGTAATGAAAGGCTGAATACAGAAAGTAACCAGGTCTTCCAAGGGAGATAGGAAGGTTTTCCACAGAAGGAAACATAGGGCTCAAGATTTCTATACATTATGTCTGCAAGCCATAGTATCATAAGTTCCAGAGAAGCTGGGATAATTTGTTGTGTCATAAAAATATATTTAGAACAGCAATCTCTGAAATCGTAAAATGAAAGTATTTTGACAATCCAATCCAGTGTCACCATGGTAAAAACTTGATTAGGAATTGTATGGACTTTCCATCATTTGGTAAAGCTTCTAGAAAAAACAATAAATATTTTAGTATTTCCCACAAATTGTGCTTTTAAGTGAAGGAATGCATTTGCCTTTTGCAACCTTTCTCTTGCTCTCTTGCATGCCTTATGTTGTAGACAGGGGAAAAAAATGAGAACTGTTCTGAGTTCAAAATTATTTTAGAAGCCTTTGGGAGAAGATGTATAGCTATTTTGTGACATACTTTAGTTCTTACAAAATCTGCATTTTTTTCCTTAAGGAATCTATTCTGATAAAGAGAAACAAAATATGTACATTAAGGAGAGGAACTCAAATGCCCCATTGGCGTTAATTTGGAAAAGAATTAAAATATACTAATTGCATGGTTTCAGAAGTTGAAAAGAGGTATAAAATATACAGTGGTAACTCGATGACAAAAATGAAAAGACTGACTAATTCTCACACAAAAGGTTTTCAGTGGAGACTCATGTTCCACTGGACTCAACTGTGCTTCAACTACTGACCTTACCCAGCCATGAGTCGGCCTTTCTCCCTGTGGTTTTATGTTCCGCGCGTCTGTGCCTACTTCTCTCTCACCTATCAAATCTAAATGGCTTGTACACTCCTATGAATCCTTTCCCAGCAATAAGATGGAACTGTCTCCACTTCCTGAAAATCTACAACCAGAAGTCTGAAGCTGTTTCTTCTTCTTGGGCAATTTCCTGAGTCTCCAGCCTTTCTTATCTGGTGAATAGCTACTTACAAGGGCTTTGAAGGGTGGAGTAGGTGCTCGTGCTGGTGCATCGTTTCCTAAGGGGACTGCTTCAAAGGCAAACACAGTGATGTTCAGCAATGAGGTATGTAGCTCTTTTTCTAGGGTGAGTTTGCAAACTTAACTGCCCAACCTTGTATCTTTCATTCTTGTATCTTGAAATCTTTCAAATTTGTACTGAGTATTAGTTCCTTTGAAAGAAATCCCCTATCTTTCTAGGCTTGGTAAAATCCACTTGCTGCCTGCATTCATATGACTCTATTATACTTGTAATGACATAGGTAGGTAAGTTCAAACTCCCTGTGAAGGTTTGATATTTCAGTCTGTTGAAGTTAACTGGCCATAGATAAATTAACAGGAAAGAAGGCATAACAAGTTTATTTCATCATAGTTCTGTGTGACAGGGAAGGCTTCAGACTGAACAGGGTGAACTATCCATTCTTACGCTTTGGTTCCATGAAGCAGGGACAGCTGTAGAAGTAAGTTGAAACCAAAAGGGTATGATCTACTAATAATGGACTGAGGGGGAAACCCAGCCAGGCCCGTCTGTTCAGGTTCTTCTCAGTCTCTCTGAACAGCATTCCTTTTTTTTTTTTTGTGTATTGGCAGGCCCCTTTCTGGAATTGGGGTCTTATGGCCTGCAATCAAACAAGGTAAGCTAGAGAACTCCTTTATGGCCAGTTTTTACACAGAAAGACAGGCAAAGTTAGGGTAGTATTTTTAGACTTTATGGCTGGCTTTGGGGAAAAGGGGTTTTTGGTTTCTATGACCTGCCTTGGGAGAGTAATTCTCGTTTCTACGGCTAGCCTCTGGGGAGAAAGAGGAGTGAGAGACAGGAGGGCAAGAGAGGGTCAGAGAAAAACTCTGCTTCTGACACTGCCTTCCAGGCCTTTGCTTTGGGGTACTGTTTTCCCAGCCCCAACACATGCTCCAGATCTGTCTTTCTCACCTGATTATAAATTCTCGGGCAGTGGACCTTTTGTATCTGTATTCACCACTGTATCTCCTTTGCATTGTATTTACTCAGTTAAATACTTGTTGAAAAGAATACCCATGCTCTATCACTGTAATAGTTTAAACCCTCATAATGTCTTGCTGGATCGATCTAGAAGGTATTTCTTTCTTTAAAGTCTTCAATACACTATCTTCTCTGTCCCGGCCAATGTTTTCATGAATGGAACATCATCTCTGTGGGGATCTCCTATCACCTACGTAAGTGGTAACTTTCTATTATTGTACCTTATTTGTTCTCTTCATAATCTCATCATGATTTATAGTTATACACTGAATTTTTTCTTTATTTACTCAATAGCTGTGTCAAAGGCAGCAGGATTATGTCACCTGGGGCCTACTCAGGTGTTGGATAGACAGACAGATGCCCACTAATTTTTATTTACATTAAATAAACAAAAGTTGCATGTTTTGAATGTCCACCTAAATATATTGTACGATTTTTAGGGACTGTGGCTTTTCATCTCTATTATTCTATTGTGCTTCTTTATACATATAAAGAGCTCATCCGTCTTTTATTAAATGAAGAAATGTATGTACAATGTCTTAGAATTATCAAAAACATAGGACTTTTGCAGTATCTTATAACATCTGCCATTTACACTTTATTAGAAAAAAATCTAAGTGAAATGAATTTCATATCTGAGAAAAGAAAACATCACTTGCCAAAATGTATGTATATAACTTCTATTCAGTAAGTATTAATATCTGGGATGCAAGGCACCTTTGAACCTCTGAATAAGACAGAGACTATCTATGGAAGTGGTTTTATTATTGTAACTTGGGTGGCCCTTCCCTCAGTATTTGGAGGTTGTTACTCTGGGTTCCAATCCATCCACAGGATAAGATGATTGACAACTTTCTCCTCTATCAGGAGTAGCAATATATCCAAAGTAATCCTTTCTCCAGTGGTTACTTTGAGCTAAATATCCAAAGCCAGACTCCTAGTGCTAACTTTGGGGAAAGAGTAGCTGTCCCAGAGGGGCAGTAGCCTGAGGTCTTCAGGGGTGCCATCCTCTCCTGCAGCTCCTGGGAAGGGTCATGAGTGTGAACTGGTCCTCCGTTGAGGGCACTGTCTGTTTACCAAGGGGATGGCTGTTTAAAGCAGTGCTGTCACCCCCAAGGCCAGCTTCAGAAGGTGGATCAGGATTGGCAAGAGCAGCTGCCCACTCCTGGGCTCAGGGCCAAGGCTTCTAGCCCTGGGGCTGCTCTTATGTTGAACTAAGAAACATAAAAGACTCTGTTCTGCTTTCTTTCCAAGGAAAATGGGGCCACCCAGTCATACCAATCTTTGCTAAGTAAAGAATCACTAAGAATTCTTAGTGATTCTGAGTGATGAGTTGCTCTTTCCAGAGTGCAGGATTCCCACCCCAATCACCTACCCAGCTTCTCCCAGAAGAGGTAGAATTCCTTTTTTTTTTCCAATTCTTTACCCATTTTAAAGCATTTTGTCTGCTGCAAGACAAAAAAGGGGAAAATTTCCCATTTTGATCTGTGTTAGGATGATCCACGTTAGACAAGATTAGATGGCTGCAGATACAGTAGACTCCCTGTATCCACAGTTTCAATTTCATGCATCTAACTGCAATATGGAAATGAGATGTTTCAGAAATAAACAATTTATAAATTTTAACTGTGCACCACTGTGTAGCATGATGAAATCTTGTGCTGTCCTGCTTTGTCCTCCCCCAAACGTGAATCATCCTTTCGTCCCATGCATCCACACTGTAGACTCTGCCTGGCCTATGCTCATCAGCATCCTCTGCTCCTGACTTCCAGCATCAACATCATCGTGGCTGAACCATTCAGGGTCACCTGCAGCAGAGGGTCCTCCTCCTGCCCTATCAGGATGTCAACAGCAGCCTAATGCTACGTCATACACCTCACTTCATCTTATTACATAGGCATTTTACCATCTCACATCATCATAAGGATGAGTACAGTATTGAAACAAAAACTTCTGACAAGTTTAACAGTTTAACTGAGTGAAGAATAATTTGTGAATCAGCAGCACTCGACCAGAATATGTTTAGAAGACTCCATCGCTGCTGTTTGGTGAATAATTTATGGATAGAAAAAGGAAAGTGATGTGCAGAAAACAGAAGTGAGATACAGAAACCGCTAGATTGGTTAGAGCTCAACATTTGCCTTATTTGAACAGTTTGAACAGTTGGCTTCCTCTGTTTGGTGCAAACTGAGTGATTGGTACCCCGGGTAGGTTATAACCTGCTTACATATCCAGTTAGGTTACAGTTCACTATGTCCAGAGGAACATTTAGGTTGAACTTAAAATATGTAAGCTAAATTTAACAATAGTACAATAAGATATTTAGGCAAAAATAAAGAGACTACATTCTCATACATTTTGTTACAGTATGTTGTTATAATTGTTCTATTTTATTGTTGTTTTGCTCTGACCGAGTCTAATTTATAAATTAATTTATAAATTAAACTTTATCCTAGGTTTAAAGGAAAAAAGTATAGGAAAAAATTACATAGGACAAAAACAGACTCTGTGTAGGGTTCAGTAGTATTTGAGGCTTCAGGCATCTGCCGGAGATCTTGGAACATATGCCACAGGCATAAGGAGGAACTAATATACAAAGTAATAAAGGGTATGTTCTGAAAGGTATCAGAATGTGCCACCCCAAAAACGTACCTTTGGCCATAATGATTATCTTGAGTTAAAGGGTAGTTAGAACCAGAAGAAAAATTCTCAGCAACTCTTATCAATGGAGAAGTCAAGAACTTAAATCTGTAAAACCAATCTTGTTAAGCAATGCTGTCTACCATATTTGCCTTGCCACCCTCCCATAACTTCTTTCTCCCACCCAAAGGCAAGAACCAGCTTCTTCCTTTGTTTAGACTTAGATTGTATGTAAACCTAAGTTCTAATTGCCTTTTGGGGTTACTCATTGCAGGGTGCTGCTGCATTTATGTGTGACACAAATTTTTTTCTCTTCTTTTTTTTTTTATTGTTTGGGATTCATTGAGGCTACAAAAAATTAGGCTACACTGAGAGCATTTGTTAGATAAAGTCCCTCTTATAATTGTGTTCTGCCCCTGAGAGATGTGCCATCACCCCCCATGCCCCTCCCACCTCGAATCTACCCACTTGCTCATTCCCTTACCCATCCCCCACATTCCATTATCCATCCCCATGCCTTGTATTAGCTCATCTGCTGCCTTCATATTAGAATAGAGCACACTGGATTCTTGCTTCTCCATTCTTGTGATGCTTTATTAAGAAGAATGTGTTCCACTTCCATCCAGGTTAATACAAAATACCTAAAGTCTCCATCTATTTTAGTGGCTGAATAGTAGTCCATGGTATACATATACCACACCTGAGTAATCCATTCCTGGGTTGGTGGGCTCTTAAGTTGTTTCACATGTTGGTGATTGTAAATTGAGCTGTGATAAACAGTCTAGTACAAATACCCTTATGATAAAAGATTTTTTTTTTCCTTCTGGGTAGATGCCTAGTAATGGGATTGCAGGATCAAATGCGAGGTCTAATTGAGTTCTTTGAGGATTCTCCATACTTCCTTCCAAAGAGGTTGTATTGGTTTGCAGTCCCACCAGCAGTGTAAGTGTTCCCTTCTCTCCACTTGGACGCCAGCATTTGTAGCTTTGAGACTTTGTGATGTGAGCCACTCTCATTGGGGTTGGATGACATCTCAGGGTAGTTTTGATTTGCATTTCTCTGATGATGAGGGATAATGAGCATTTGTTCATGTTTGTTAGCCATTTTTCTGTCTTCCTTAGAGAAGGTTCTGTTCATCTCTCTTGCCCAGTGTTATATGGGATTGTTGGGCCTTTTTTTGCTGATTAATTTGAATTCTCTGTAGATCCTAGTTATCAAGCTTTTTTTCAATTCATAATATGCAAATATCTTTTCCCATTCTGAGGGTTCTCTATTTGCTTTGGTTGTGGTACCTGTAGTTATACAGAAGTTTTTCAGTTTAATTAATTCCCATTTGTTTATTTTTGTTGTTATTGCAATTGCCATGGAAGTCTACCTGAAATCTTTCCCAAGGCTGATATCTTCAAGTGTTTTCTCCATGCTTTCTTCAAGGATTTTTATTGTTTCATGCCTTAAGATTTTAATATTTTATCCATTTTGAATCGATTTCTGTAAGTGGTGAGAGATGCAGGTCAAGTTTCAGTCTTTTACATATGTTTATCCAGTTCTCCCAACACCATTTATTGAATTGGTATTCTTTTCCCCAGGGTATGTTCTTGTTTGGTTTATCAAAGATCAGGTGGGTGTAAGAGGCTAATTATATTTCATGGTTTTCTCTTCAGTTCCAAATGTTGATGTCTCTATTTTTGTGCCAATACCATGCTATTTTGATCATTATGGCCTTACTGTATAGCTGAAAGTCTTCTAGGGTAATACCCCCTGGCTTTGTTTTTATCACTAAGAATTGCTTTGGCTATATAGGGTTTCTTCTGGTTCCATACAAAACAAAGGATTATTTTTTCCAAATCTTGAAAGTATGATGTTGGTATTTTAATGGGATTGCATTGAATCTGTAGATTTCTTTGGGTAGTATAGACATTATACACAATGTTGATTCTTCTTAGCCATGAGCATAGTATGCTCTTCCATTTGTTAATGTCTTCTGCTATTTCTTTTCTTAAGGTTTTGTAATTTTCTTTGTAGAGGTCCTTTACCTCTTTTGATAGGTATATTTCTAGGTATTTAATTTTCTTTGAAGCTAATATGAAGGGAATTATGACCTTGATCAGCTTCTCATTGGCTGTTATTGGCATATACAAAGGCTACTGATTTGTGGACATTGATTTTATATCCTGAGACACTGCTATATTTTTTGATCACTTCTAGGAGTCTTGTGGTTGAATCTTTTGGGGTTCTCTAAGTATGAGATTATATGGCAGGCAAAGAATGAGAATTTAATCTCCTCTGCAGCTATTTGGATACCCTTTATTTCCTTCTCTTGCCTGATTGTATTGGCTAGAACTTCCAGCACTATGTTGAATAGTAATGGCTATTACTATTCAAGACAAGAGGATAACCTTGTCTGGTTCCAGTTCAAAGTGGAAAAGCTTTCAGTTTTACTCCATTCAGTATGATGTTAGCTGTGGGTTTGCCATAGATAGCTTCAATCAGTTTAGGAAATGTGCCACCTATGCCTAAATTCTTAAGTGTTCTAATTAGAAAAGGATGCTAAATTTTAACAAATGCTTTTTCTGCATCTATTGAGAGGATTATATGGTCTTTGTTGTTGCTTCTTTTGATATGGTGAATTACATTTATGGACTTACATATGTTAAACCAGCCCTTGCATCCCTGGGATGAAACCTACTTGATGGTGATGAATGATTTCTTAAATGTGTAACTATAATCTATTGGCCAGGATTTTATTGAGAATTTTTACATCTATATTCATTAATGAAATTGGTCTGAAGTTATCATTTTTAGCTAGGGGTTTTTCTGGTTTTCATATAAGGGTGATGTTTGCTTTGTAGAACATGTTGGGGAAGATTCCTTCCTTTTCCTTTGGAATAATTTCTACATTATGGGTATAAGCTCTACTTTGAAGGTTTGATAGAATTATGATGTCAAGCCATCTGGACCAGGGCTTTTTTGTTGTTGTTGGGAGATTTTTTATTGTTTCTTCAATCTCAGTTCTTGAGATTGGTCTGTTTAAGAGATCTATTTCTGCTTGGATAAGTCTAGGGAGAGGGTGTGATTTCAGGTATTGATCCATTTCCTCCACATTGCCAAATTTCTAGGCATAGATTTTCTTGTAGTACTTAGAGATAATCTCTTGTATTTCTGTGGCGTCTGTTGCATTTTCTCCTGTATAGTTTCTGATTGAGGTTATTCAAGATTTTACTTTTCTGTTTTTAGAAAAGTTAACCTGGTGAAAGGGTTATTGATGTTATTTATTTTTTCAAAAAACCATCTTTTTTGTTTCATTAATTTTCTGAATGATTCTTTTTTTAAAAAATTCCATTAATCTCTGATTTAATTTTGGTTATTTCTTTTCTTCTGTTGGGTTTGGGATTAGATTGCTCTTATTTTTCCCATTTCATAAGATGGTTCATGAGTTTGTTGATACATTCTCTGGTTTTCGAATGTAGGCATCTAATGCAATAAATTTTCCTCTTAAGATTGCTTTTGCTGTATCCCATAGGTTTTGGCAACTTGTGTTTTCATTGTTGTAATGCCTGAGGAATTTAACAATTTCTTCTTTTATCTCCTCCTGAACACAACTATTATTCAGCATAAGGTTGTTTAATTTCCAAGTCTTTGTGTGGGGATCAATATTTTTGTTGGAGTTGAGTTCCATCTTTATTGCTTTGTGATCTGAGAAGCTGCAAGGTATAATTTCTATTCTTTTAATTTTGCTGATGTTTGATTTGTATCCTAGGATGTGGTCAACATTGGAGTTTGTACCATGGGCTGATGGGAAAAATTCTATAGCTTTGGGATGGTGGGTTCTGTGTATGTCTATTAATCCCATTTGTTCTAGGGTCACATTTAAGTCCTTTGTATCTTTGTTTAGTTTCTGTTTAGAGCATCCATCCAATTCTGTCAGAGAGGTATTAAAGTCGCTGAATATTATAGTGTTATGGGATATCATATTGCTCAGACCCATCAAGGACTGTTTCATAAATCTGGAAACATTTAAGTTGGGTGCATAAATATTTAAAACTTAAATGTTTTCTTGTTATAGTGTCCCTTTGACCAGTATGAAATGTCCATCTTTGTTTTTCTTAACTTTAGTTGATTTAAATCCTCTTGTAACTAAAAATAAGTTTGTAACCCCTCCTTTCTTCTGATTTCTATTTGCTTGAAACACGGTTTTCTATCCCTTACCCCTGAGTCTTGATTTGTCCTTCAAAGATAGATGTCTCCTAGAGATAATATATGGATGGCTTGTGCTTTTTTTTACCTAAGCAGCCAGCCTATGTTGTTTCAGTGGTGAATTCAGTCCATTGACATTTATTGAGACA
The DNA here is from genome assembly GCF_000181295.1 of Otolemur garnettii. NCBI lineage: Eukaryota > Metazoa > Chordata > Mammalia > Primates > Galagidae > Otolemur > Otolemur garnettii. The sequence goes on along the minus strand of NW_003852399.1, from coordinate 20,590,321 downwards.
AAGGGTAGGTGTGATAGAGTTCTATTCATTTTATTTTGTAAAAGTCCGCTATGTAGTTTTATCCTTTGTACCACTGTGGAAGCTAACTTTTGACCTTTAGCTTCTGGGTGTTTACTTTGCTGGTGGTCCATGGTGGTGGTCAGTGTTGAGAATAATTCAAAGTATTTCCTATAGAGCTGGTCTTGCTGTGGTGAATTTCCTCAGTGCTTGTATATCCACAAAAGATTTGATTTCTCCATCAATTTTGAAGCTTAGTTTAGCAGAATAAAGAATTCTGGGCTGGGCTTGGCACCTGTAGCTAAGTGGCTAGGGTGCCAGCCACATACATCAGAGCTGGTGGGTTCAAATCCAGCCCAGGCCTGCCAAACAACAATGACAACCACAACTGAAAAACAACAACAAAAACGAATAGTGGAGTATTGTGGTGGGTGCCTATAGTTCCAGCTATTTGGAAGGCTGAGCCAAGAGAATTGCTTGAGTCCAAGAGTTGGAGGCATCATGGCATTTACTGAGGGGGCGATATAATGAGACTCTGTGTCAATAAAAGAAAAAAAAAGAATTCTGGGCTGAAAACTTTTTTTTAAAAGAATGTTGAAGATGGATAACCATGCTTGGAAGGTTTTGGTTGAAAAATCTGCTGCCATAGTAATGGCTCTGCCTCTGCAAGTCAGTTTGTGCTTACTCCTGGCTACTTGCGGAATTTTTTCTTTCATCTTGACTTTGGACAGATTCATTACAATGTGTCTGGGAAAGGCTCTGTTTGAGTTGAGATGGCCCAGGGTTCGATATCCATCTGAAAGGAGTATGTTGGGGTCTTTAGTAAAACTTGTGAAGTTTTCATTTATGATAGTCTGCAGTAGGGCTTCCATTCCTTTGGGACAATCTTCTTCCCCTTCAGGAATCCCTATCATTCATATGTTTAAATGCTTCATGGAGTCTTGTAGTTTTCTAAGCTCCTGTTCTTTCTCTCTCTTCTTTTCTGCCTCTTTAACTACCTGGGTTCACTTAAAAACTTTATCCTCTAGCTCTGAGGTTCTCCATGGTATAACCTATTTTTGATATTTTCTATTGCATATTTACATTCCGTGATTATCTCTTTCATTTTCTTAAGCTCCATAATATCCTTTCTATATTCTACATATCTCTCATCCAACTTTTGGTTCTGTCTTTCCATTTTTCATCCATTCCTTTTATTGTCTTTATCATCCATTGTTGGTGTCAGGTGTCACGGATGATCAGTGTCTCAGAGTATAGGCTGGCTATTGGAATAGTATAAGACAAAGATAACTACCACCTTAAGATGACAAGTAGTAAAATTATTTATCACTAGTTTAAATAGTTCTGCATGTACACACTGTTAATCAATAATCATTCCATTATCTCAGTGCCATATTATAAAAAGAACAAATTAACTTTTACTAGGTTCCTGTTAGACTACTGATTAAGTGGTACACATGTCTGCTAGACAGGTAGAACACATTCTTCTAAGTTATTCATTATGCACAAAATAGTAATCAAGGAAACATACACTATCAGCTCTGTGGTCCAATTCTTGATAGATAGAGAAACGGCCAGGAGGGGACGGAACTGATTGTTTGTCTACTCTTTGAAGCCCTAAACCATCTGGAGGCTGTGAATTAATCTTGTTAATCCACAATCCAGAGGTTCCAAAAATACACCGATGATGCACCTACAAGCCCCAGCCCCCCAGCCCTGCTCAGCACAGTGGAATGTCACATTCCTCTGGCTAGGGCAAAGGCCATAGTGGGGGTTCTACCTCAGAGTCCCCTAGATTGTAGAAAAACATGACTTTTATTCCTGCTCACTCTAAGAGGCAAAGAGGCACAAGTATATAGGTTTTTTTTTGCCTATAATCCATATTTTAAAATTCCTTTTCTATCAAGTTCATTAATTCTTTGTAGGTGGAGTCTTCTGCAGAAGCTGCCTCATGGTCCCTTGGGGGAGTTCTGTTTTAGTTTTTCATGTTGCCCAAATTTTTCTGTTGGTTTCTCCTTATCTGTTCTTTCTTCTTGTTGACCTCTTGTCCTCCTTTTTTCTTCTCACTGCCTCCTTTGTTTCAAACAGAAGTTCTTGTTCTTGATGACAGTATGGTACAATATGTTGCAGGGACACCAGGTAGCACTGTGTTTTTTTTTTTTAAGGAACAGAGACCACAGCCAACAACCTCTATGGTCCTTATTCTGTACTTAGTTGCCTTCAGTGGTCATCTGATTGTTTCCTCAGCATTCAGACCCTGCCAGGTTGGGATCTTAAAGGTAACAAGAATCCTTCAGGGACAGGTCTCACAGTGCCTTCTGACTCTAGTTTCCTTGGGGTGTGGGAGTCCTTCAGCCTGTCCCAAGAGTGGAGTTCTGATCCCGGCATGCATAATTAAGATGGCCATGCTTTAGGTGCCTGCTAAGACCTTCTCACAACCTTACAACAATGGCAGCTCCCTGGCCACTGAGACCTTCTCAGTATGGCTTCCTTGCAAGCCACCAAACCTATGGCAAATACACTCTAACTGGCATTCAAATCTGGTTGCTGTATACTGTTCAAGTCCAGCCACTGTTCCAAGCTTTCCACTCAATGCAGAGCTTCCCCCAATAACTAAAAACTCTAGAAAGGCTTTCTCCTGTCCTAGACCCCTGTGGGGGGCTAGCAGATCCCCGAGGGTTGTAGTCTCTTACCTAATTCATCAGATTTCCACTGCTTCAGATCAAATGCTGTGTTCAGTTTACCCCCTCCTCACTGTACTCCCTGAGGTACTTACAACTCTGGGTAAGGTCCCTAAGCCAGGTATGGCTGAGTTCTCTGTTTTTCCCCTGTCATTCTAGGAGACCTCAGCTGAACAGTCCTGCTGTGACACAAATGTTAATGAACTTCTGTTTTTCTCTTGTTAATCTGTTTCTGGCCTATTGTATTTATAGAGCTCCATGACTGAAAAACTAAGATATGGAGAGGAAAATAATGGGGTTGTGTAATTGTCCTCATTCAATGAAAAAAAATACTAGTATCAGTAGCAGATAACATACTGCATTTCTTATTTAGTAGGTGCCTGACATTCCCCAAAAGTTTCCCATAAGATACCTCAGTTAATTCTTAAAATAGAAGGGAAATTTTGAGTATTAATTTTCCTAGATTACAATGACAGCAACTGTCCAAACTGGCATTTAAATCTATGTTGGCTGATATTAAATTGATGCTGTTAACTATTATTCTATACCTTCTTTGTGCATGCAGTACTTTACTTCATTCCAGATACCATGTTAATGCCAAATATATTACTATTATATTCTACTTAGTCTCAACTTACAACTTCAGTGCCATAATATATGTACCCTGTGAACTATTTAATGTTTTATGGACCTAAGATATAATTAAAAATGTTAAGAAAGTCAGAGTCAGATTGAAAATAAGGTTTTCAAGTTTTAATTCAGTATTAAGATGTAAAATGGATTTTAGAATGGATTAGAGGATTAAGAAAGAAAGCTGATAAGCAGACCCGAAAAAAAGGAGGAAGTAGGAAAAGAGGGAGAGAAAAATCAGAAAAGGAGCATCATATGTTAGCAGTTTTGCCATCTTTCCCAATTTAGTGGAAAAGCTGTGGCTGTCTTGGACCCATCTATAGGCAAGAGAGTCTATATACCACAGGCAACAACTAATTGCACCACCACCATCAGAATGGCCTATTGGATAGGATATTAATCTTATTCTGCAGACTGACTGAGGGGATGGCATGAATCGAATTTAATACCTGTTGGCTATCAGAACCCTGAGGGGAGGTCAGGACAGAAGCTCTGGGGAAAGAATGGTACATACTCTTGCTGAGCGTGGTTGACACCAGATGCTGAAAGATTCTTCTTAAAGTGGTCCTTTTCACAAGGGCCTGGGAGCTGGCCATGGCTTGCAGAAAAGTAGACTGAAACTGCCAGCATGCTGGCAGGATGGAGAGAAGCTTGGGCTTGTGAGAGGAGAAGTGCTATGTTTTTCACCAGAGACAAGTTGAAATCCTTGGCCAAAAGTTCTTCTGAGAACTTGAACTTGACATCAGTAAGCAGAGAGTACTGCATGGGGATGTCATCCAGATTGGAGGAGGTTTTGTAGCATTTTCCCTCCTGCCTCAAAGGGATTGTTGATCTGAAAGACACCAGTACCAGGTCTATCAAAGTTTAATATCAGTGCCACATTCCCTGATTCCTACTCCTTTTGAATATCTACATGGAACCGCATTCTAAATTGGCAAAGGTCAAAGATGAATCAGTTTCACCAGTATCTCTTGTTGATATCACCGAAAGTGGCTGGAGCTCATGGCTTTCCCAGAGATCATCATTGTTCTGAGAGAAGCTCAAGGCAATTGCAATTTCAGACTTACTTCTGCCTGATCAACGTAGATGATCTTAAAGAAAACTGGTACCAGGGAAAGAGTGAACATTACTGAATATTTGTATTTAAAGACTGTATAATAGTGATGCATATACTACACTATTTGGACATGGTTTTATTATGAAGAAAATTAACTAGAAGGTTGTAGATCTGCCTATACTCAAAAAGTTATTTTGTGTGGCGAAACAATTACCATGTTTGGTTTCACTGAATTGACTAATAGTCTGATTGATTTAATAGGAGGAACTAGTTATTTTTGTGCTGCATTGACTATAGAAATTGTTCACATTAGCTATGGGTGCAGTTTGCATGTGTTAAGCCATCCCTGCCCAAATAAGAGAGGAACATGTTTGCTAAACTCATGGAGTTCATATGATTTTGTTTTAGTCAGTGTTCATCCATATTTAGAACTTCTAAAGGAGCATAGAAACCATCATTACAAAGCTCTTTGGTGTGCCAAATTTCAATTTGAAAAATGCAACTGCTTTTCAGTGATTTGTACGGACAATCTAACATACACATAGTTAACTTTTTACAAGGAGTATTATCATTTTGTGTCTCTTTTCCCACCTCCGTGCATTCAAATAACAAGTACGTCCTTACTTTCTTTCAATGCTATCTCAAGTAATCAATTTGAGCTGTAGAAAACACTGGAAAATTTCACCTCAAGAGAAAATTTTTGCAAGTTTTGAGTGAAAACAGAGAGTGATAATAGAAACCGTTATGCATGCCTCTACTGCTGAGAGCAGACCTCATGTTTTTACAGTCACCCAGCGTTAAGGCAGCAGGAGGGCCCTGTCCTGGATTCTTTGTGTCTCCAGACTACTTTATTTCCTTTCTTCTCACCATAGGAGAATGTTTCCCTTTTCCCTATGTTTCAAGACCCAGGAGACGCTATTAGCCCTCATGACCCAACTTTTGCTATTTATCTTATTGCTTTCTTCTGTTTGAATTCTCATGCATTATTCTTTCTGCTTCTGTGTAGAAAAGACTAGGTTCACTATTAAATTAATAGCTAAGTAGAGTTGATTACCATTTTTGAATTGTGTACTGGTCACTATAGGTGCTTTGCATACTTTATTTCTAATAAAACTCCTCATGTACATACTGTTAATATCCGCATTTTAAAGTTACGGAAACAAGCTCAGAGACTGAGTAAGGAAAACACGGAAAGTCATGTAGCCTTCGTGTAGCAAAACTGATAGAAGCCCTCTGGACTGTTGTCTTCCAAAATCATCAACTTTACTATGTTATGGTCTACACAGACTAACTTAGCATAGATTACCTTCCCAGGCATAGGGCACTGATGACCATGGGACTTTTAACTTTATTTGAAGATACATTTCTTCTTTAATTTTGCTACCTTTTCTTTTGGAAACTAGAGCTCTCAATTGTTAGGACCAGGGATGCCCACCCATATGGCTCCTCTGGGCTACCTTAGAAGTAAAAAAAAAAAAAAAGTCCATACATAATTTTTGTGATACCTGCCACCACAGATAAGCAAGAAAATTCTCTCACATAAAAGTCCTCTCCAGTTGGAGAGTCTTTTAAAAGCATAGAAGAGGTTCCATGTTTGAGATCACTAATGTAGAAAATGTACATATCTCATTAATAAAATGTCTTTGGGGGAACATTTTTTATTACAAAAGTGAAATAAAAGTGGGAAACATAAAATTAGGGGATATTTGACATTGTATTTGAGAAACCAATGCATCAATATCTGGTTCAATGGAAGTTGTTGCAATTCTCAGGGTGTTCTCAAGGGGCTTATCTGATATTTTGGTTCTAATTTTACTCTTAATGTGCTTTGTTCTTGAAAAATAGTTGCTCATATAGATGCTTCCAAGAAGCAGCGACTTAAATAGGCGTAATTGTGAAGTGAGGGATATTTGTCTCTGGGAAGATAGGACCTGTAAAAGTCCAGTAAAGAGACATGACCAAATTTTTCTTTAAGTTGAATGTCAACTTGCAGCTTTATGCATTTCCTTTGAAAGTTCTTAGGTAACATATTGATGCTAACTGAAAATGGAGTCACAAATGCACCAAAATATTGCTTATTTTCCCAGAAACCTTGAAATCTGTTTTCAAATTCTTATATCAAGTCAAAAAACAAGCCTTCATATTTTTCACTATTCACGGGACTATGCTTAGCCAACATGTCGAAATGCATAACATTATTGGCCTTAATTTGAGCTTGCCATAATTTCAGCTTCATTTATAACACTGTTATGGTTTGAAACATTGTATTGATAACTCGGTTTTCACCTTGAAGACATGCTTAACTCATTTAAACGAGTGGTTAAATCCCCTTAAAATGCTCAATCTGTAAGTTTTCATCATCAAGTCCTGGCACACAAATTTGCCATAAACAATTTGATAACATGTGACAAACTATAAAATGTTTCCAATATTAGGCCTCAACTTAACCATCTTACTTCTGAAAAGTAAGTGATGTTGCCATAGTCAGCATTAACTCTTTCAAGGAATTCCTAGAATTGATGATGATTCTATCCCTGGACTTTTATGAAATTCACAGTCTTGATGGCATTTTGCACGATGTTAATACATTTTTAAAGTTTTTGCACATTAATTTTCTTGATGTATGCAATGATACTTCCTCTAATCTGACTTTTGGACAGCAATTGTATCATTTTCTGTTAATGTTATAAGTCTCTGTCTTTTATCTACCATTGCTGGGGCACCATTAATAAGTATACCAAATGGGGTTGAAAATGGACAATCTATTTTTTTCTGCTTCATATAAATCTCTTGATTTATTTGTGTCTTTTAATGGTACTAAAGAAGTGATTTCTTTGGTGACATTATATTCATCATCAATATCTCTAATAAAAATGGCAAGTTGAGCAATATTTGTAGCATCAGTGCTAATATCCATTGCTAAAACATAAAATTTAAAATTAACAGCTTTATTTTCCAAACTTTCAATAGATCTTCCAATTTCTTCAATTTTCCTGGCTATAATCTAGGGAGACAAATTAACTTTAGAAATATCCCCCTTTTTTCTGGACAAATTATATCTGCCATGATTTCCATACATTGCTTGATAAACTCACCGTGAGTAGATGGTTTGATTTTTACTACTATTAAATATACTACCACACAACTATCTTTTTTTATTTTTATTTTTTTTGGCAGTTTTTGGCAGGGGCTGGGTTTGAACCTGCCACCTCTGGCATATGGGGCCTTCGCCTTACTCCTTTGAGCCACAGGCGCTGCCCATAACTATCTTTTATAATAGAATCCATCTAAGTTCTAACTTAAAAAATATTTTTGTTGACGACAGACTTTCAGTTATGCTATTTTGCTCTTACAACACAGTCCTTCATACACACTGAATTTGGCAGCATATTTTGTATATAATGTCTTTTCAAATTATAGACTTTGAAAACTTACACAACTTCCCTACAGATTAAGCAGAGTGCCTTATTTGCCTCCATAAAAAGCAGTCATCTGTCCATTTTTCATTCAACGGTCTTTCTTCATCCATAATTTTTTTCTTGGGTTTTGTTTTCTTTTGAGATGTTGTAGGAGTCATGCTGAGATTAAAAAAATAATTTGTAAGGGTCTATGTTTACTTAATTAATTGACAGGAAAATAGATAGCAAGCGTTTGGGCCCTTCCACGTCTCACCTGCCTACGCAGGGCAAGGCAGAGGCAGATTGTAAAGCGTTGCAGGTGTTGCGCGAGGCACTGCCGAGGTGTAGAAGACCCTTAATCATCAAATAAGAATGCACATCTGACTAAATAGCATTTAGCATTCTAAATAGTATTAAATGCCTAGCGTTGCAATAGCAGGCTGAACTATCAATAATCACTGCCTCAAAGTCACCACAAGCACACATAAGTCAGTCTGATGGTGTCGGTTTCATTGTCTTGCTTGGAGGATGACCCACTGGAAGCCCCACACCACAGAGAAACTGAAGTCACCCATGTGCACAAATAGAGAGCATATGTCATGCTCTCTTTATGGGATGCTGGACAGGACGTTGCCAGCTACACAGTTCATAATCCGGAATCATGCAACCAAGTTCCACCAAAAACTCACCTGCAAAAAAGTTATGTTTTGGCCGCATGCGCTATTGGATGATCAGGATAGGTTTACTGTGGTAGACCGTGCACTCCTGCCTGACTTCAAAGACTCTTGTCTCTCTTTTTGCAGCCTGCTGTATTTCCTATCACCAGCTAACGCCCAGGGGCTACAATAGAGTTTGATCTTCAATTGCTGAGATTGTTGGAAATGAATCCAAACTTCTAATTGGAATTTTCTGAGTCACCTCAAATACTCCTCAGCTTCTCTCTTCTCTCTGTTCTTCCCGAGGCAGTATCAGAATACAGTTGCAAGAAAAAAGTATTTGGAGAAGAAAAGGATTCAGGACAAAGAAGAAGTACCCTCTAGGCAGGACCTCCAGGAACGACCTTTAGAACAACACTGGAGGAACTGGCCTGTCAGCAGAGCTGCTTCTTTGCCACAGTTAAAGCGTCCGAGTCACAAGGTGACCACGGCAGCCTCGGGAGCTGCTGGCTTTCCCACGGCAGTGACTGGGCACCATTTCAGAAAGGTTCAACCTCGTGGGAGTGCCTGTGGAATATAGCAACGAGGTAGATCGCTGGCTTCCAGACCACTTCCATCTTCTGGGTCTTGCGTTGGGTGGGGCAGGGGAGGAATGTGTTTGGCATCTAGAATCCTAGCTGCCATGAAGTTTGAAATATAAAGCTGCTAGTTTTCCAGCCTCTCCTACACATAAACACACTTTATAAAGCATAAAAAAGGTAGACCAGTAAACCTATTCTCCTTATTCAACAGAGGGGGATTTGGTACACATTGAATTTTTGTATTAAAGTGAAGAGAAGTGGCTCGGCGCCTGTGGCTCAAGCGGCTAAGGCACCAGCCACATACACCTAGGGTGGCGGGTTCGAATCCCCAGCCCAGGCCCGCCAAACAACAATGATGGCTGCAACCAAAAAATGGCCAGGCGTTGTGGCGGGCGCCTGTAGTCCCAGCAACTTGGGAGGCTGAGGCAGGAGACTCGCTTGAACCCAGGAGTTGGAGGTTGCTGTGAGCGTGATGCCATGGCACTCTACCCAGGGGGATAGCTTGAGGCTCCGTCTCATAAAAAAAAAAAAAAAAGTGAAGAGAAGTTTTGGCAAGTAGTTGCAAATAAAACAACAATAAAACATGCACCTGGATGATGGATGTCTTGTCCTACTGGATGGGTACTAATATTTATGACTTATTGATTATAGTATTTAAAAAAGTTTTTCCTTTCTGAAACTCATCGATGACCTCTTAACTGGAGGGAATTGGTATTAATCACTCTTACTGCATGTAGAGCAGTGGTTCTCAACCTTCCTAGTGGCTAATGGTTGGGGTCACTACAACATGAGGAACTGTACTAAAGTGTTACGGCATTAGGAGGTTGAGAACCACTGATAGAGGGACTCAAAGTGTAGAACTTAAGCTCTACAATCCTTATAGTATTGAGAAACAGGAAGAGAATGGAAGGATATCTTATTGACAAATGCTAGACTTGCGGTATAAGTAGCTGGCAGAATTACTCATTTCTAATAAAGTTACAAAGGGGCTTGTTTCTTTAATGGATTTCTTAGGTTATGTTCCCTAGAAGCACAGCCTGAGACAAGTATTTAGGTGCAGTTTTACTGAGGGCATGTTTTTCAGGGAAAAAAAAAATGTCTGTAGGAGAGGAAGGAAAGGGAACGAGAGTAGAGAGGCTCCTATCCCTTCAGCAGCCATAGTCACAGAAGTGGGGAAGGGTCCCCTGGCTCACAGGGTTTGGAGACCACACATTGTTGGGATACGGATAAAAGAACTTCAGGTGGTACAATGAACAACAATGACCAGAGTTGCTTCTCTGTGGCGCAATTTAAGGAGAACTAAGCTGTCAGCAATGGCTGCAAGGACAGTAAGTCAAGCTGCTTATTTTTCAACCATGAGATCAACCAACTAGATGTGGCTAGTTCCTGGGACCCAGGGACTAGATGAGTTATGATAAGACCAGGTTTGAAAGATGAGCTGGGGTGATCAGATTTCTTAATTTGGATATTTGAAGTAGGCAGTCTTAGGAGAAAAGCCAGAGAGGCCACGATGATCTAATGTACAGACTGTAGGTTTGAGAGAGGCAGACACAGCAAGACCATGGGGTGGGAAATGGCAGATCAGACAGAGCAAGGAAGCCATTTGCTAGAGAAAGGAGAATGGGCGCAAAGCAAAATGTACAGGTGGCTGAATTACACTGGGAGAGTTCCACATCAAAGAACTATGAAGTCACCCTTTTTTTTCCCTTCAGGTAGGGGGCAGGGTTTCAAAGAGCATGCAGGGGGCACAGTAGCCCACATTAGTGTTTGCTCTCAGGGGGGAGTAGGTACTATTATTTACATGACCTAGTTTTGTAAAACATCGGAATGCGCCTGATATACCTGCAAGTGGGATGGTTCTGGGTTAATAGGGACCAAAGAATCTTGGAGGCCAGGATGCTTTCAGAAAGAGAACAGTAAAGAAGGTGACTTTGAAAAAAGATACATGCAAAAGCAGAATTTTAAAGTTATAAATAGGGAAATGTATGATGTAAACAATTTATACAGTGATTTTTATTTATTTATTTATTTTTTGGTTGCAGAAGTATCATTCAATGATGGACATAAGGGAACAATTGACACCTGGACTATATAATATTATTTTGTAAACACCCCAAGAGAGCAGAGAGGAAAGTACAGAATTTCAAATGGAGTTACAGGAAGAGGACTTGCCAATCAGTGATAGATTTCTGGAGAAACTAAAACCAGACAAAGACTCCAAAAATGGGCAGGTAAAGAGGAGGAGAGCTCAGGTCATTGCTACATGTAATAATGGAAAAGGTTTGAATAGATTGTGACTAGATTTAGTCAATGACTCTCTATAATTTTTTTTTGAATATAGGATCTTGGGAATATTAATCTTCCTTAGATGGGGGAGAGAAGGGCAGTCATGCTGCAGGCTAGAGTTTAGTGAGTGAAGTTGTTTCTTTTAGGCTATAGAGTTTCTGAAACAGTATAAAGTAGGCAGGCCAATCTTGGTTATCACAACCCATCCCTTCTTGTGAGAATGTTCTATAAGTGGTATTAAATATAGAGATTTTTAAGTCAAGGAGAATGGCAAACTCTCCAGGAATTGTTATAACACCCTTATCATTTAAATGATCAACTGTTCGATCCAGGAAAAATACTGTATGCATCCATATGTATAAGTGTGTGTGAAAACATATCCATAGGTCCATTTTTATGGAGTCAAAAGAACTTTAGACATACTTGGATGTTTTTCATTTGCTCTTTGCATTTAAGGTTTAATCAGTTGATTTCCTATACATGGCATTAAAACAAGTCACAAGAGACTTCAAAATGTACAATGAAATGAAATAAAATGACAAAAGATGGCGTGGGTAGACTGGGAACAATTTCATAGTATAATGAGCCCTCATTGTATGTGGTGGTGGTATTTGTGTGTGAGCATATTTGTGAGTGTCTAATTCTATGGTTGGAGAACATTTAATATCAAGTCAGCAGAAACATCTCAGTAATCAGTGATCTACCTAGCAAGGAAATTCTTAGATTCCTCTTACTTCTTCTGGAAAGCACTGTGTACAGCTTCTCCAGATCTTTCCTCCACTCTAGTTTCTGAAGAATATTTAAGAGATAATTTCACAGCTTTTGGTGCTAATGGTACTAATCATAGATATTTAGGGACTTTGATTTTAAATGGAGCATTTTCTCTGTTCCCACTGAGTACTGTCAAAAGTGAAATACAACCACTACCAGAAAAAGTATTAATCGGATCACCTCAAGGTCAGAACTTCAATGGAATGCTCTAAAAATCAAAACATTGTGCCCCTAATGTGATAATAAGTACTTATAAACAGAGCTTTGTGGTTGATGCCATCAACCACTTTGTAAAATCTTGCCAATGATTTTATTGCCATAAAATTTGGAGAGTTGATTAGAGCATTACTTAAAACTGTAATCTTAGCTTTTTGTGGATTTATTTCAATCTAATTTAAAAAGAGTTACTTAATATTTATTTTAACAAAAGTTTACTCAGAAATTTTAGATTAGAAAATAGTTTCAAATGAGTACTGTAGAACCTAAAAGTGGTTGGCTATGGTGTTTTTCCAAGATAGTCGTATTTCACTGAAGGCCAATTTGTCATTGATGAAGACTTCTGTCTAAAACCATTCATCTATGTTTTGAAAACCCAAGATCAATCAAACTCTCTGTTTGGAAAGTCAACTATTGTTTTCTAAGTAAAGATAGATGATGATAGGTGAATATAACATTTTAGGTCTAACTTTAATGTCTATTTACTTTTCTGAAATTGTAAAAATACCAGGGTGGTATTTTGGACTTTTGCCTTATCTTACAATTAAGTGCTTATTGGAAAATCAGAAAGGAAAACAGTGGAAGGGCATTTAGAAGTCTTATGATTTTTTTTTTCATGTTGTGCCAGTGGCACCCTTTTATATAATGAGTTGAATATATTGCTAATGATGGAACTGGATGCTTATAAATTACTGAAGATTTTTGTATTTTGAAGCATTTATTTAGAGGCACTGAAACCATGGTGTCATCCTGTTATTTGAGTATCTATGTACTAACTTTTTTTCTTAGATCTTCTTCTCTGTTCTAGTACAGATAAACATGAACTAAAACTTTTAGCCTTCGCTGACATAGGAAAAATTATAACTTTAAATTGGAATCTTTAAAAAGAGATACATATAATAGGTTCAGATTTTCACTTAACTATTCAATTATTCACTAAACATCAATTGAGCATCTGTTCTTTGTTGACACTGAACTATAATTGTTTCAGTATCTCTTATCAGATTGCAAGAACCTTCTATCTTGGTGGCTGGATTAATGGCTAATTCTTAGTAAATCTTTTATATGTACTTGAAAAAAATAAAATGATTTTTAAATGGAGGGGAAAAGAGACATTTTGTATTTTTTTTAGTATATAGCTTATAGTAGATATTTGTGAACCCCTTTAAGCCCATTATATTCTTTATTTCATTTAGTAATTAAAGTAAACCTTTGGGGAAGTATGAACATAAATAGAATCATAGTGACTCGCTCAAAGTCTTGAGGCTAGTAGTCACAGCTGGGAGTTAAGACCCTGTGCGATCACAGGGTCTACGTATTTAAATTGCAACAGTTGACTGCACACAGAAACCTTTACACTTTGAAAGGTTAAATAAGAAGATTCTTTGACCACTGCTTTTCATTAAAAAGAAATTCTAGGCTTGGCACCCGTAGATGTGTGGTTAGGGCACCGGCCACATACTCTGAAGTAGGTGGGTTCAAACTTGACCCAGGCTAAACAACAGTGACAATACAACAACAAAAAATAGCTGGGTATTGTGGTGGACACCTGTAGTCCTAGCTACTTGGGAGGCTGAGGCAAGAGAATGGCTTAAGCCCAAGAGTTTGAGGTTGCTGTGAGCTGTGATGCCATAGCACTCTATCAAGGGTGACATAGTGAGACTCTGTCTCAAAAAAATCAAAAAATAAAACCAAAAAAAAAAAAAGCTCCCCCCAAACCCTCAGGTGAATTAATTTAAGTGACCATGCATAATGTATACAACAGCAATACCTATTCTTTAATTCATTCAATAACTATTACTGTGTGCAATGATAATTCTAAATACTAGGAATACAGTAAGGGAACAAGATAGACAAACATTCTGTTGCCACTGAGCTTACATTCTAAAGGAAGGATACAAATATTTATAATTACTGTATTTATCTCTTACATGCACACCCATGCACACTCAAATACACAAAAACTATCTAATTGTTCTATAATTTAGCATCCCTAGTAGGCAAATTCTATTAATATTCTCATAAATAGTACCTACCTATTCATAGGGAATAGAGAAAAGAATACTCAAGGGAAAAGAATAGTAGATATCAAAATTGAGTTATAGAAAGGTAAGCAATTTGCCCAGGGTCATGACAGAGAGGGGTGGAGATAAAATTCAAATCTATGTATTTTATGTTTCTATGTCACATTTGACTTGTGATAGAAAAATAATAAAGTAGAGTAAGGGGTAGAGTGTATCGGGGCGCTATTTTAATTAAAGCATTGAACAAAGCCCTGCACGATGAGATGGCATTTAAAAGAGATTTGAATGCAGTGATAATGTAGCTGTGAAGTCATCTTGTGATAAAAAGAATTCCAGGCAGTGGGAATAGGAGGTGCAAAAGTCCTGTGGTTAGAGTTTGCTTGATATGTTCTATATATAGCAAGGAGGCCAGTGCAGCTAAAGTAAGGGGATGAATAGAAACGAGGACACACAGTAGTGGGCTATAGGGTGGAATCTGTAGAACATACATCAGATTATTCTGTTAGAGATGAGAAACTAACACATTTTGGGGTAGGTCAGGTATAATCTGATATTTAACAAAGGCCCATTCTGATAACTTTATAAAGACTAAACTGTAGATTTGTACGCTTGGAAGCAGAAAGTTTATTTAGGTGATTTTTACAATTGTTCAGGAAGAAAAATGCTTGGACCAGGCTTTCAACTGGTAGAAATGAGTAGATTTTTGATATATTTTGGAAAAAGAACCAATGAGAATTATTGATTGGCTCTAGGGCATGTGAAAAAGAGGAGGTGGGATAATTCTTCCGATTTGGGCCTGTGTAATTGGATGAAGAAAGTTGTCATTTTCAGAGAAGGGAAATATTGGAGGAGAATCACATTGAGGGTAAGGAGAAACAGGAAGTCTATTTTACAAATTTCAAATATTAGATGCTTGTCAGACATTTGCGTGGAGAACTTGAATAGGTAATTGTGTACGGGAGTGTGGAAACAGGGGCTAGAGCCACATGTATAGGAACCTTCAGATCCTGATTATTTTAAAACTGGGGGCCTACATAAGCTCATTTAAGGATAAGTTTAGCAAGCAAAGAGGATTGAGGACTGATTTATCAGGCATCCTGTCCTTCAGAAGTTGGGGCAATGAGGAGAATCCAGCAAAGATCTTGAAAAAGCAACAAGTCAAGGGTGAGGAGATTTTAATGGCTGTGTTAAATGCTGCCAGTGGATCAGATTGATGGGGACTGATGACTGGCTTTGTTCATAAGGTCACAAGTGATTTGGACAGAGGTATTTTGGGGGCATTGGTGGCAATGAAAGCCTGTTTGAAATAGATCCAGGAGAGAATGTGAGAAAAAAAAAGAGATGGAAGAGAGGGGTATAGTCAACTTCTACATTTCATTCTAAAGACATTAGTTTAGGAGAGGACATAAAATTGAGAGAGAGATTCTCCTGAAGCCCAAGAGTTTGAGGTTGCTGTGAGCTAGGATGCTATGATTCTCTACGCAGGGAGATAAAGTAATTACTCTGCCTCAGAAAAAAAAAAAAGAGAGAGAGAGAGAGAGAGAGGAAGAGAGGAAGAGATACTATGGAGAGCATCATTTCCTAGAATGAGGTTCTGTGGTGAACAAGAAGCAGCCTGTCTCGTGTGCAAGCCCAGCATTTTGTCCTATAAGGAAATCATGTATTTCAGCCATTGTAAGGGGGAGAAGAAGGTATGAATTCAAATGTGAGTGGGTTGATAGACTTGTAAGCATGATGATAAATACATTCTCTTGTTTCTATTTTCTATATAAAACAAAAATCAGAAGTATTATTCAGAAAAAGGAGAGAGGATGGTATGGACTGAACTGTGACCTTACAACATTTGCACTGTCAAACCCTAACCTCCAAAGTGACAGTATGTGGAATGGGGCCTTTGGGACATAATTAGGCTTAAGGTGAGGCCATGAGGTGTGGCGCTCATCAAGTGCTCTAGTGAGAAGACACAGCTGAGAACTTGTTCTCTCTCCCTGCCCATGTGAGGACACAGCAGGAAGATTGCCAGAAAGAAGGTCCTCACCAGGGAACCAGATTGGTTACAACCTTGATCTTGGAATTTGAGTCCCTAAAAATGCATGAAAATAAATTTGTTGTTTAAACCACTGGGTCATATTTTGTTCTGACAGCCTAAGAAGACTACTATAGAAGATGTGTTAGAGATTTTGAGAAGTCATATAGAATATAAAATAGTAAAGTGAATTGACCAGGGACATAGTAAGTTTGGCAGGCAGTATTCATAAATTTAAAGTTGGGCTATTCAGTATGGTTTCAGATTTTATTCTCACCATATTAAGCTAATTTAGTGGAGAGTGAGTAGTGTTGCATAACTAGGTTTGAGTTATTGGGGTTATTATATGATGGAAGGAAAGGGAACAAGGGAACACTGTATCTATACCATAGAATAAGTATATGGTATAGATATCACCTTTTATAAACAGTTATAAGTGAGGCACGTGTGACCCTTTAAAATAGTTTGAGAGATGGTGGTGGTTTTGTAGTGTGTCAACTTTACCAGGTTGAACTACATTTCCCAGACTCCTTCTCCTGTATATTTCTATTAGAGTGGGCCGCTAGAGACATTGTGTTTGGAAGTTGAAGCTGAGCAGGAGTGATATGGTATCTCACACACTATGATACTGCTCAAAGCTTGGTGTGGCACAGCAGCTGGGTCTGCAGCTTCACCACCTTCTCTGGATCCTCCTCTAACCTCTCCCCCTTTTGGCATTTGAGTGTTTAGCTGTGTGATAAAGGGTGCCAATTTTCTGTGCCTGGCACTCAACATCAGGATGCCAGGCAGTGAGAATAAACATGGCTTTTATTCTTCCCTCACAGCTTCCAGCTGGACCTTGATCTCTCCTGTGTCACATCCGTCTTCTTTCCACAACTCCCTGCCCCTTGGGCTTCAGGCTCCAGGATCAGACCAACAACACCACCGAGCCAGCTCTTCTGATTGTGTAAGATCCCTCCTGGTAACAAATCCCTATTTCATAGATATTTTGTATATGCATAACGGTTCTCTTTCTCCAAAAGAATTTTGTTGATGCCAGAGGTTGGGAGCACTTGTCACTGAGATCAACTATTGTACAGTGCCCATTGTCCTTAAAATCACTCATGAATTTAATAGCTCTAGTATGTACCCAGCTGAATATTTCTTAGAACTTTTTAAGCATCAGTAAGATCAGTTGAACAGTAAGTTTGGAACAGAGCATAGAAAGGCTGGACACTGGATTGCTGAGAAGTCCTGGTGGGAGAACGGGAATAGAAGATAGAAGTGGCCAGGAACTGTACCATGCTTTGAAGCATTATATGGTTAAGTTGTGTGAAAGTCTAATGCAGCAAGAATCATAAACTAGATCACTCTAGAAGGTAGGAATTAAGTGGAACGTAATTGTGCTTATAGCTAGCGCAGGATACATATATGTGTGAGACATTCCTTTTCTAAATGCAGCACATTGGCACATTTAATCATTATAATAGCCCGGGGAAGTAGGTACTATTATTGTTCCTATTTTAAAGTTAAGAAAAGGAAACCAGAGAGATTGAGGAACTTTCCCAGGGTCACACCCGAGAGTAATAGAGATCAGAACTCCCCTCACAGCCCAGCCTCTTCTATTTCCTTATTTTGATGTAAGATCTGTTATTTGAGAAACTTACCCTGCAAGGGCAAAGGCAGGTGATGGAGTGGCTCAATACCAGAAACTCTGGAGGAAGGCAGGAGGGTTTAATCCTGTAACTAACTGAATGTACCTGGCCTGTTGAAGCTAGAGAATGTCAGCTCTGTGAGCAGAGCCAACAAAGAAAAGTTTGGCCCTGTCATTATTTCTTATTTTTTCAAGAGGTTGGGTCTCACTCTTTCATCCTGGCTGGAGAGCAGTAGTGCCGTCATTACTCACTGCCGCTTCAGACTTCTCATCAAGTGATCCTCCTACCCCAGCCTCCCAAGTACCTGGTGTTACAGGCACAGGCCTGTATACCTGGCTCCTTGTCATTAATTTTGTGGGTTGCTTGGTTGTTGGCATAAGGCTGGCAGGGTGACCTAGGATTGACTATTTGTGTGAAATATGTTAAACAGAAAGCAGCAAGACTAAAGTATTTTAATGCCCTACACTTTGAAGTGGCGCATTTTAGTGCACACCAACATAAGGACTCTCCTTCCAGCTCCTTGTCATGCCTCAGTGCATCGCCTCAGCAGACAGATCAGCAGTCAGAATAGGGAGGGAGGGGTGTTGCTCCAGCCTGCACGCCTCTGCCCTTACTGTCAAGGGCAAGGCAGCAACAGTGGCTAGAACGTGTTTGCCTGTGGGGAGTAGGGAAGCGGTGCTTGTGTGGGAAGGGCAGGATTTAGGGGATTACCGGTTTTCATAGAAGACTGTAAGGTTTTTAAGTCTTCAATCATGTGCATATGTCTGTGATAAGAAGGAGGCACTACAAGTTATAATGAAATCCAATTCTTTGCTGGTTTGGTAGACAAAGATGTTAGTGAACTTGGGATGAAAACACCAGTAAGTGTGTGATGGAATGCACCAGACGCTGCTGCGGCGGCGCTAATCAGTGTGACCTTCCTGGGCAGCAACTTATCAATCTCTGTGAAGAGGCTTAAACCTGATGTCCTCTGAACAGTAATTTCACCCCTGAGAATCTGTCTTAATAAAATAATTCCAAGTATAGAGAAGCACTTTACTCTCAAAGAAGTTCAAAGCACTATCATTAGTAACTTTGAAAAATGGGAAACAGACAGAATGTCCAACCATGAGGAAGTGAGTCACTGAACCATGTTACAGCCACTAGATACTGGTAATTCTAGGGGCCACTACCAATATTTACAGTGATTGTGTCATAATGTGGACAGGCCTAATGGAATAATGTTAAGTGAAAAACGTGTAGAACATAAAACTAGATATAAGATATATTTATTTTATAAAGATAAAATGTAGATATGCTTTTCAAGTGCCCACATGTTTTGTCAAAGGATCAGAAGACAAAGACCAGAAATGTTAGAAAAATCGTTGAAGGTAGGGAAAATTGATGATTTTCCTTGCTTTGTTTCTACATGTGTGACTTTTCCAGTGTTTCTTAATGAATATGTTTCAAATGAAAAAAATATAAGAAGTTATATGACAGTCATGTCAGTTTAGCTGTCAGAAAAGGGAACTGCAATAGACAAGACTGAGCCCTTGAGCCCTACAGCATGATGGCCCAAGGGACATGCCAGAACATCACAAAGGTAATTGGATGTTCTCCTATTGTAGCTGGCACAGGAACAACTTTCAAAGTAAAGCTCATGGTAGAACCTAAAATAAATAAACGTTCTGGATCCGTGGCAGAACATTTGGTTTATTTTGAATCCGTTGTCTGAAGAAACTTAGTTGTAATTAACCTGCATGAACAAGCAGAAATGTAACTTGAATCTTTGGGTATATTGCATCCATCTTGCTTATTCCATTGAAAAAACTAACGTTATACCGGGAAAGGGTAGGGGGTGGGAAATTACAGACAAATGTGTTTCCTGTTAGAGACTTTTCTAGACTATGGCTCCAAGATGGAATTATTCATTGGCATGACTTCTTTTCCAAACTGTTTATGGTGCAAAAGCTCTGGTGTGTGTGCAGCCGGTGCCAGGTTCTCTCAGTTTCTCTCACATTTCTGTGGGACCATGTGACCTGTGGTTTGCGTTAGGAGACGACAGCAGGACTTCTAACTTGTCATTCACTAACATAGTATTCTTCCTTTTAAAGTTGCTTCTGAAGGGCTACTAAGGGCGTAGTTTTCCAGAAATGTTTACAAGCACAATAAACAGCATTTCTTGATTATTGCCCTAAAACTAGACTTTCCGTATTTTTTAAAGAAACAAAAAGAAATCTGATTTCCATGGATGGACTCAAAAAGACACTAAGTGTAATTTTATTTTTGTTGAAAATTGTCCCTTGCACTTCTTTTCCAAATGTGACATTTTCTGTATTATAAACAACAACAGCAAAGAAAACAACAGGATAGCCCCTTCTGTGTATTTTTGACCTTTTCAAATGTTTGAAGATAGACACATGTAAGAGATCAAGTGACTGCATTTTTACTCCTCTCTTTTTCTCTATTCCCAGTGAGATAATTATATTACAAGAATTTGTGCATTCTGTCTATGCTTTCACTATCTACCATTTTTACTTTCAAATTCAACGGCCGCTTTGAGTGTCGTGCAATGTTTGGCTAACATCACATTTTGGCTGCGTCAGTATGTTATACATTATTGCAATAGATTTTATTATTGATTCCAGATATGTTTATATGTCTTTCTTGTTCTCAGTTTCTGAAGGTTAATCTGTCTAGCATTGTTCCTATTCTTGAAGAAAGGAAACCAGAAATCCTTGAGAGTTGGATGAAAGTGGCATAAAAAATGGGAGGATGGGTAACCAAAGGTTTTGCAGAGAAAACTATAAGCCGACTCAAAGGAAAATCTTGCTTAGGTATTAAATATTGCAGACAAATTTAGAAGTATTTTTAATAGTCCTTTGTCCTTTTTGCTGATATCAGGAAAAAGTGTTTAATGATAGGCTCCTAAACACATGAAAAGCATCTTGGTGCATAGACTTCTGAAATTGAAACTAGCTATATATTTGGCACTTAGAAAAGGGAACAATGGCCAGCATAGTTAGTCTAGCTTTTTGTTGTTGTTTTGTGTTTTTGCTAATCAGTGATAGACAGGTGGATATGGATGTGTTTATCTTGAAAGCTGTTAGAGTAGTCAACCTATCCTCCATCCCCCCCATCTAGGGGCTCCATTTTAATTGTTGCCCCAAATTAACCAGTAGAGTAATACACATGAATCATTATGTATAATCCCAACAGTTTTATCTCCTGTTACTTCTTTAAATTTAATTTAGTTGGAGAAAGCTTTTTTCTGTTCATTAGATGAAAATTTGGCAGATTCCAGAATGTTTCTGCCCATACTTAAGGACAGTTAGGTGAAAACATAAGACACAGTCTCAATGCATAATTTAAAAAGTAATCCAATCCAATTGGAATAAGAGGTTGAGGTCTACAGACGGCAGGCTGGGGCATTTGGGGAAGAGGAAGAGAAGCTTGACAATACCTTTTCTTGGACCTGGATTCCACCAGGATTGAAAAGAAAGAATGTTAAGGAGATAGAGAGGGAACTTGTGTCACTAGCGGGCATCTTACTGTGGCACTGTCAAGGGTTTGTCACTGTGTTTTCGCCTGTGGGTACTGTGAAGACTCATGATTGGTTGTTTCCAGGTGTAGCTCACACAGCACAGGTGACGCGTCTCCTGTCCTCAGCCATGGTGCTGAGACATCCTCCAACTCAGCACTGACCCAAGTGCTTCTTTTTGCCCCAGGCTGGCTCTCTCCACCACATCTACTCCCTATGGGAAACACTGACACATTTTTTGACTTTTACCAACAATAGGGTTACATCACGAACATAGCCCTCTCCACTCTCCATTGTTCCTGCACAGGCCACCTGAGATTTTTTAGTCTATACTATTCCCTAGGGGCAGAGAATATCAAGCCTCCACGTGAAACTTTACTTGCATTGAAGTGTTCAGGCAAAAAACTCTTCTTTCCCTTTGGGGAGTGAGGCTGGGCTCCAGCCTAGTTTTCTCCATAGTAAACTTCCTCACAATGTTCTATTTCATTTTCTGCACACTATGCCTCTTTCTCATATTCTTAATCTGACTGAGGGGCTCAGGAAGTTTTTATATATTTTATTTGTGAATTCTGCACTATTTTTAAACCTCGGAATTCTGCACTTTGACTGGACCTTAGCTGTGAGATGTGCTACCCCAACGTATGGTATGCTGGCATTCTGGATATTTTAAGTTAAAGGAATTCTAGAAAACAGAAGCAAGAAGTTCCCTTTGCCCTTTGTTCTCCTCCATGGAGAATTTTATAAAGCCTAGTGGGTTTTCTTTGACCTTCCCCTAAGGCAGAGAAGACCCTCATATGAGAGGCCCTGCTCTATAACTAGAGGAAAGGTGCATCCTGATCTCTGCAGGCACAAAGATGCCAGCAGAATCTGAACACATAGGCCTTGCTTATGAACTGGTTCCTCCACTTTACATTATTTATTAAGCCTATTATAAAGAACACTCAGATTTAACAGTTTCTTCAGGTCTTCATTTCCTTATAAAAGCTTTCATGTCACATAAAACTTATTACATATGTGTTTTACTTGTTAATCTATCTTTTGCTATGAGGTCTCACACATAAACCTATGAAGGATAGAATGAAAGGTATTTCTCCTCTTCTGTAGATGCCTAGGCCAAAACTTTCAGTTAATGCACTGACATAAACTCCATAAACTCCAGTGATGATCATGTTACTTTTACTTTTGCCTAAAATTATCAAATAAAATACAAGACATCCAGTTAACCTTTGAATTTCAGGTAAACAATAAATCGTTTTTAATATGTACCTGTAGGCATATAATAGGAAATTTTTCATTGTTAATCTGAAATTCAAATTTAACCGGGCCTCCTGTATTTTACTTGCTAAACCTGGTAACCCTATCTTAGCCAAAGCTTTTAAATACAATGAAAGACATTTTGATGAACATTTTACTATCTGCCACCCTTCTTATGTGTAGGTATGTATAGGAGCCTTTAATGTTGTGGAAAATGCTTATGAAAAAACTATGCATGGAGTATAAGTTTTTTTCATGCCCAGCTAAACTCATACTAACTTGTTATAACATGTCCATACAATTTGAGGCCCTAGGAAGTATAAGACATCAGTTTGAAAAGAGCCTCTAACAGAGCAATACGCATTCTGCTCGAGTTGAAACAAGAACAAACAGCAATTTTATGGTGAACCCTGGAAGGTAGAATGGTGAAATCACTGATGTCTTATGAAAAGTCTATGGGGACAATACTCGAAAGAAATAAGTAGTTTGTAAGCAGATTACTAGTTTTAAGGAGGCATGAGACAGTGTTGAAGACAAAGCCTGCAGTGGCAGACCAACCGCGTCAACCTGCAAGGAAAGAAATAATCTTATCAAAATCCAAGTTGAGCAACTTTTCACTCAATGAGAGCCAAAACAGTTGTGCTTATATCAGCTGCAGACAAGAGTGGAGAATTCAATGGAAATTTTAAACAAATGGATTCAAGATCCTGAAGTACTTCTTACAAAAATTGTAAGAGAAGATGAAAGTTGGCTTTACCAGTACAATCTTGAAGACAAACCACAATCAAAGCAATGGCTACCAAGAGGAGGAAGTGGTCCAGTCAGAGCAAAAGTGGACAGATCAAGAGCAAAGGTCATGGCAGCAGTTTGGGGGCATACTCAAGGATTTTCCCTGTTGACTTTCTGGGAGGCCAAAGCATAATATCTGCTTATTATGACTGTTTTGAGGAAGCCAGCCAAAGCTTTAGCAGAAAAATGGCCAGGAAAGCTTTCCTGTGAGAATGCTCCTGCTCACTCCTTTCTTCCAACAAGGGCAATTTTGTGAGTTTTGATGAGAAATCATTAGGCATTCACTTTACAGTTTGGCTCCTATGACTCCTTTTTGTTTTCTAATCTTAAGACATCTATAAAGGACACTCATTTTTCTTCAAAGAACAAGGTAAAAAAAAAACTGCATTGATATGGTTAAATTCTCAGAATGCTCAGATAGTTAGGGATGAACTAAATGACTGGTACCGTCACTTGCAAAAGTATCCTGACCTTGATGGAAATTATGATGAAAAATAAACTTTATGGAAAAATAGAATTAAAAGATAAAAATTTTAAAAAATGAACTTTTTGAAATCCCTTCTTATGTCTCTCTTGTCCAAACTGGATAATTAGGTATAACTTGTATAAATGTTTAAACTATTAGTAAATCTGTTTTGATGGTAGTATGCATGGTTCTGCCTCTGAATATGTAGGATCTTCCATCTTCCTGGTTACTAATTTGGCTTGTACCAAAACATATATGTATCTTCACAGTGAAGTAGAGCCTCTTTTGCGTTAGCCATGTTAAGCCTTAGTTTGGGGATGGTTCTAATATGATGAAAAGCATTTTGGTACAGGAAATAAGCTGTTTATTAAACACTTCTTAACTGCCCACGTTTAGTCTTTAACCCAAATACTTGCTATTTATGATTTATGTCTCATCTTAAGAATGCATCCACTGTTAATATTATTTTGCCCTGGTCGTGCTGTCAGCATTTTGGCAATTGTCTGCATTCCTTGGTTCTTGGTACACTCTTGGCCAAAGAACAAACAGAAACACCCAAGTTTATCGAGGAAGAGAAAGATAGGTTTACAGAGCAAGGTACATTCACCATAGACAATGAATGGGCCCCCTTGTTGCCACAAAAAAGGTCTTGGTTATGGCCTGGCATTCTGCCTTTACTGTTTGGATTGGGCTCACCTCTTGGATCAGAGGTTACCCTGGAACCATTGAGTCTTACCGAGCATGTGGACCTCCCATGAATTTCTCTGAAAGCCCATTGAGGAGGGTGAAACACAATGTATATTTAAACTAATGACATGATAAGTAGCCTTCAGGTTGTTCTAGGTCACTTTCCAGCCTTCACTGTGCCTGGCTCATGGGCTAGAGAGTCCTCTGCATTCTTTTACAGTTGGCACACTAAATCACTAAATTCTATGGGTAGTTTGGTAGGACAGTCCTTCCTCCCCAGGTGTGGCAATTGCTCAGAATAGGATTAAAGTGGAGCTTCACCAAGATGGAGTTTGGGGCCATATCCTTTTTCCTCCCAGGAGGGGCCCAGAGATCCTCACTGATTGCCTAACAATATTTTTAATGATGAAGGAGTTGAACAATGAGGTAACAAAAATCATAGAAGCAAGGAAGCTACTTACCAAATTAAGGTTTCTATTCAATATGTTTATTTCACATTAGGAGATTTATTTAAGGATGCAACTTTTGGGAAAAACAGTGACTTTTTAGTTCAAAGTGTTCTTGAGATCTTGGTTTTGTAGTAGATGGAGAGACAGAGGTTTTCAACAGTGAGATTGCTGAGGTATGTATTCAAGTGTGAAGTGTCTGAGAAGGGTATGTTGTGAAAGATGGGATCCTCCTCTTTTGCAAATTCTGAAAATTTCAGTAGAAGAGAGCTGATAGAGAAGGATATTATGGAGCATTTTTTCAGATCCTTTAAATGTATACCAAGCAGTTTGGGTTATAGCTAAATTTGTTATTGTATTATATGGCCTAAGAGTAATTTAATACTTCTATTTTAGTTCTAAATTTAAGAAGATAGGATCTCAATAAAGATTATCATATGTTTGTGAGCAAAACATAAGATGGAATGGCAGAGAAGTACATTAAAAGAAGCTAATTTGGAAAAAAAAAAGTCTGAACATCTTATTATACTACAAATTCAACATTAGCTAATGATATGATGGGACCAGATAAAATATTAATGTCATCTGGTATGCAATAATGCAAGTATACTGGGTGTAACTATGTCTCTGCTCACTTTTGGGTAGAGTGGAATGTCAGATGTGGGAACTAGATGTCAGGTTCCCAGTGCCAAAGAATGACTACTGGTACTGAGTTAGTGAAATAAATGAGCAAAGCAGGTAGGTGCAAGCAGGCAAAAAGTCAAGATTTGTTAAAGCATAGTATATTCCACAGAAGGAATGAATCAACTCCCAGGAGACCCTGAGTTTAACAAGATTTCTCCTTTTATGTTGATTCTCTAATGTTAAGTGGGGGATGGAATATTCATGGTTTTCCTTAGGAAGGGGTGGAGAATTCCCAGAAATAGGAACCTTCCCCATTTCTGTTCTCATAAGGCAATTTCTGTGGGTTGCCCTGGTATTTGTAAACTGTCACGGTGCTGGTGGGTGTGATTTCTACTATGTTAATGAGAGAAGGTCATTTAGGGACACTATTGCTGCAACTGTACATATGCTCCAAAGACTCCTACACAGGCCTTGATCATATCTCCACTTTGTGGTTTTTCTACCTTTTTCTGGTTGATCAGTCCTTGGAGACCGTCTACTATAAACCAAATATCTGGTCAGTCCTTGGGGACTCCCTTGGCATGTCATCTGTTCTTTCTTGGGAGGGATTGATTTGTTCCCCCTAGTAGACAAAGCATCTCCTACCTGCATCTGTTACTCAATGGACACGTAGACAAAGTATCTGTCCCAGTATTCTTGTCCCAGCCTCCTAGGAGTATGTCTAAAGATTCACAGTGTTTATGGGAAGAAGGTAGTATATAAGTAGGAAACAAGTACCCTGCAGCTGTTTACATAATTTTTTATAGAGCTTTTCTCTATAGCTTTTGTTCTATTCTTTAGTTAGGTTCGCTGAGTTCAGCATGGTATATGCAGCCAACCCATCACATGATGCCCCCAAAGACAGATGCCTAGCTGTAAACAGTTGGTTTTTCTACTTTTCTTTGGCACCCTGCCTATTAAAGCTCACTGCTTACCCTTCTGGTTCTGAGTGTTGTCTAGTTCATGAATCATTCTTTGTTCAAATAAACTTTGCTAAAATAAATCTAAGTTTCTTTTAAGATTGACATCAGAAATATGATGTAAAGGAGACTTCCAGTGACCCTGTGAAGATTTCTGCCATGCATATTGTTTTCTCATAGTAACTGGGGGTTGTGGGTGATTTTCTTCTTGGATTTGAGATCTTTGAACTTCTGGGTTGTGCTTTATGACTTTGAGAAATTCTTTGACTGGACTGGGTCCAAGATCAATGAAGAAAATGGACTGTGACCAGTAGGAGTCTTCCAGTAGGTAAGGTTATAAGGAGGCAGGGAATCATAGTGTTAGGAAGAGAGAATTCTGGCTCTCCTGGGGGAAAAGGACAAAGTGGTGTTCTACCTTGGTGCTGCCTCAAGAAATTGCCTCATTTGAGAGAAAAGGCAAGGACCACCTTGTGTAGGAACTGTTTCATCTTAATCCTATCCTGAACATGCCACACCTGGGAAAGGAGGAATCTGCAAAAGCATACAGAATCCTAGCCCTAGGCAGCCAGGCACAGCAGGAGTTGGAAAGTGACCTAGGCTAATTCTTATGTCATTAACTGTCCATCAAAGTGGTTCCATGGCAATGTTTAAAGCAAAAGGAAGGCCCAATCCAGACAGCATAAAACAGGACCCCAGACTATTACCAGAGCTTGCTTTGTAGTGTCATGGAGGCCAGCCTCTTCGCTGTTTATAGTGAACATATTTTGCTCTATAAACCCTATTTCCTCTTCCTCAATAAACTTTGTTTGACTCTTGCCTTGCTGTCAGTGTGTCTGGTCGTTCTTCAAGCAAGAGCACACCAAGAAGTGAGAACACAGACAACTGCCTGAACCCAACAATGGGTTCATGGGGATCCAAAAAGTCTAAAATATCAGCCCATTTCATGTGAAAGAACTGTGGATGAGAACAGGTGCTTTTCTGGGAGATACTGTGTTTCCCTGAAAATAAGACCTACCCCCAAAATAAGCCCTAGCAGGATTTCTATGCATTTGTTAAATATAAGCCCTACCCTGATAATAAGACCTAGTGATGGGCATGGCTAAGCAGCATATCTGCATAGCCACACCATGCATTTCAGTGCAGAACAGTAAGGAAGACTGGAATACCTTTTATCTGTTACAGCTCCTTTCTTGAGCTGTTCACACTTGCACAGGTGTGTGTGTGGTAACCTCGGTTGCAGGCATCCTATTGCGCATGTGTGAATGGCTAGGGGAAAGGAGTTCACGCATCACTAGTGCCAGCCCCACCAACAAGGTTGGCTTCCCCTGTCAGGTTCCAGAAGAAGATGACTTAACTGTATTTGAATAAATGTAGATTGTTGTATTATACTTAATAAAAATAAGACAGCCCCTGAAAATAAGCCCTACTGTGTCTTCTTGAGAAAAAATAAATATAGAAAAATAGTGTCTTATTTTTGGGAAAACATGGTATGTACACTTTACCAAAGATAACTTATAAAGATAACTTATAGTTACAGTGTGAAAACTCCTTATAAAAGGCAAACAGGTGCATGTCCGTATAGCTATGATAGCTATAGGACCAAGGGGACCTCCTCGTATGCATTATAAATTCAGAGATCCCAAACTAAAGCCCTGTTCCATGAGAATAACTGTCTTTAGTGTGAACAGATTTGCCACTGGTAAAGAAATAATCTGCTTATACTCCAGCCATCTGAAAGACCACCCCCCTTTGACCTGGACCATTTCACCATTACAGGACACTCCTAGTGACTTGATTCCCAGGACACTAATCAACCAAATCTCTCAGAGAAGGAAAGAATATTTTGGAGATTGAGTTCCAAATCAAGTCCAAAATGGCTGTGTCTGAACCCATCCAATTGACACTTGGACCATTTTCAGAAAAATATTTGTTTTCTCTATCATGCTTGTCTTGGGGGAACCCGTCAGTTGACTAAAACCTCTCTACTTGAACCTCTGCTGACTATATGGTCTGCCAAACTCTCTGCTTTTGTTGTCATAATCTTTGCTATGTCACAAAACTTGTTCTTGAAAAAAAAAAAATCAGACTGATCTGTCATTTAATCTTGAGGAGAAACGAAAGATGAACCAGTCCCTGACTTAAGGCAAGACTAGCAGTAGCCATGCTGAGGGCAGGCATAGAAAATGCCTGTCCTGTTCTTCAACAAACTTCACTCAAACTCAACTATCTAGTTAAAAATCACAAGTTGGCCTGGGAAACCACTAATCTAGCTGAGTGATTCTCCCTCATATATTTTTCTGGATTTTGAACTATTTTTAGCTGGTCATTTTGAAGCCCTTCTGCAAGAGAAATCCACATCTATGAGGGAAATCTCTACCTGTAATGGTGTCTCCCTCTCTGCACTGGGAAGAGAAAAGGACTGGGTTGCTAGAAACTCTTACAATGGACAAGGCTTTAGCTTAAATTTACATAACAAGTCTTACCGTGGTTTAAGGTTATTTTTCTGGCCAGCTTATTTTAACTGGGCCTTTATCTACCTCTTGGTTGAGAAAACTGATAGCATTCAAGCATGAAATATAAGCTCTGTGCCTTTGTGATGTAACCTTTCTACCCTGGCTTCTCTATGATCTGATTATCCCTTTAAAATGCAAGTTTAGGAGAGATGACTCAGAGAAAAATATATATATTTAGAAATTGGAAAAAGAAAAATAAATCTTTCCTACAAACTTAGTAAAAAGCTTTAGCCATCTTGGTATGAAATCTTGTTCCATTAGCCAGATATATAATTTGACTGCATATAATCTTTAATAAATTAGTGAGTTTGTATTATACCTGACACAAAACTAAAATTTTTTAAATAAAAGCCATTAGATCAATTTCTGCCTCTATATTTATACATGTCCACACATTATGTATATGTGATATTTTCTTACCTCCAGATGGTGTTTCAAAATTAAATTGTAAAGCAGTTCTATTTATTTGGCTTAAAGAAAAGTAAGCACACAAATTAAGAATTCTTTAAACTCTCAGAAAAATAGAATCTAACCCAAAGTGTTTATGAAACTCATATAATTTGGATCATTTTAACACTTTCAGATGGATTGTATTCAATTGTCACCCCCAATGGTATTATTAAAATGTTCTTGTAATAGTTCGTATATTCTCTGTCAGATAGAAGCTTTCCCATGTAGGAAGGCCAATGCTTTAACAGTGGCTAAAAGGTTACACAAAAATGTGCTTTCTTTATAGGAAATTCCTAGAGAAATCTTCAGTAATAGAGGCACTTATTTTACTGGACAAGTTATAATAGAGTTAAACAAGGTATTACAAACAAAATAGCATTAGCATTGTTCCTCTCATCTTCATCCTTTTGGGAAGGTCAGAATGACAAATGGCATTTAAAAACTGAAAGTGACCATGTAGGGACTTTGGCCCTCCTATAGCTTCACTGAAAATCACTGATATAAATTAACAGGAAGGCAAACCAATTTATTTAACATAAACATAAATATGTTATGAGGAGCCTTCAAAATGAAGTCCAAAAGATACAGGAAAAATGGCCCATCTTAATGCTTAGGTTCTATAAAGAATCAATAGCTCTGTAGACATATGATTGGATGAAAAGAATATGCTCTAATATTAATAGACTGAGGAAACACAGCAAGCCCTGTCTGTTTGTCTGGATTCTCTCTGGCCTATCTGAATATGCTTTCCTTCCTTCTGAGCGTGGGCTAGAGCCCTCATTGAAATAGGGGGTCTTATGACCTACAGTCAGCCAAGGTAGGTCAGGTAATTTCTTTATGGCTTTTCTATAGAATAATTTTGGATTTTATGTCTGGCTTTGGGGAAGAGGGGTTCTGGTTTTTATGAACCACCTAGGGGAAGAGGTATTCTAGTTTCTGTGGCTAGCCTCTGGGGAGAATATACTGTGAGACAGAAGGACAGAAGAAGGTCAGAGAAAATCTTTGGCCTCTGAGGCTGCTTCTGAGGTCTCTGCTTTGGGTTATTATTTTTCCAAGTCCCTCAATCAACAAACTAAGTCAGTTGGATTGCCTTGGCCAAAGGTATTACCACTGGCCTTGATGGCAAACAGATCCTGCTCTGCTGTAAAACCAGATTTATCTCTTATGAAATAGGTACTGGGAGACATATGCACATAAAAATAGAACCTCATGTATCTCCCATGATTATAAACTCTGATATGACCAAATACTGCCAGGCTTTAAGGCATTGTACCACAATGTATTTTTGCCAGTTAAAAGAAGCCACCAACTGAAAACCAGAACTTTCATGATCTAGAACCGAAAGACTGGGTTTTTGGGAGATGAAATCAGAGAAAGATTCCCCTTGACCTGTTTTAGAAGGACTATGCCAAGTTTTCACTCTCCTAAACTACGGCAAAACTATAAGGCTTAGAGTGTTGGGTCCACATCTCTTCATCAACAGGGCACCTCTAGCCTCTTAAAACTGACCAGGGGAGTTTCTTCTCAGAAGTTATCTTAGATAACCATCTAAGCTACAGAAAGCTTTCTCAAGATCATGGATCAAGGCTCTCTCATCATAAAACACTTGCCCTTTTCCCTTTTCCACATCTTTCCTTTATGTGTATACATGGTAAGAAAATGTGATAATTAACATTTCATTGTCCTTAGCTTCCATAGGGGATTTAACTAAATGTTGGAAAATTTGAGAGATTTGTAGTTCACCCTATAACAAATTTCAGTGATGTTCTAAGTGTGATGATTTGTTCAAATTGTACATGTGATTCTATAGGGTTAGGCTTTTACATTTATATATTAAGATTCCTTGCTTAAATCTAACAGTTGGCAAAACCTACAGTGAGGGTGTTTCAGTTAAATTATGCCAGAAAATTGAATAAGAAAATCAAAAGAAAAGTAATTGAAAGTTTATAGATAAGTTTGTTACCTTCACACCTTAATTGCAGTAGCCTTTAACTA
Organism: Otolemur garnettii; assembly: GCF_000181295.1. Taxonomy (NCBI): domain Eukaryota; kingdom Metazoa; phylum Chordata; class Mammalia; order Primates; family Galagidae; genus Otolemur; species Otolemur garnettii. Next base: position 20,558,661 of record NW_003852399.1, on the reverse strand, counting down.
ATGATTCAAATAATTTAGCCTTTTTACTGATGATCCTTAATGCAGAGGGCTTACCCCAGGGATATTGCCTGTTGTGCCCCTACAGGATGCAGTTTTTATTTGCAGGGTTGAATTTATCAACAACCACATGCGTGGGAAACTCAATGTCTCATTAAGGGGCTAATCTGGATTAGGGATTCTAACGGTTCTACCACCACTTTATAACCAAGAGGAAACTGAACATTGGTCTACATCTGCTTCGCACTATACCACTAAGAGAAATTTCCCAGAAGGTACAAATTCCTATAAATGGGCATCTTTTTGTAAAATATTCCTTCCCTGGCTTGGTAAGTGTAAATGGGGTCACAACTAGAGATTTGTCTTAAACATTAGTTGTCATAGATGACTCTACTGAAATGGTTATATTGGCCAGTAACTTATTTAAATTTTCTTGCTAGAATTGTTGTATTTTTTTAACAAAACCTTTGCTGGTTGGTTTAAAGCTAAAATTATTGTAGATAACATATTTACTTTGAACTACCTGTTGGCTAAACGGGGGAGTGTGTATAACTTTTAACACCTGTTGCTGCACTTGGATAAATATGTCTGATATGGTAGAAATGTAGTTGTAAGAAATCAACGCACACGCTACTTAGTTAAAACAAGTAGATTCTTCCTCTGGCTCATATTTTCAATGTATGTGATTTTCATTGGTTAGATTTGTACACACTTCAGTCTGTTAGCAGTGCTCTCCTGTTAGCTATCATATAATTCCCCCAGTGCACTGTATCCTTTCTAGAATAGTAAATGCTTATCTTCAGACATTCACTGTGCATCAAATTTTCTCACTCTAGTTAAAGCAAGAAAATCATGAAGAGCACGTAAAGAAGCTTTTGACTGATCTATAAATTGCATACTGAGACCAAACAAATCTCTTATGACAGAATGGCATCAATGCCCAAGGTTTGGGTCAATCTTTCCAGATTGAGAGACTTATCAAAAAGGGAGAATTATTAAATAAGAGACCATTAGCCCAAGGCTGTCTTCATACTTGGAGTTCCCACATTACAAATGAAATCCTAACTTAGGAGTTTAAGGAGTTTAATGACCATGTTTCAGACAATCACAGGCTGACAACTCACGACACCACACCCAAATAAGGAAGAGGCCTGGACGTGTCCAGGCAGGTGATCCCTCTATTTTCTTCCTGCAAAGCTGCTGTGCACACTGCTGGGCCAAGCTCTCTGAAGTTCTGAGTCCTTCCTTGATTAATCAATCATTCTCCACTCCAATAAACTCTACTAAATTAACTTGTCTAAGTTTTTTTCTTCTTATTTTTACAAAGGGAAGACTTAATTTTGACATGCTAGCTATCTTCAGATATTCTGAATTCTCCCTTAGGTAGAATTTGAATGGATTTAGTCCACTTGGAGAGTGTAACCGTAACATTAACAAGTAGAACTTATAAGAAGACACATTTCAGCCTGTCATTGGCTAATAAATAGAATAATCTAAAAATGAAACTGACCACTCTGTGATAGGAAATACTGTATTTAGAAAGAGCTTACACAAAGCTCAGATGATCCTCTTTCAAAAATGTAGATTAACTAGATAGTTCAAGTTTTCTTCAATTCTATGATTTCATGATATCTGTACAAAACATGAGAATGGTTGAACTTTATACAGTATTTGCTATCTTCTAGGCATTGAACTAAGAAAATGTACTCGTTCATTCTTTTAGAAAATGTTTTTCAAATATTAGGTACCAGTCATTATTTTAGGCCCATGGGCAATATCAAATTTGTGCCTTCCTAGAGTGGTACTCTAAATAGCATAATAACTTATATAGTAAATTAGAATATTATACATGTTAAAGAAAAAACAGGACAAGAAAATGGGAGGAAGAGTCTAAAAAGAAGATTTGGAGATTCAGATGGGGAAGGTTTTGCTGAGATAATTACCTCTGAGTGAAAATATGAAGGGAGTGAGAGAAAACCATGTGAATGTTGAGGGAGGAACAATCAATGCCTATGGTGGGAACAGCATGTGCACAGACCCTAATGCGAGACTTACCTTTTGTCTTGGATGAACAGTGAGGAGACCTGCGTGGCCAGAGAAAAGTGCCACAGGGAAGAGAAGCTAGAACTTATCTTAAGGAACTGGGGTACCAGATTTAGTATGGCCTTCTAGACCTTAGTTGTGAATTTATGTTTTCATCTAAACAAAATGGGAAGCCATTGAAGAATTTTGGCAGAGGAGTGACATAGGAGGCTTATGTCATTATTTTCAGAGAATAGATCATATAAATCATAGGGAGAAAGGTAGATAGTTAGGGCTGTTATAGATCCAGGGGAGAGATGATGGCAGTCAATACCTAGTTGGTAGTAGTAGAAATGGTCAGAAGTGATCAGAGCCTACATTTTGAAGGCAGAGACACCAGAATTTGCTAACAGATTGGATATGGGATATGAAAGAAAATAAACAATTTGGATTAACTTCAAAGACTTTGGTTTAAGCAGTGGAAGGACTGAATTTGTATAAAGTGAGATGGGGAAGACTGTGTGGTTCTGAAGTAGGGTAGAGGAGATTACAGCAGCTTTACAAGAATTATCCATTTAATCATCTAAAGGTCTTTGTGGTTATTCTCTACACTGTAGAGATGAAGAAATAGAACTTAAAGAGTTAGCCAGTACTGGGAATAAGTGCTCAAGATGCTATTGGAACACAGGTGCCTGACTTAAGTCTTATCCTCTCAGCAACTGTGCTATGGTGTCTCATATCAAATCTGGCAACAATATGGTCTCAAATACTACTCAGCAGAGAGCAGATGACACAAACACTGAGTTGCAGAGATATATGGGAAGAAACAAAAGGTGTAAAAGAAAAGACTGAAACCCCAATTTTGAATATAGATATGATTCCTCTCTTGGGGAAAAAATATTTTGAGTAAAGAGATTTTTCTCTGCTTAGCTAATAGTTGAACTTAAACATATATTTTTTTTTAATTTGAAATTTCATCTGTCTCTTTGATTTCAATTAAACATGGATACACTTGTTATCCCATTTACATGGTTTCACTTTGTTTTAAATCATTCTGGCTATCTTGATTGTGATAAAGGACAATTTTATATTATAGTTTTAGTATCATCCCTTTTTATAAATACTGAAGATAATTTGAAAAATACATAAATAATAAAGAATAAAATCAGGAGGAGACATTAATAAAATGGCAGAATAGGATTTTCCATTTCTCATCTTCCACAGAAACATCAATTTGAAAAACTATTCATACATCAAAATGATAATAATGATAACAACAACAACTAAGGAAACCAGCTGAGAGATTACAGTACTTGAGTATAGAAATAAGAAAAGATACATTGAAGAGAGTAGGAAGGACAGTTTTACATAACCTATGTTGTCTCTCTCCAAACCACAGACAGAACAAGATGGAGGCAGATAACTTCCACATGGGAAACAGAAAGGAAAGCAAGCACCAGACTTTGCCTCACACCCCTCTACTTGGCCTGCTCTAGTAAAAGCCTGCACAGTAAAGAACCTCATGGCAGTGCCAGGCTAGATTTCATGGTCACAGATTCTAGGTCTGCCTCACAGCCAGGTCAGCTCCACTGGCTTCAGGCTCTGGTCCCAGAGGCCCTGAGTTTCTGCTTGCTCCAGCATCTGGCCTACCCGACAAAGTCAGGTTTAAGGCCAACTAAGTGCCAGGCTAAGCTCAGCAGTCCTAGGTTCCAGGCTAGCCTGAAATCAGATCAGCGGTAGGATCAGGTCAATACACTGCCCTTAGGAACCAGCCTAAGGTGGACACAGGTTCAAGACCTGTTCAGGGCCAAGCCAGTTCCTGCAGCTACTCATCCCTAGGTTGGCCACTGGAGTTCTACACTCAAGCCAACCCAGAATCCAGGCCCATCACAGTAGATCCCAGCATTAGACTTCCTGTCTTGCCCCCCATGAATCCAGGCTATAGAATTACCTCTGTGAACCCAGGTTCAAGGATACTCCCAAGATTTGGACCAATCTCCACACTTCTAGCCTTCAAGCTGGCTCTATTAGCCTTAGGCTCCAAAACAGCCTCTGTGGCTTCAAGTATCAGGCTGGCACCTATGATTCTATGCTTCAAATAGCTGCTTAGACTCAATCTCTATACTTGCCTCAGTATAATAGAACAATTCTAGGCTTCAAGGTAGTCCATGCGGCTCCAACCTCTGGTGAATTCAGTGTCTAAGCTTGTTCTAGCAGACCCTGCATCCAAGCCCAACCCATATAATTTAATGCCAAGTTGGCCCTCAGGGATTAAAGTCATAGGACCCACCTCGATAATCCAGGCTCCAGTATATTCCCCATGGACCCTGGACACAGGCCCTCACCTAGGCACTGAAGATCCAGCCTGACCCTAGTACCAGGCTAGTCCATGTGAACTCAGACTCTAGGCTTATTCCAGTAGACTCAGGAATAAGCTCAGTGCCTGGTTTGTTTCTGAAGACTCAGCCTCAGGTGCCTGGTTTGTTTCTGAAGACTCAGCCTCAAGACTCACTCCAGTGGCAGCTCAGCACCTATTAGGCCTCAGATTGGCCCAACACAACACATATACACACTCCAGGCCTGCCTCCATGGATCAAATAAATAAGTATAACCCAGTGGATACTGGCTCCAGGCCCAAACTCCATAGTTCCAGATGACAGGCCAGTGTGCCTGCTGACCTAGGCCCTAAACTACTGTGCCCAAGGACTCCAGCAGAAAGTCTGAATGTGGGCCACACCAGACAACCTTTACAGAATCTCTGGACAGGATAACTGATGAAGGGCTTTCACAATCAAAGCCAGTTGGCAATGACTGGAATGTGTCCACTTCAAATGCACAGACACTAACACATGGACATATGATCAAAAACAACCAGAGAAACAAATCCCAATGAAAGGACTGAATTAAAGCAATAGTAGCTGACCCTAGAGAAAAAGAGAAGTATCAGTTGCCTGACAAAGAATTTAAAATAATTGTTTTAAGGAAGCAATTCAATAAAATCAAGAAAACAATAAATAACCAAAATAAGAAATTGCCTTCATATTAGAATTGAGTACATTGGATTCTTACTTCTCCATTCTTATGATGCTTTACTAAGAAGAATGTGTTCCACCTCCATATAGGTAAATACAAAAGTCATGTAATGAGTATAACCTAATTCTTTGTACCTTCAATGAATCCTGAACAATAAATAAATAAATAAAAATATCGCCATGAAAATAAAAAAAAAAAGATATAAAATCTCTACCTTTTTTAATGGCTGAGTAGTTTTCCATGGTATACATATAGGACAGCTTGTTAATCCATTCCTGGGTTCCATTTAGGCTGTTGGCAATTGTAAATTGAGCTGTGATAAACAGTCTAGTGCAAATGTCCTTAGGATAAAAGGACTTTTTTTCTTCTGGGCAGATGCCTAGTAGTGGGATTCCAAGATCAGAATGGAGGTCTAATTTGAGCTCTTTGCGGATTCTCCATATTGCCTTCCAAAAAGGTTGCACTAGTTTACCATCCCACCAGCAGTGTAAAAGTGCTCCCTTCTCTCCATGTCCATGCCAGCATCTGCAGCTTTGAGACTTTGTGACATGGGCCATTATCACAGCTGTTATGTGATGTCTCAGGGTGTTTTTGATTTGAATTTCTCTGATGATTAGGGACAATGAGAATTTTTTCACGTTTGTTAGCCATTCATGTGTCTTCTTTAGAAAAGATTCTATTCATGTCTCTTGCCCAGGGATATATGTGATTGTTGGGTCTTTTTTGTTGTTGTTGTTGTTGTTGATTAATTTGAGTTCTCTATAGATCCTAGTTAACAAGCTTTTGTTGGATTCATAATATGCAAATATCTTTTCCCATTTTGAAAGTTGTCTGTTTGCTATAGTTGTTCTTTTCTTAGCTGTACCGAAGCTTTTCAGTTTAATTAAGTCCCATTTGTTTATTTTTGTTGTTATTGCCATTGCCCCAGAAGTCTTCTTCATAAAATCTGTCTCTAGGCTGATATCTTCAAGTGTTTTCTCCACACCTTCTTCGATGATTTTTATTGTTTTATACCTTATATTTAAACCTTTTATCCATCTTGAATCAATTTTTGTAAGTCATAAGAGGAGTGGGTCCAGTTTCAGATTTTTACATGTGGTTATCTAGTTTTAGAGAAATGATAAGACAAAAAAGTTCAGACAGAAATGATGATGAATCTCTGTAAAGTTACACCTACTGACCTGCCTTCCTGGCATCCCTCCCACCCTCCTCCATCTTTTCTGCTCTGCAATCCTGAGACTACAAAATCCTCCTCTCCTCTCCCTTCTCTTGCTCAGCCAACTCACCATGAAGATGACGAGAATGATGATTTTTATGTTGATCTACCTCCTCTTAATGAATAGTAAACATATTTTCTCTCCCTTAAGATTTTCTCTTTCCTAGGTTGCTTTATTATAAGAGTATAGCATATATAATATATGACATACAAAAGGCGTGGTAGTGGACTGTTTACGTGAGTGGTAAGGCTTCTGATGAACAGGGCTATTAGTAGTTAAGTTTTTAGTGAGTCAAAGATTATATGCAAATTTTTGTCTGTATGGGAAGATCAGTGTGTCTAATTCCTGCATTGTTCAATGGCCAACAATGGCATATTATTTAGCCTTAAAAAAGAATAAAATCCTGTCACATGCTTAATATGGATGCACACTGAGGATATTATGCTAAGGGAAATAGGCCAATCTCAAAAAGGTAAGCATTGTATGATTCCACATATGTAAGGTACCTGAAGGGGTCAAATTTATAAGTAGAATGGGGGTTACTGGGCATCAGGGAAGGGGTAGTTGCTTATAGGGTTGAAGTTTCAGATTTGTGAGATTAAAATAGTTATGAAGATCTATTTCACACCACTATGAGTATTAACATTATTTGCAAAAATTCATCTAATGGTGTGTCAAAATCATCATCTGACTGTGAGAAGCATAGTAGACCAAGTAAACACTGGTAGAGAAACAGGAATATCTTAATTGAAAATTTTGGCCAACAACTCAGGTCTCTTGCATCATGACAAATGCATTACCTCACATGGCAATATGAGGATGTTTTTAGCCTGTAAATAAGTAACCATGTTAGAACGCCTCCCTACTCACCTGATCTGGCCCCAGTGAATTTTTCTTTACCAGAAGATTAAGGAAATATGAAAGGAAGACATATTGATGACATTTAGGACACCAAGGGTGATATGATGATAGCTCTGATGACCATTCCAGAAAACAAGTTCCCAAATTACTTTGAAGGGTGGACGAGGCTTTGGCATTGGTGCACAGCTTCCCAAGGGGAGTACTTCAAAGTTGACCACAGTGATATTCAGCAATGAGGTATGCAGCACTTTTTCTAAGACAAATTCATGAACTGAATTGTCAGAATTCATTTATCTTAGACTCAAATATGTAATTATATATATTTTATGGTACGTACGGTCTTTTTACATTTAGGCTCTGTTTAGACACATTCCAAAGGAGACCATGTATCGCCTTATTTCAAGAGGAATGTTCCCTGTTATGAGACCATTTCTATAAATCTTTCCATGACCCAAGATAACTCAAATTTTATGTGGGTCTTTCTTATTACTATGCCTTTCCTTAACAAGGTCTGAACAAACTTTTTATTTGGTCCTTTATAAGGCCAGCAAGAGAATTATTTGAAATATAAAATCTGTTATTTAAAATATTAAATTTACAGTTAACAGTGGCCTGACGACAATTGCTTGTAGGTTGTTTATGGTATTTTTCTAGGCTTATAACCATAAATTCACAGCACAGATGTCATTCCTATTGCCCTTCACTTATAGACAACCAATCAGCTCAAATGTGGAGCTTGTACAGAATGCAATCTGCTGATGTGTCCTAATTGCATTCTAGTAACCACTACCCAGTAATCTGAAGAGGCTCTAGAGTTGAACACTGTTGATCATGCCTCTTCTTGCTCTTGGTGAAGCCCCTCGATGGTAGTGGTTAGAATGACATCTCTCTTCGAATCTTAGTCTAAATCTTTTTCTTACTTCTGTTTCTCCCTCTGACTCACATGATTTGCTTCTGTATTCAACATAGGGTTTACTGTTGAAAGCAGCAGATGCTTGCCTGTAATTGTTCAAAGCTCAGGCTGTAGGGGACAGATGCTCTCTGTCTGAACTCCATGGGTGCTATCCATTGTAATTCTACTACATCTATTTCTTTTCTTTTTTCCTCCCAGATTAACACAAGGGTACAAATGATTAGGTTCCACTGTTTACATTTGTCAGGTAAAGTTCAAGTTGTAGCTGAGCCCTTCAACAGGGGGTTTGCTGTAGTCCCTTACATTGTGCCCATTAGGTGAGAATTTACCCATCCTGCTCCTTCCACCCCTCCCCCCACTTGACTATAATTGTGTTTTTCTCTTAAGTGGGATGTAGTGTTTATCTGTTGGTTTCACGTTAGTATTGTGTACATATCTATCTACTATTGCACAAACCGATGCAGAAGGAAAAGCATAGGAAGTACAATTCTCTCCTGTTCCTCCTTCCAGTTGTTCTTAAGTAACAAAAATGACTGAAATACTTTTTTGAATAAATTTTGGTAGGAAATGTAATATTGCCCGGACTAAGAACTGCTGGGAGATACCTCCTCAGGATGGTAACCCATTTTAAATCCCATTTCCTTCATAGTTGTGACTTTGTTTCACTAAAAACCAATGCAAATAAAAATAAACATACAGACAAAAAACAGTTACACCCTGTGGCCCTGTATCCACAAGAGACTGTAGATTAGAGTTTTTCTTTTCGTAAATAAAAACTACACTGTGTCTCAAAATTGTTCTTTTTTATTTGTGCGGCTTGCAACCCATGCAGAGAGGAGACTGCATATAGAAAACTTGCTTCCAAGTTATAAAAATAAGAATAAGTTATTATACTAGTAACAGATGGTTTCATAATAGTTCTCAAATCATGACCTTGTGAAACACTGGTGTTTTCTGATCTTAATAAATGCTAATAGAAAACCGAAAAATAGAAAAAGAGCAGAAGCCTTTCAGCTGATTACCATATTCTGGGGGGTGGGGGGAGTGAAGAATCCATGGACATAATTTTCCAAATTTCAAATGACTTCCTTTTTCATTTGAAAAAATTGGGGGGTTTGTTAGTACTGCAGAGTACATAATCGCAAGTGAGAGACACAATAAATGAAGAAATTATGAGCACGTGTTAGTAGAAATGTGATGTGGCATAAAACTGATTACATCTATTTAGTCATTTCCTTTACTTGTACACAGTGTGTCATGTGCTCGTGCCTACTTGTATTTTGATCATTTGTGGGTAGACCAAGGGTTGGAGAAGAAAAATGAGGGAGAAAGGGAAAGAAGGCCCCCTCATAATTATACTAATTTATACATATATATTTAGCATTGTAGATTTTTAATAGTCGAATTCCAAAAAGAAAAGTTACATCATTCTGTAAAGAAGTGTGTGACTTCTAGTTGCTTTGACATTTGAAGAACCTTGAGAAAAGCATTCAGTAGGATTCACCCGTAGTTATCTCCGCCACAGCAGGGATTTCTGCTGCCTACCATACCTCTTAGTCACACTCTATCTCTTTCAAGGTTTCTGGAGAAGCCCAATTAAGGAATATTGAAAACTGGATGAATAATGGGCTCTCCCATTAAGCAAAGTCCCTTCTCAGCATCGGTATGAAGAATACAGCTCTTTCAAACACCTTTATTCTAGACGAACTGTTGAGATGACACTGTATCATATCAACCGATATGCTTCCTCCCTCAGTATATCATTGAGTATTTTTACTTGATCTAGCATCTAAGGCATGCTGGGCCTATTACTCTCAGGGTAGAGATATTATTGCAGGAAAACAAAGTGAAAGAAGTAAACGAATGCTTAGCTTTTGCATTTTGGAATAGCTTTTTAAACTTTAAGGCAAAGATATTAGTATTTAAAAGTACTGAATGACAGAAGCCTAGTTTTTATACTTTTCAGAAGTAGAAACTAAAGGATTCTGAATATAAAGTTAATATTATAAAAATTTGGTATTTTTTTCTTCAGTCTTGATGAAGAGCTTTCAAATTGGGCTTAGGGTGGTAACAGGAGAAAATGGTGCTGCAGAGTGAACCTGGGGTGTGAGTCTTTGAGATATGAATGGTTGTGCTGGGCTCTCCCTCTTGTTGGTTCCAACTGCAGGCAGGTGAAAGAAGCCTTTACTATCTCATTTATGCCTATTATTCAGAGGGAAGACGGACTTGTACTTATTTCTGAAATGAAACACAATGAAACCAAGGTTTGAGATTTTTCCCTGTACCACAATCATCTTGGTGTAGAGCAGTAGGGTGGAAACAATGGTGTGAACATTAGCAGACTGATGCAATTTGAGACAACCTTGCAAGACATTTTCCTATGTCCCTATTAGGAAACAGTGGGGAGGATAGCTGTTTCTTTCTCATGGCCCCAAGAGTGAAAGAAAACTGGATGAATGAGGGATAGCAGATCGAAAAGGACCTCTTAGTTTGAATCTGTCTCAAACAGACTTTGTGTAACAATGACTGTGATGGATGGCATAGTGGATCACGATGGATGCCAGTCTGGGAGGATGAGACCCCAGGGACCAGAGAACATAGAAATGTCAGTAAGTGGCCAGATGCTGACCAGTACCAATCCCCTCCCTGCTGCCCCCCCCCCCCCAATTCTCACAAAACTGGTTAAGATCCCAGGCACCTGGGAAAGAAAAATAGGAGAAAGATTTTCTTGGTTAGCTTAAATTTAAATGACTAATTTAAATCAGAATTAACTAAAAGCAGGTAGAATGGGAGATTCAGTTGACTTATAGAAAACTATGGGGCACATTGTTTTTGCCTATCTGAATGTTATCATCTGAAGTCTTGTGATAGAATCGCTTCCTAATTAAGGATTAGTTTCTCAAACCTGGGGTAAAGCAGAATTATTTATAATAAAAGTCCCTCACGTAATCCCGTAGGCCAAGAATCTATAAGCGTGCTCTCATTTAGTAAATCCCACACAAACCATCTTTCCTCCAGTGGGGAGGATAGCTGCTTCCTTATGTGACTCCAGATTAGGTTACATGCTTTTAGACACTAGCCAGTAAGATGCTTCAATATAAGAGGCTAATGGGATCAACCCCCAGGTGAGAAGACAAGAGATTCACTCCTTCCAGGGGAGAGAAGACAGTTTTCCCCACATCGCCCTCCCCCCAACCTTTTACTCCTATGTATCTAAGTTATGTATCAGTAATTAGACTCTTCTGTTTATTCTGAATGTTTGGGTTTGGAAGTTATGGCTCTGGGTAGACATGACCTCTGTTAATATCCTACGCAGCTTGACAGTTTGGGTTGGATCCAATATTGTTTAAATTCAGTCTCTTTCTACCTAACACTGTGTCTGTTCTCCATCTCAAGAGGTGAAAACAATATGGGCTTCTTTCTTCTCCAAATACACTGAGGTTTTGACAGTATGCTAACTTTTTCAAAATCGCACCTGACTTACAATAAAATAACCGTCTGCTTGGAAACAACAGACTTGAAAGAGCACTTGCCTTCTAACTCCCCACTGGCATTGAATTACTGTCTTTAAACTTACAAACCCATTGTTGAAAGTAACTTTAAAAGATAAAACTGGTTTTATGTTCTTAATGATGGCTCAGTTTCAAATAATTACTTTCTTTAAAAGCAAACTTTTATAATTATTTTGAGCAGGGAAATATAGCCAAGTTATACTAAATTTTAGTATTACTAATTGATTCTCACGAAAGTGACTATTATAGGTACAGCTATGGGTAACTAGAGGTTTTGTGAGATTTTAGCTTAATTTAGGAGGTTCTCTTCAAGAAAAAGAAGGCATATACAATTAAAGACAAAAGCATTGAGGATAAATTTATTTATAATGAAATAATACATCAAAACAAAATTTTAAAAATTAATATTGACATATACCCAGATAAATTACACATTGCTAGGGCTTCTCCTAGATACTTAGAAGGGGTCCTGAGAAAATCAGATGACCAGAAGCATAAGTTTCATTTACCTACATTGTAAATTGCATTCTGGGCACAATTTGTTGGTGCTATATGTGTGTTATTTTATATATATTATAAAAGATTTCATATCTTAGTTCTATTTAGAGGTTAGGAAAGTGAAGCTCAGAGAAGATAGGAAACTTGCTTAGGGCCACATAGCTAATAATTGACACGGCAAAAATTCTATACATTCAAGTTTGATTCACTCCAAATCATAATAATTATTTAAAATGTGATCAACATATCATTGAAGATAGTATTTAACATCATGTCAGTTACATTCAAACATAAAGAGGCAGGAATATTTCCTTTCTTCTCCACCTACCCTTTCAAATTATTTTACGTATGAATTAAATATTAGCCATAGATTAATGCTTTAATAGCCAATTATTTGATGAACATTAGATTAAAGCCTAGATTCTGGGAACAATTATGTGATTTGTAGTAGGTCCTGAGTAAACATCAGGCTGGGCATAGCATTTTTTAAAACCCCAGTAGTGCTACTAATAATCAGGGGAGTAACTATATTCCACTTAATGATTTGCTGATGACAGAGGGTTTTTAACCCTTCTTTAGATTCATTCTGAAATTTTATGTTTTGCAGGGAAGAATCTGTGTAAATATTGGCTTCAGAATTGGGCTTATAATCAAACTGAGCCCCAGATTTGAGTCTTGAGGAAATACAGAGCACCAAGATTTTCTCCATGCTTTTGATCAATATCTGCTCAGGTTATTGATTTTTGCTATTTCTCTGTCACCCTAGAGTTTATTGTTTATTATACCTGGCCACAGGACAAAACAGATCTTAAGGTTCCAAGCATGGGGCAGGTTTGTGTATGGTGGATTTACAATTTTTTCAGACTTCCAGGTATGTTAAATGTTAGAGGTAAAAAGGAAAAGAGAGAACATCCTTTACAGCGTACATGTGCACGCATACACAGAGTGACTGTCTACACATTTGTGAAGTTCGTGTTCCAAACCCTCACCAGCAGAAGGAAGTTATTCAGGGTTAAGAGCATATCTTGGTTTATTTACTGGTTGGGTCCTCTGGCTGTGTGATCCTTTTCTTTTTTCACCTGAGGCTTCACAGTCGGCCTTTTTAACTGTGCCATAACTTGGTTCGCATCATTTTGACTTAACTTTAATAGATCACAGATTAAGTATCTAATTATATGCCTTTTTGCTTCCTGTGATCTTGTACTACTGGGCTCCTGTCAACACTAGTTTTTCAATGGAATTCCTTTGGCATCTTTGCCTCTGAAATTTATAGATTTTTGTCTTGGAGTTTGGCCGTGGATTTTTCGACATCTGGGTTTTAATCAAGATTTTAATTTTATTTTCCGAGTGACTTCCAATGGTAAATTTCCTACTTTCTTGGGCAGCATGTTGGGAAGAGAGAGATGAAGAGAATTTTCTATTCCTACCTTATAGAAATATAATCAATATAATATATATGAGTAATATATTTTTACCCCTTAGAAAGAATAAGTTGGTGATTGCAATTTAGGTATAAGTGGGAGAATCATATCTTTACAGAAAAAAAAAGGAGTCTTTTCTTTCCTTTATTTAATGCTTAGTAATAAACCAAGCACTGTTGAAAGAATATTAGAGTCTTAATATGTAACTATAGTATATCTGCTTTTCATTTTGTTGTATTATTCTAGGAAAATGGTACTATTGATTGATTTGGATCCAAGAAGTGATTAAAAACATATATGCCCTTTAAAATCATTATTTTTCAGTCTTTTAGAAAAATCGTTTGCTTTTTGCTGCTTAAAATATTCACACCCAATTTTTGCTGACATTAAAAGTCTTGGTATATAGAAAATAAAAATAAAGTGTGCTACAATTCCAGTTTAGTTCAGGTAAATCACAGATTCTTGGATGTTGTGTAGTAAGACAATGTTGCTGAGAATATGAAAAATACCGAGGCAGGATGTCGCCAAGATGGCAGAGTAGGAGATACTGAGTCTTCATATCTCTTGACAATATGAAAACAAACACATAAAGGCACAACCCAAAATATCCTAGAGAGGACTTGAGGGCCCATAAAAGGATCTGCAGCAGCACGATGGAGCAAGAAAAGGGGGATAGCCACAAAGGCTATCTAAAAGAGCTGACTATAAGGAAAGAAAGGTGAAAGTTATGGTACAGTCCATGTGGTGAGAACCACTAGGTCTCCAGCAGCCTATCCTACATAGGATACAGGCAACTCCAGCTGTTGAAGTTATCAATACCCAGTCCTGCCAGAGAGCTCTACCCAAGAAGAGGGCTCTTGAGCTACTTTTGGAAAGAAGCTGCTTCCTTTCCTAACCCCTTGTGTACCCTGAGCTATACCTCACAGTCACTCTGTAAGTGCCAACACTTCAGATCTGAGTACTATGGCTGCATTGGGCCAATTGCCAATGTGCATCTCAGACAACAGAGGCATTGCCAAAGCAGGCTAGTTCATCCTCAAGGCCTGGAGCGAAGCCCTTAGCTACATGTACTCACACTCAAGACACTAGCTCAGCCACCACAGAGAGCGAGAGCCTGCTCCCATCATGGAGCTTCACTAATACCTGTGTTCTGATTGATGGTTTCCTGGCTGCTTCACAAATATCTTACCACGTACCATGTTATCAGCTTGGTAGTGAGGTAGCTACAATCTAAGCACCAGTGCCCATATCATCCTAGATCACAAAGCTGTACTACCTCCAAAGGTGCCCTGCTTCATGCCTCAGCTCTGGAGCTGATTAGACACCAGTGCTACTGCTCCTGCAAGCAAGCCCATAAGCCAGATGTAGTGCAAGAGGTATCCCTCTGCTGCAATTCTCCTACAGGAGAAAAGGGATGAGAAGGACACAAAAATCTATCTCCAAAGATGCCAAAACCCTTCCTGCCACTTTGGACATCTAGAGTCCTGGCTGCTGCCGATCCCTGAAATCTTCATGAACACTGATGTCAGCTGAAAGAGCTGCATAGAGATCACACAAAGGAAACTTTCACTAGTACCCAAACCACTGTCCCCATCCAGCAGGTTCTATCATACGACTCCCACAAAGGAAAGTCTTGCTATACACACTAAAACTAACCCATAAAGTCCACCTCATGTGCAAGGTATCAAAGTAAGACAAGACTTGAAAGGTAAAGAGAATATAACATCTCTACATATTTGTATTATCTGTGTGCACCAATGTTGTTTTAAAATGATTTTTATCAGTACAATATCATATTGAAGAATGTACTATTACAAGTACCAGTGTAATTCTATTCTAGTAAGTCTGTAAAATTTGTTTTTAAAAGAAACACTAAATTAGCTTCAAACTGGAAGTGTTCATTCATTCATAGAAGCAACTCAAATATTATTATTTTTGCTAAATATTCTAATACATTGCTACAATCATGTTTCTGTTCCCTTTTCAATTTTTTTTCCAGATATAATTTGATTCAGTTAAAAATCCTTCAGGTATATTATCTTCATTTACATAATCATCACAACCAAAGTTCAACCAACCCAGAATATTGCCTTCAGAATATTATCTTCCTTTGTTGCAATGACACACTCAGTTACGAATTATAAAGATATTGTTCAGACTCATTTCAGCCTACAATTTGTACCCAATAATCATAATGTAAAGAAAATGATATCCTGTTCTGGAGCTTATTTTCTCTCTTTACATATAGCAACAGAAAATCAAAATCACAAGGGTGGAGATATGACCTCTGCCTCCTCACCAACTCTTTCTGCATCTTCTAGTTTTGTTCATTCTACACAGTACTTCTATCGCATTTATGTTATTTAATTACAAGCAATAATTACATTTTCCTTAAATTAAAACAAAAATATTAGTCCTACTATGTTCCTTCACTTTATACTTATTTCTTTGGGGCTCAGGATATACTACTCCCAAATATAGCACCTTGATATAGTATTTTAATTCAGAGGAAATTGAGAAAATTATAGAAGAAATTCTTTCTGATCTTCACACTTCTTCCCAGAAGTGGGCCATAAAACTTAGAATTTTCTGTCTTTCTCTTGAAATAGGTCATAAGACCTTCATATAAGAGGTGCCCACCCTATACTTGGAGGAAAATAATGTCCTTATCCTTGAAGACACAGGGACACACAAGAATCTGAATCTGAGAGGAACCAGGAAAACCTTCCTCTATCCCCCCAAAATGTAAAGAACAGAATCCATTATTTCTCAAATACATAGAATAATTTTGAAATTGAATGTTATAAATCTTTTATTTTAAATTCTCAAAGAAACATAACTGAATATTTATGTTTAAAATATCCATGCATTTCCACCATGTAAATATTCCTTGTTTAATTGCTAATACTTCAAGTGGATAAGAGTGTTTTTCATGGCATGTTTAAATTTTTAAAAATAATCACTGAGGATAAGATTTAGTAGAAAAATTTGCATTAGTATTTAAGGCATGTGTTTGCTGCATCTAAAATTGTGTTATGCTCCTCTGCTTAAAATTCCTATTTCAAAATTCTTTGCATTGTGGATGTCTGGAAATTTTATACCTTTACCCATTATTTTCTCATTATATTTTATTTTAGGAAGTTTAAAAAGAATCTGTCATATCACTGACCTAGAAAAATATTCACAATCTCATATTTAGGATGCACTTTTTGAGTGTACTCTAGCAAAAGCCAGAAACTTTGGTGGTTGGACTTGATTAGGTTATAGCTATTCAGTAATGTGATTTAGAAATGATTTATCAGTACTAGTTTTTTCCATACTGTAATGCCCAGTTTTTCTTTAAATATTTTCCAAAGACAAAGAGGCACACAATACCTATTTTAAAGGCCTGACCATGAAATCTAATAAAGGAGTAATTTTCAATAATACTTAGCTTGATCATCCAGATTAGCTTGGATCTAGTAATTTTAGTTGGCCCTAGGAATGTTTTAATGCTAAAATGCTATAATAACCATTTGAATTCTTGTCAATATTGTACTCCTCTGCCAGTTTGAAAGTTGTTTTCTACACGAATAGTAGATTATTCAAAGAGTTGGGTGATCTGTTTGCTACTCACATATATGCTACCTGTGCTTAGCTAAGCTTTATTGACCAAAAACTTTAGTCCATAGAAGTTATTATCTCAGGCCCAGTCCACTAAGTGAACATTATAAAATGTTGGGGCTCTTGGGGGACCCTGACCTGGGCTGGGGGCTGACAAGGAAATGGCACTGAAGGATGGAGACTTCACATCATCTTAATGCATAAAGTCTGGGAAACCTGGAGAGGCATACATTGTCTTATTCACTAAATGGCAGATTAGACAGTGCAGCACTGATTCAATCTCTTAAGGGTCTTTTATGCTCAAAATTTAGGCTTCTAGGGAAACCTCTGCTCCCAGAAAGGTGGGATAATCTGGAACATAGGGTAAAGAGATATCTGAAACTTTCTGACAATGTATATTTAGAACAGGGGAGGGGAAAGCAGAATTTGTCCCTGCCGGGCAGATATTTTAACTTGCCTAATCTAAATTGCTGATCAGGAGTCCAAAGGTCTTAACCTGCCTGTTCTGCTGATCCCTGTGGTGCAGGGATGTTCATGTTGATGTTCTCCTCACTGGGCTGCCTCCAGATCCTCTCTTCTTTCTTCAGTGACCTGGGAGGAGCCACAGGGATGGTCCACCTATGTGCTTTACCCTGAATTGGGGGGCCCAGGGAGAGATCAGCCTCCTATAGTAAGCCATTTTGTGAGGCTATTCATGTCCACCTTCTTGTGGGGAGAGA
Source organism: Otolemur garnettii (assembly GCF_000181295.1). Classification (NCBI taxonomy): domain Eukaryota; kingdom Metazoa; phylum Chordata; class Mammalia; order Primates; family Galagidae; genus Otolemur; species Otolemur garnettii. The sequence continues at coordinate 20,540,865 of NW_003852399.1, read as the reverse complement.
GTGAGTTCTGAACTTTTATACAACTCTCCAGGGATTTCTAGATCCCAAAATACTTGAAAACTGATATACCACTTAAAGATCTCCAAGGTACTCTGTCCACTTGCCCATGGCCTTTACTATCTACCCAAGGGTTAGTTGATCTATTGTCCATATATATATATTGAACATCTACAATGTACCAGGCCACAGGTGAAATTAATGAATAAGTATGGACTTTGCATTTCAGTAGCTTACTGTCTCTTAAAGGATACAACCCAGTAATTCTAATAGAATGTGATACAGACTGTGAGAGGCATTTTGAAGTACTGAGAAACTATTCAGATAAGACTAGAGTTAATGGTGTGGAGAGGAGGCCTCACAGAGAACATGACATCTAACTCATTGAAACAAAAAGATTCCAAGCTTTGGGACTGGAAGGGTGTATGTGTGAAATATTTGGGGGAACAGCCCAAGTAGCTGGAGTATGTATAAGGGAGTTGACAATGACTCTCTGTGACTACACATTAGCCAGGCTTCTGTAAACCCTTTTGTCAACCAGGCCCTGTCCTCTGTCCTTGTATTCAGACCTGTCTATCCTAGTTTTGGCAAAAACCCTGCTAAATCAGTTTAGGGAGACTCTCCCACCCTTGATATCTAATCAAGTTCCTTTTTCCCCCATCACCCCTGAGATGATACCTGATCACCCTGGCTTGTCTCCTCTAAGAATTCCCCCTACACATCATGTCTCCTCTTAGTAATTTCCTACCCACACACCTCCCACCTACGCCCCCAAACATGTACAAAAATCTCTACTCCTTGATTATAAATCCCCACTTTTCCTTGCTGTGTTCAGAACTGAGGCCAGTTCTATACCGAGAGATATTTCTTCCTCTATTTCAGTAGTTCCTGAATAAAATGTGTCTTTATCACTTTAGCTGTAATCTGGCTTGGTTTTCTTTGACAGAGTGTGGTGCACCATAGCCAGGAAGGAACACGGTGTAAAGAGGTTTACACTGCAGGTTAAGTCAGCTGTTCTGTGTTTATTAAGATAATGGAGTTTGGAATTTGGAGGTTCATGCATCCCTTCCAGTAGTGTGGGAGAGAACCTAAACACTGTTGTCAGTATTTCAACAAGTCTATAAAGGTAAATATGTTAACCTTGCACTGAGATATTTTTAAAACTGTTTTGAATATTAGTACAATGTTAGGATGCTTAAAACATGGGGTTCATGGACAAAAATGTTTAAAGACATGTTTTACAAAGTTTAAAACCTTGCTGTCCATGATTGGATAATGAGTCCATTAACTTACCAAGGGTCCTCAAACTTTTTAAACAGGAGGCCAGTTCACTGTCTCTCAGACCGTTGGAGGGCTGGACTGCCGGGCGCCTGGGATGAGTCAGCTGCTAAGCAGGACAGGCAGCAGTGGCAAAAACACCCGGTGGGCCTGATAAATGACCTAGGCGGGACACATGCGGCCCATGGGCTGTAGTTTGAGGACGCCTGACTTAGACTGAGAATAAAAGAGATATTCTGTAGATAACTTCAACAGCTCATTCCTGGAGGAGTTTAATGTGTTAGATAATAAAATTATGTAATTTTAAATTTCCCAAGTGTAATAACTTATTTAGGAGATAAAAGCTGAATTATTTAGGGTAAAATATCAAGATATTTGTGTTTAACTCAAATGATTCTGGAAAAACATACAACATAAAATTAGGCAAATGTGGCAAATTATTACCAAATGACACATCTAGGTGTTCGTTAGGTACTATTCCAGCAATTTTATGAATGTTTGAAGTTTTCAAAATAAAAAAAATTAGGGGAAAAAGAGAGAGAATTGGCAAAAGAGGAAAATAGATTTGAATGATTGAGCAAGAAAGACGTGAACCTGTGTTTAGTGCTGATAATGAAGGTAGCAATTTATGTGTGAAAACAGCTTAAAAGGTGAAGAGTTATTTAGGAAAAAGTATTTGAAGATTTCCATGATAAAATTAGGGTGAAGGGAGAAACAGAAAAGAGATCAGCTATAAAATTGGTGTAATAGTCCAGGAGAAGACTCAACAAATGATTGAAAGTAGATGAGTTTATTGAAGAGAGACTGTACTGAAACCAACGCCCCCAATTTTTTTTTTTTCCTTTGGCCAGGGTGGGGTTTAGAACCCGCCACCTCCAGCATATGGGGCTGGCACCCTACTCTTTTGAGCCATAAGTGCCGCCCACAAAACTGTTTTCTGAGGGGTTGGTTGGAGCAAGATATCCTTTGCTATTTACTTTATAAACTTGTTATTACTATTACTTGACAGTTTCAGAGTTTATTGGTTAATATTTGGTACAACTCTTTCAGAAAAGCCCATTTATTTCAGAGAAGAAATCCCTTTTTAGTAGTACTAACAAAAATAAAAAATAATTAGCATTTCTTGATTACTTATATCTTCTAAGTACCAAAGGCAGTATCCTTTGGCCATGTAACAAATTTAATTCTTGCAGAAGTTTTGCATAAGGATATTAATATGATTGATACTATAATTTTACCAATGAAGAAACTAGACCGGTGAGATTTCACTACATGCCTAAGCTCACCTAGGGTTGCAATTTGTCAGATGAGCGAGGACTCCTATCAAAGCTATGTGACTCCAAAGACTATGTTCTGAAACATGGGGTGTTTATTTTGTTTGAGAAATGTTAAAACCCCATAGAGTATTATCACACCTCATTAACTAAAAATCATCACTTTAATGGCTTATTGATTTCATTTCCACCCCCCATCCTTTTTCACCCTAAAAAGAGGGTAACCTACAGCATTTCATAGGTTAGATTCTTTCCCTCTGAAGAGACATGGAATCACAGGTAAACATTTTTGAAATAAGAAACAGATACCTTGCTTACTATTCCAGTGGTATTATACCTTCCATGAATTCAGCCAAAATGTATCAAGAGGTTAAAATGGATTATTGCTGGAAAAAAAAAAATCAGGGTCAAACATTTCTGCTGGTTGAGTAAACTTGCATGTTTTCTGTAAGGTTTTTCTATTTTATTGCATGAAACTACTGGTCACTGGCTCAATCAATGAGGCCTTACTCCAGGCTTCCAGAAATGATCAGTATAGGTGATAGGCAGTCAGTGAAATGGCAAATCAGCCACAGGTGACAGATGGACCAGAGGAAATGGGACAAGCAAAGAGGGCGAAGATGCTTCAGAAGTCCTCCCTTAGGCCCAGAAGGCTGTTAGTGGTGCTCATTAGACAGTATATAATTGAACAAAACATGGATATTTTGGTTCAACTTTGTTATTCACAAGAAAAAAATTTACCAATTAAATTCATCATGTACAAAATTAATTTAAAATGATGAAGCCACCCTGGAAATCTGTGTGGAAGTTCCTCAAAAGTTAAAGAGAAAATCACCATAGGACCCAGCAATTGGACTCTGAGGTATATATATACTCACGGAGAAATGAAAATGTACACCCAGGCAAAAAACTTGTGTACAAATGTTCATAGCAGCATTAGTCAGAATAGCCAAAAAGAAGACTCTACCTAAGTGTCCATCACCTCATAAATGAATAAAAAGATTTAAAATGTCATATCGTATAACAAAATAAAAAGGAATGAATTATTGGCATGCACCACATGGATGAACCTTGAAAATAGTGTATTAACTGAAATAGCCAGTTTCAAAGGACCACACAGTCATGACTCTACTTCTGTGAGATGTTCCCACAGGCAAATCTGGAGAGAGATATTAGGGTTGCCCAGGGCTGGGGGGGGGGGGGGAGGTTGGAGGATGCAAACTAAAGAAGTTGGGTTACTTTGAAGAGTGACAAAAGAGTTCTAAAATTGATTGTGGTGATAGTTGCACATTGTGAATTACTAAAAGAAAATTATTGGATTGTACTTTTTTTTTTTTTGAGACAGAGTCTCCCCACCATTCTTCTGCCCTGGGGTTGAGTGTGGTGGCAACATAGCTTACAGCAACCTCAAACTCTTGGGTTCAAACAATCCAAGCAATCTTCTTGCCTCAGCCTCCCAAGTAGCTGGGACTACAGGCGCCAGCCCCAATGCCTGGCTAGTTTTTCTATTTTTAGTAGATAACGGGGGTCTCACTTTGCTTAGGCTGGTCTCAAACTCCTGAGCTTTGGCAATCCACCAGCCTTGGCCTCCCAGAGTGCTAGGATTACAGGTGTGAGCCACAGTGCCCAGCCTGAATTGTACACTTTTAGTAGGTAAGTTGTGCTATGTGAATAATATTTCAACAGAACTTAAAAAAACCCAACTTAGCTAGACAGGAGCAAGCGTCTTTGTTTTATTTTTAAACAAGAATAATTTCCCTTGTGTTCCTGATACTGGTGGCCCCCTGCAGGGATAAAGGCTTCAGATCCAGTATTTTTGAACAAAGATAATCTTATGCCAGTAGATAGTGAAATAAAAGTTTCACATGCATAACAACCGTCATCTGTGGTTGAGAATAGCATGGGGCAATACAGAAAAGACAAGACTTACAATTAGGAAAACTGGAGTTGAGAACCTGACCCTGTCATTGACTGTCAACTTGACTTTCAAGAGGTAAATTAATCTCTGTGATTCTGTTTCTGGACATGTACAATTTGATTGAATAACAACTACCACCTGAGGAGGTTGGTAGATCAAATTGTATGTAGTTTGTATGTAACTGTAGATCAAGAAATATAGTTGGTTTATTCATACTTGAAGCTATGGGACTAGGAACAACACTGGTTTGCAGGCCCTTGCAGAGGCTGACAAAGGTCTGAACAAGATGCTTTGAGAGCAAATGGGAAAGTCATCTGATCCAGATTAGGAAGGAAAGGAAATACTTCTTAAAAAAAAGGTGCTGCCTCAGCTGATTCTTATACAGGGAGGATTTTAGGCAGGTAGAAGCACAGTGCTAGCATTAGTGCTTGGAGTCAAGGCTCAGAGATGCATCTGAGAAGGCTGTTCAAAACATTTTATCTGGTTAGATAAAAGCAGTTTTCAAACTGTGACCCCCAGACCCTATTGTTAGTATCACGTAGGAACTTGCTAGGGTTGCAGTTTGTCAGTCTCCACCATAGTCCTGATAAGTCAGAGATTTGGGGGATGAGGCACAGCAATCTACATTGGAACAAGCCCCCCAGGTGGCTGTGATGCACAACCAAGTGTCAGAACCACTGGACTAGAGCCCTGGGACGAGTAGCAGGAGATGTGTCTACACCAGTTGACTAAACAGTTTACCAAAGTGGTTTTATATGTAGATTTATGAACTATATAAATTATTTACCACTTTAGACCACTTATTTGAAAATGCAAAAAAAGTTGAAGAAAAAATCAATCTCACTATATGGATACATTGTTAATATTTTGATGTTATACCATCCCTTTTTGGTAACCTTAGGCCACATTATACATCCTTTTGTATTTCATTTTTGCTAACTTACTCTATGAGTATCTTTTCATGAATCTTGAATTCCGTCATCAGATCAGTCCCCAAAAGTCATGGAAAATATTTTTAATGACTGCAAAGTATTTCACTGGGTGGATAGGCCATAATTTAATTT
>NW_003852399.1:20523590-20527960 GCF_000181295.1 Otolemur garnettii | reverse complement strand
CTTGCCGAACTTCTTTCTGGGCTCAGCTCCCCGTCTTTGACTTCATAGATTCTGATTCCAACCAGTTTTTCTTCCTTTGTTCAGGAGCCTCTGACCAGGGTTGCTACCAGTCAGCCATCTTCCCAGAATCCCCCCTAATTTACTATTTCTTATTGTTGAATCTTAAATTATGTCCTTAACATTTACAACTACTCTGATGATGAAAATTGCATAAATATTTTTGCTGCACCTTGGTATTCCTAGAATAGCTATTCCTAGAAATAAGGTTCTTATGTTGAGTACCTACTCTGTTTATCTATGTCTCTGCTACCACGGGTAACAGACCCATCTCCTCGGGTTACAGAACTGGCAGATATCCCAGACTGAACCACTTCTGTTGTCCATTTTTTTCTGATCATACAGACTAGTTCAGGGACAGTCATGTGACTCAGATGGGCACAATCAGCTTATTGGCTGTATATTGCAGGGAAGCCACCCCCTCCCCACCCCAACCCTCAGGGTATAAAGAAACTAGTCTGTAATAGAACTAATGAAATTAATTGAAGGAATGAGAGGCAGAGAACAAGTAAATTTTCAATGTGTTCTACTTTCACTTACCTTTACAAAACTGGGAGGAGGATGAGTTAATTAGGTTTTCCTGAGTAAAGGCCAACAGGTGATATTATTTCGAGTAACCATGATTAAAGGCAGGCGCCATGTTACATGACCATGTTTAAGTGATATGACATCATTCTTATGTAATTAGTGCTTGACTTGGAGCCACTGTTGTTCTGGCTCTGAGGCTCTCCATCTGTGTGAACTCCCCAAGGCAGATAGCTTCTTACACTAGCTCGCCTTCCCTGTGAGCAGAATGAAAGTGGTGTCCTTGTGCTTGCTTGCTGGCCACCACAAGCAGAATGAAGGGCATGTCACAGCTACCTTCAGCTCTGGTCTCTGTCCAAATCCAGTGCAAACCTCCTCAGCCTCAATCACTGGCACGAGAAAAACAAAATTACTTAAAAAAAAATCTGTCTCAATCTGGATTTAATATTCCTGACTATTATATTGTCTTAAAGAACACAGGGACCACTGCGTTAAATCTGTACATAAGCTTGAGAACCCTGAACCTACATTGTATTGGGTCTTCCTGTTTGGAAGCCTATTATGCTTCTTTAATCATTTGGATTTCCTTTTATAACTTGCAGTAAGATTCTGTAATGTTCTCGAGATATGAGCAACTATATTCTTTATGAAGTATATTCTTAGACATGCCATGTATGGTTATTTTTCTAACAGTGAGCTTTCTTCCTCTATTAGATTTCTATTGTTGGTGTAGCAAATTACCACAAACACAGTGGCTTAAGACAACACGGATTTATTACCTTAACTTCTGGAGATCAGAAGTCCAAAAGGGTCTTACTGGGCTGAAATCAAGATGTCTGCAGGATTGGGTTCCTTCTTCAGGCTCTAGGGTGCAATCGATTTCCATACCTTTTCTAGTTCCTTTTGATCTTCAAAGCCAGCAGCAGCTCTGCTGCCTTCTTATCCATTTGAGACGTCACGTGCTTACACTGGGCTCACATAGAGAATCTCCTTATTTTAATGTTGGCTGATGAGCAAGCTATTCCACTTGCAAACTTAATTCCCCTTTGCCAAGTAACTTATATTCGCAGGTTCCAGGGATCAAGATGTTGACCTTTGGGGGAGCATTTTTCAAACCGTATCTCTTATTATAGATATGTGGGTCGTTACAAAAGTTCTGAAATGCCAAAAAAATCAAGAAACATGAAATCCACATGGCCCAAAACAAAGGAAGCCCTCCCAGTCACTTTGATAAGTGGAACAAGTTAAAACCTGCACAGGTGAACCAGAAAGAACTGTGTTTCCTGGAGGTGGAATAATGAACCACAACACAGCCTGGCTCAAAACTTTCGTAGTGACCTATCATTTGTCTACTGACATTAAGCTTTTTCTGCACTCATAGGAAAACTCACACAGTTTTTTCTCTACACTCTCTCTTGACCTGGTTTCTTGAATGCTTTGCAATCAATGCTTTCATTCCCACTATTCCACTAGAAACTTAGCTCAAGGTTATCAATTACCTGCACTCTGCCAAAAATGAAAATTAACTGACAGTTCTCATCAAGCATGCTTACAACATTTATGAACTCTGAATGTCTTAGGATAATGAATGTTTATGTTTTGCTCATGCCACCCTCAGATGAAGGGTGGAGTAGGGTGAGGACTGCTTCTCACACCATTGTATGGCCCAAGGCCATTTCTAAACAACAGTTCCATCACCCCCCATCAGTTTTTTTCAATTTAATTTCATGGCACACTTGAACCTATAGTTAAACTTCCACAGCACATGTAAATTACATTGATTAAAAAAAGTTAAAAGAAGGAATATACTTCCTATGCTTTGAACTTCTTTTGAAAATAAATTGATAATCTTCAAAAATGTTCACAGCACACCTATGATCTTCTCATGGCACACCCATTGAAAATCACTGCTGTAGAGCCGCAGAGTCATCCCCTGGATTATTTGGATACAAATGACAGATGAAGAAAGAGAAAATGGGAAAAATGGTGTAGGGTTTATTTGAAACGATGCATAACACAGCTGCCACATTCCACTGGGAATAATTTAGTCTCATTGCTCTATCTAACTGCTGTACCTGGTGAAGGTGGCATCTAGTGGTAGGGGCAGTGGGATAGGAAAATGGGGTAAGGAGCTCGCAGCATCCTTGCTGCCACATAACCAGTGGTATGCATTTGATGCAGTTACTCCCTTCTGATTGTCAACTATATCCCGGAGACCAACCCAGTGGTACCTGGAAAGCTGTGTCAGTTCTAGAATCGATATAATTTGCATTACATTTAGGATATTTGTGATGATGTAGTTCTAGAGAATCCTCTTACTTTCTGGCTCCAAACTTCTCTTCCAACTTATTTGCCACTCCTGATTTTTTTTTTCTCTCCAGTGATGGTGATGACCTTTTGCCATTTTTTATACATCTTTTGATATCTATCCACATTCCATTATGAGCATTCTCCTTCCTCAGTAATTTCTTCAAATAATTTATGTCTCTTTTCACAAAAGAATATAAATCTGGACGTTTCTTTTGAAAATCTCTCTAGCGGATGATAAACATTCTCCTTTAGTCCACATCACAAGGACAGAAAGGGAAGTTAGCATTTTTCTTAACAAAAATTCTAGTTGTTTTTTCAAGTACAAGTCCTCAGTACTTTTGTTCTAAGCTTTAGCTGTGTAAAATTTAGTACTACCATTATTATTAATAAAATTAATAATGATAATATTTGTTGATTTATTTGCCAAACAGTAAAATAAGGATTTCTATGTTTCTTTAAGTCCCAAAATGGCAAATTATTTTTTTCCTAATGTCAAAAATTATCTTTGTACATTTAACCTCTCCAATTTTATCTTGTTTAACCTAAAAATAATTATCTGAAGTTTCTCTGATTCCATTTTTCTTGACTTTTTTTTTTTTACAACAATTGATCTTATCAAAACCCTTTTTATAATGATAATAGTTAACATCTATCATGTGCCAATGATGGGCCAAAATGTGTCTTATGAGAATTGGCATGATTAATATGTCAATATATTTAGTACTCCAAGACACTGGTACTTTGGATCCCTATTTTACAGATGAAGAAATGGAGGCAAAGAAATATTTAAGAGCTTGCCAAAGAGCACATGGCTTCACAAATGGAAAACAATCTCATGGAGACCTGGAGTTGACAGGAGGATTCTAGACCCCATGGGCATAGAGTTTTCTGGTCTATCCCAGTTCTTACTTGGCCTTGGTTCCTCATACAACTGAATTCTCTGCTTAGGTCATTGCTATTCTCCTTTATAACTATAACTCATTGATAATTTCCTGTGCTGGGCATTTGCTGTAATAAAATGATAAAATTTTTAAAATTAGAAATAAAGTTTTTGTGTGTATTATTTTATAAATAATTGTGCTCCTTAATAAAACAATCACATTCATGATAGTATTAATTAGAACAAAATACTTAGAAATAAATTTAACCAAGGTAGTGAAAGATCTGTACAATAAAAACTAAATAACACTAATAAAAGAAATTGAAAAAGATGCAAATATCACCTTGATCCCCAAACCACAAAAAGACCCACAAGAAAAGAGAATTATAGACCAATATCACCTATGAACATTGATGCAAAAATATTCAACAGAATCCAGCAACACATCAAACAAATTATACACCATGACCAAGTGGGTTTTATCCCAGGATCTCAAGGATGGTTCAACATACATAAATCTATAAATATAATTCATCACATAAACAAAGACCATATGATTCTCTCAATTGATGCATAAAAAGCATTTGACAATATCCAG
>NW_003852399.1:20516063-20521895 GCF_000181295.1 Otolemur garnettii | reverse complement strand
AGGTCATGGAAGAAGCCCAAGTGCCCATCGATCCATGAATGGATCAATAAATCGTGGTATATATACACCATGGAATATTATGCAGCCCTAAAGAAAGATGGAGACTTTACCTCCTTCATGTTTACATGAATGGAAGTGGAAAATGTTCTTCTCAGCAAAGTATCTGAAGAATGGGAGAAAAAGTATCCAATGTACACAGCCCTATTTTGAAACTAATTTATAGCTTTCATAGGAATGTTATAACCTAATTATAGCCTTAGAATATAGGGAAGGGGGAGGGAGAAGGGATGGGAATGGGTTGATGGGTGGAGTAAGGGTGATTGGAGAGGTCACTTCTATGGTTTATCCTACAAGGGTACAAGTGAATCTTTCTAAAAGCAGAGTATGAATGTCTTAACTCAATAACTGAGAAAATGACTTGAAGGCTATGTTTACCAGTTTGAAGAGAGTATTTCAAAATGTATATTAAAACACAACACTATACCCTGTGATTGCATTAATGTACACAGCTATGATTTAATTTAAAAAAATCTAAAAAAAAAAGTGGTACCTAGCAGGCAAAACAATTTTTTTAGAAAGAAAAATGAATTTGGGAGAATTACATTTCCTGATTTAAAATTGTATTATAAAGCTATTTTAATCAAAACAGTAGGATATTAGTATAAAAACAAACACATAGACCAGTGGAACAGTAGAGAGAACCCAGAAACAAACATAAGCATATGCAATCAACTCTTCAACAAGACTACCAAGAGTACACAATGGGGTGGAAAAAGAATAGTTTCTTCAATAAATGGTGTTGGGAAAACTGGATATCCACATATAAAAGAATTAACTGGACCTTTATCTTACACTATACATTGAAATTAACTCAAAATGGATTAAAGACTTAAATACAAGACCTGAAACAATAAAACTCCTACAAGAAAAGTGAGGGAAAAGCTTTTGATACAGTTTTGGCAATTTTTTTTTTAATATGACACCAAAAGTTCAGGCAACAAAAGCAAAAATAAACAACTTGGACTGTATCAAACTACAAAGCTTCTGTACAAAAAGGACAGAACTAACAAAATGAAAATGCAGTGTGTGGATTTGCAAGAAAATACTTGCAAATCATGTTTCTGAGAATGGGTTAATATTATATTCAGAGTATATAAGGTGCTCAAACAACCCAATAGCAAAAAAGTAAATAATATTATTAAAAATGGGCAAAATATCTTAATGGATATTTTTCCAAAGATGACTTTTAAAATGGCCAAAAGATATATGAGGATGTATTTGGTACCACTTATCATTAGGGAAATGCGAATCAAAACTATAATGAGATAACCTCCCCCGTTAAGATGGCAATTATCAAATAGGCAAGAAATAACAATTGTAGGTGAGGGTGGAGATAGAAATGAACCCTTGTATGCTGTTGATGGAAATGTAAATTGGTGCAGCCATTATGGAAAACAGTATGAAGTTTCCCTAGACTGTTCCTCAAATTAACAATGGAACTACATTATGACCCAGCAATCTCTCTTTGGGGATCCAAAGTACCTCATAGAGATATCTCATTTCCATGTTCATTGCAGCATGATTCAAAACAACCAAGACATGGAAACAAGCTAAGTGTCCACTCAACAACACACACATACACATACATATTTACACTCACACACAGATACACATAATACACAATGGAACACTATTCAGCCTTTGAAAAGAGGAAAATCCTGCTATTTGCAATAGCATGGCTAATCCTGGAGTACATGATGCTAAGTGAAATAAGCCAGACAGAGAAAGAACATTACTGCATGATGTTATGTATATGTGGAATCTATTTTAAAAAAAGTTGAATGCATAGAAATAGAGAGTAGAATCTTGGTACCAGAGCAGAGGGAAGAAGGAGAAGTGAAGAGATGTTGGTAAAGGGGTACAAACTTGCAAATATGTAGGAGTAATAACTCTAGTCATGTAATGCACATCGTGAAGTCTATAGCTATTAATAATATTATTGTATATTGAAAATTGGCCAAAATTTGCTAGACAGGAGATTTTACGTGTCCCTACTGCTACCCCAACTCACTAAGGGAACTATGGAATGTGGTGGATAGAATCATCTCTTGGCTATAATGGTCATTTCATCATGTATATCATAACTTCATGTTGTACAGCTCCAATATTTACAATTGAAAGATAAAAATGTAAGAACAAATAATAGTGACTACATATATTTTCCTTTTGCTTTTTAATTTTCAAAATTTCTAAGATAAGCTTAGAATTAGGGTTTTAGTTTCATGTTCATTAATCCGCAATCTTTAAAAATGTCTGTACATTCACTTAGTCACGTTATATTAAATAAGATGCAATTCCTAAGAATCAAATACAAATTCAGGCTACTTCAGAAGTTTAAGAGAGGAAGAAATAATGGTAGTAACTTTTGAGAAGTTTGAAGTTCAGACTTTTCAAAGATTTTAAGTTCAATAAGCACAATAAATAAGTAAGCATAACAAATAAAAAGGGAATTGAAAACTGACATGTGTAAACCTAAATTTGGAGTCTACTGACCCATAATTTTTTTTGCATATTCTCTAGCAGGCAATAAGAACAAATACTGTCACATATCCCTCCTAACTAATCAAACTCTTGTCATAAACTCTGTCGTCATGAGATTATACTAGGGTGACCAGATGTCCCGCTTTTGGCGGGACAGTCCTGCTTTTGAACAATTTGTCTTCTGTCCTGCTACGGTTTAAAAAAGTCCTGATTTTTGGAAAGAATGCATGAATGGGGTGGGAGAACAAGAAGGGAATATACGGTTTTCGGCTGCCATGTGGTTATTTTGCCAGAATATGAGTTTTATATTATTTTTGTTAATTTTATAATGTTAAACTGTAATAATAACAAACAATTGCTGAGAAATGATTATCAAGAACTGCTTATCAAAGTTTGCATTGTTGTCCGGCCCTGCCCTGCCCCCACCCCGCCCCCTGGCCATGTTGTCCCGCCTTACTGATGTTAAAATCTGGTCACCCTAGATTATACAAAAGTCATTCCAAATCAAGGGGAATCAAATAAGCTGCCCAGAAAATCTCCTGAATTGTCTATGAGCCACTTTCAGTAAGTTCTGGTAATTCTAATTTAAACACTTCATATGCTTAGATGAAAGCTGGTAAATCTTTTCCAGCGTCATTGTTGGAAAAGTGTGCCCATGTTCATTAACAGTAGAAGAAAATTCTACTACTAGATTGAACCTATGCTGGTGTTTCCATTAATGACATACATATTCTAGAAATGTTTCTTAGACTTTAGTTGTAAGGAATGTAGAGGCATTCTTATTTCAATACCAAAGTTAACCTCAACCCAATGACACTTGTCAACTTTGAAAGTGAAGAATGTAAAACTGCCTGGATTTCCATGGTGATTTAACTTTGTTGACCTTTTTCATCAGTTCTTATTGATGAGGATTTGTAGTTCAAAGGAAGGCCCACAGTTTAACCCATTACAAAGTAGTATATGCTCAAATCCACATGAATTGTACATTAACCTAGCTTTTAGGATCATTTGTATCCTGAAGAAACTGCAGATACTTAGTTAATGTTTCCTAAATTTCAATTTGATTTTTCTCCTCCATATTTTCTTCATATATGATCTACATCTCCATGTTTTAAATTTTTTCCAAAAAAAAAAATATACATGAAACATTAGGGTAGAAAAAGAATCCATTATCCAAATAATATACATCAAGATAATTTCACCTTTGGTCTGCTACCCGTTAAATAACAAGTTTGTGCCTTCTTTTTCTTTTCTCAGTGTATTTTTAAACTGAGTCAGAATATGTTATTATAACAACATCAGCAGCATATAACATTTTTCTCAATTTTATTTTACTCTTTCTACTTCTAGATGTTTATGTTTGCATAAGTTTAGATGAGGCCATCTTATATTTTCATAAATGTTAAAAAATGTCTAAATTTAATCCTCCAAGACTTGACAATGTACTGTGGACCCGCTTGACACTTGTAATTGTAGCATGTACATCTGTTCTGCCATAATAGCGGCAATGTAATGAAGATATTGTCTAGCATCAGTCATAATGGTGTGGAATTTAGAAGGGAGGTGGCTCCTTGGGGCAATATGCTTCCCTTGGGTCTGATGCTGGTTAATTTAAGGCTTACAGCTAACAGGTCTTATCACTTTCTATGACATAGAATTGGCTAGAGGCCCAGACCAAGAGCATTTAATTGGATAAATGATTATTAATTTTAAAGACAATATAAATCAAAAGATTTAAAAAATAGGGCTGCTATGCTCATTACAGATGGCATTTTGGCAAACATAACAGCTCCTGTCCTCCCAGCACTGGAAAATTGACCCATGTTAATCTTGTATAGGATTTCAGCATAGGAAAAGTTCCAGGTCGACATGATCACCAACCTCTGTAGCTCAGAAGCCAGGCAAGGTCGATGTAACGTAATCTGGAAGCCACCAGATGTCGTACATACATTGTTGATTATTTGATTTCTCCATGTACATGTAGTAAGCACCGTAAAGAAAAAGAAGGAACAGCTGTTAAGAGGTTAAGAGGATTCTGTCCAGAGCGGTGTTGAGTTTACCGATAAAATTTACTTCTTCTAACGCTGTACATGCAGTTTATAAAAGAACGGCTACTTCACTCATAGCATGCATTGGAAGTTAACCTGAAACATTATTTTTATGATGGTTCAATTTTCCCAAGCACTTTTTTTTAAATTTCAATTTTCTCCTCAAACTGACTTTGTTTTTTACTTGTTCAATGAACACATGCTGACGGAATTTTCTATTTAATCATCACTTATCAGGTGCTAGGGATACCGAGCTAAATAAGATGTTCCCTGACCTCAAGGATCATTCAGTTCAGTTAGTGAGTAAGACAGAAAAATAAAAGCTAACTATTGTAATACCTAACTATTGTAACTATCACGTGGTTCCAGGTTAGGTTCTCTGAAAGTAGATACTGAGTTGCAAGTATTACCTGTCAGAGCTGTCCCATGTCAGCCCGAGTCATTAAATCTTTGTCTTACTCAGTGGCTGAATGTGGGCTACTTAGGAAGGTATGGCATTGGGTAAAGTCAAGGTCACTCTTTATAGCTGAGGCGGATCCAAAGCTGACAGCTGAAGGCTATCTGATGACCACACTCCCTGTAAACCAGGAAGTGAGTCCTTTCTTATTGGGGAGTGTGGGTGACACATCTCTGTTTCAACCACATATGCCCAGTATGCTGTAAAACTCTTGAAGAAGGTTACTACAAGTCAGCCCCTGAAAGTAGATCGGAGCTACATAGAGTCCATGATGAATCTTAAAAACATTAAGCCAAGACTTATTAAACCATTACTGTAAATCAGGTGTGATATTAAATCCTTGGATTATCTAATCTAATATTTATTACATGCTCAGGAGATAAATATGTAACTATCATTCTCAGGTTACAAACAAAGGTATAGCAGTAGAAGGAGTGAACAGTCACTTGTCAAAGCCTACACAATTGGATTCAGTCCTAGGCCATATGACTTCAAGACCCATTGGGTATATGAATTGCTTTTCAGGAGTGGGGGCTAGACTGTTAATTTAGGAAAATAGTGCATAAAGATAAACTTTGTCTAGCAAAAGTTCCTAACGGAGAGTGTAAATTTAATAAATATTTGATGAAAGAAGCTGAAAGGGAGGGAGAGAGATCTGGTTGAGGGGAGAAAGAAGAAAATTAGGAAGGAAAGAAGTTGCATTTAAAGAACTGCAAAAAAAATGTACTGTGGTCAAATAGCTGAGTCCCAAGCCTTGTTAAGATACTTTCAAACATATTCTACAAA
>NW_003852399.1:20421191-20516043 GCF_000181295.1 Otolemur garnettii | reverse complement strand
AAAAAAAAAAAAAAAAAAAAAAAAAAAAAAATTGAATGAGTATTAAGCATGTTGTTAGTGTTCTCTGTATGAGAAGATACTCCTGAGAATGTTCCTTCCATCCTCTATTTTTTAAAAGATATGTATGTGATTAATCTTTTCCCAGTATGCATCAGAATTATCCTATTACATGGGGGTTATTTACAGGGTTCTACCCATCTTACCAGACTATCTCATTGCCTTAGAATTGCTTGATTCTTGGCTCAAAAAGATGGTCATTATCCCTACAGTACCCGAATGGACTGTCTACTGGATTCGACTTCCCAGAATTCGTTGGTCGTGTATCTTCAGCTTCTATATTCCCAACACTTTTCTAGCTTTCTCTCTTCCTAAGCATTTTGTATTTAGCATATTTTCTACTGCCCAGCAGCACCTGTGTCTTTTGCTCAGTTCTCAGGCCCAGTAGAAATGTTTCCATGAGCCACAAGCATCAAGTCTGATTTTAGTTATATCAGCATAGTTACACGATGCTCTCTACCTTGAGCATATAACATTTTTGAGCTTTATTGGTACTTTTCATCTTAGGTAGGATTTTGTCTTTAAATCACAGTAGGGGTTTGAAGATCTCATTGAATAGATTTTCTAATTCTTGGCTATGTTTTAACATATGAAGCCTGCTTTTAAAGTCTATTATTTGTGGCTTCCAGAGTGGAGAACAGTACCACATGTTAATAGAGCCCTATATTCTGAGATTCCATCAATAGAAAAAGAATGATAGAAGAGGGAGAATGATACCTCTGATTGCTGTTTACATGAATTTGAAAGAGATGAGATGTCAAAAAAATCAGTTCTGATGGCAGCTCTTTGGAGCCCAAATATTTAGCAGTGCTTCAGACTATCAGTAGAAATTCCCATCACACTTCACAAGAATCTCTATAAAATGTGAAATCACAGAAGCTGGGATGTCTGTGATCAACTAATGACATCACCCCAATCAAGAGCATGCAGATGTTTGGTGTTTCTCCTGAATACTGGTGATCTGGACTGGCACCAGTGTGATAACCCAGGCCAGGGCAGAAGTTTTACCTGGAATGATTTGGGAAACAAGATCTGAACAATGAGTGTTGGAGGAAGCATGTGCTTAGCATCAAATCCAAGGTTTAGTGAGTGCTGGTCAATAAGAAATGAAGGCGATCAAGAACAGATTGGAAAGTCATGCTGTCCAGGCAGGGGGAACAGATGGGTTGAAAAGTTCAGGACACAGATGGTTAATAAAGGCAAAGTTTGGGGATTGTCTCTACCTAGCTCAAGGAAAGGCTGGCCCACCAACATGTGCAGCTGATAATTGCTGTGCTATGTTGTTGGTATTATGGGAACAGCAAAAAGAAGGGAGCTATGTGACCTTAGAAGGCACATGCTACTTGATTTTCTGTTTTTCTGGAGCTAGTCTTGGGTCTTAGACTTACTTACATATGTTAGATATAAGAGTGGTTTTCAAAGTATCCTTTACTTTATCAGTGGTCAAAATCCTACATGGAGCCCCAATAACTAACAGATAGCAGGAATAAGTTCTAGTGCTTGATAGTACAGTAGAGTGTCTATATTTAACAATAGTTTATGATATCTTTTGAAATAGCTAAGAGAGATTTGTTTGTTTTATTTTATTTTATTTTATTTTGTTTGTGTATCTGTTTTTGAGACAGAGTCTTAATTTATTGTTCTCAGTAGAGTGCCGTGGTGTCATAGTTCACATCAACCTCAAACTCTTGGGCTCAAGTGATTCTCTTGTCTCAATCTCCCAAGTAGCTTGGACTATAGGTGCTGGCCACAACACCTGGCTACTTTTAGAGGTAGGGTCTCACTCTGGTTCAGGCTGGTCTTGAACCCATGAGCTGAGGCAATCCACGTGCATTGGCCTTCCAAGTGCTAGGATTACAGACGGCCACCATACTCAGACTGCT
Organism: Otolemur garnettii; assembly: GCF_000181295.1. NCBI lineage: Eukaryota > Metazoa > Chordata > Mammalia > Primates > Galagidae > Otolemur > Otolemur garnettii. Next base: position 20,514,103 of record NW_003852399.1, on the reverse strand, counting down.
AAGAGAGATGTGAAATGTTCCCAACACAAAGAAATGATAAATAGTTGAGTTAACAGATATCCTAAATACCCTGATTTCATCATTATAAACACATACCAAAATATTATATGTACCCCCTAATATGTATAATTATTATGTATTAATTTTAATAAAAAGCAGAGCGGCCCAGCCTGAAGTGGGTGGCAGTTGGCACCATTACCTTCCCCTTCTCTTAAGGTAGTGGTAGGGCCTGAAAAGGAGCTGTTACAAGTTTCTACAGCTTTAATAGTGTTTGAGTGGATTGCATAAAATCAAACCACAATCCTTGATTGAAAATAAAATTATGGATAATCTTTAGATGGATACTCTGCATTTTTTAGCAATTAATGTCATTTTAATTTAACTTAATTAAGTGTATTTAACTTTTGGTATTTGTAGGTCATTTACAGTATAATAAATAGGTTGAAAGTAACTAAATTCAGAGTGAATGGGTTTTTGTTCCAGTTTCACTGCTCACCTTGGACAAATTCCTTATTCTTTCTGTGCTTCAGTTTTCTCACTGGTAATATTGTATCTACCTCATAGATACTATTATGAGAGTTAATAAATATAAAACACTTCGAATGGTCCTTGGCATATATGTGTGTTCTATCATCTTTTTTTTTTATCCTTTTCTCACTATTAATATTGATATTTTCTATACCTTCCATTTGCAAACAGATTGAAAACTTACTTGTGTCAGAGGCCTTAAGTATGTCCCTTTTAATTTTGACTGACTGGAATAATGTTTTGCATGTAGTAGATGTTCAGGAATGTAATGAATTAACTAACCAACTATGAAATGAGCCCCTACTCTGGTACCAAACACACTTAGTGATGAAGAACATCAGGATAAATAAAACTGTGCTCTTGAAAAACTTACAGTCTACTCTCCCTAAACTAAGTAGGTCAAGTAAAATGTAGTGTACTTAAATGTAATTGATTTAATATAATTTAACACAATAAAAGATCTGTAGTAGATCTTGGCTTTTTTGAGGGGGACACCCAAACCAAAACATTTTGGGAGAACAGATAAGTGGGCTGAATTTTTCTCCTTTGATAACAGTACCCGCAATTTCATTTGAGTTAACACATGAAGGGTGCATTATTAGAGTTTGCTAGACCTAGAAGAGTGACAAATATGTTTCCCTCAAAGGGATAAATGCACATACAGGGGGCAAGGTGTAGGAGTCAGTAAGAACCTGAACATAGAATCCCACGTATCCCATTCTATGAGTTAGGGCTTAATCCAGGGGAAATATAGTAACTCTCTCGGTTTCTGTGAACAAACATTTGTGGATACTGCTGATATCTTTTCTGGACTGAACAACTCCATTAAGCTCCCTTTGGAGTTTTTGGACTTTACATATATAAATATTTCTTTTTTAAATGAATAACCAAAAAATGAACAACTTTGCTCTTTAGTGGCTCCAACTCAGGATCTTTGAAGGTCATTCCAAATAACTGAGATGGTGTTATTTTGAGCTATTTACTTTTCCAGGTTTAATTTTGAAATCTTGTTTTTCTATAGAGAAATTAAATATTTTTTTCATATAGTAAAATGTCAGGAACAAAATCGTGGGAAGTTTTCACTTGGACAGAAACCACACTGTTCACAGTGCACTGTAATTTTGTAGGAGGAACAAAAAGAGTTGAACTTGGCTGTAAAACATTCTTTAAGAGGTGAGAACAGTCAAAGTATATAAGGTAGCCTGTGTGGGATTTTGCTGATGTAGCTGCATTTTGACCACTCCTTTTGGATCTTTCTTTATCTGTAGCACTTTTCTTTACCTTTAATGTTTCATTAGGTATTTTATGCCATTTGGTTTCTATTTTTTATGCTTAGCCAATAGCAAAAATTCAGTAATAGTTGTTACATAAGTGAATAACACAGTCTCACTTTTCAAACTACCTGATTAATCTAAAATCCATGACAAATAATAAGTTTTTCCATTACATATGGAGACGAAAAATATTACCAAATCTCCATTGTTTGAATATTATAATGGAGGAAAAAGAAGACTTCTGAATTGTCTGAAGACGGGGAAGAATGGAGGAGAAGAAGGGGAGGAGGGGGAGGGGAGAAGGAGGAAGAAAAAGAGAAGAAAAAAAGGAAGAGGAGGAGGAGGAGGAGGAGGAGGAAGGAGGGGAGGAGAAGCAGGAGGATGAGGGGGGAATAGCCACTGAATCCCTGAACAGACATTCCAGCAGAAACCTTTATTATTAGGCTTCGTCACTTTATTCTTCATCTGTTTTGAAATGAGTTTCTGTTATTTGCACAGAAAAGAATTCTGAAAATATACATTTTGGCTTCTAGAAGAAGTTTCTTTGATTAAGGAGATTAAAAAACTCACCAATCATCCCTTTTATACATTTATGATTTTCTAAATACAACTGAAAGTTGGAAAGGCTATATGGAAAATATTGGTATTTTCCCATTATTTTAGGGCACAAGTATTAGTTAGACTGAGATTTATCAAGTGGGATCAGAAGTGCTTACACGAAAAGAAACATTAATATTGGAGCTGGGTGGCTCACGCTCATGCTCAAATGCTAACTTAGGAGAAGAAGAGATCACTTCGCTTAAGAATCCCCAAAAAAGTTAATACAAGCACCAAAAATGCAACCATAGACAGAGAAAATTCACAGGTATCAATCAGGGCAAATGCTTGAATAAGCTGCTAGATTACAGCCCCCTGACCACTCTTCTAGAATCTCTGAAGTATCTGCAGTGTGGTACTCTACAGCTCACCACTTTCTGGTGACAAGAGATTTAATAGAATTAAGGTGGAGATATTAAAGGAAGTTAAGATTTTTTTAAAAAAGAATTAAAGAAAATGACAGATTCCAATGATATACAAGACTAAACATCTGTTTCCCCAAAAGCACAAAACCTGGGATGAAGTCTTCCTAGAGACTCACTCTCCCCTAAAAGTATGCTAGTAAATTGCCTGGTGTCCATTTATTCATCTACTCAACAGATATTTATTGAGTTCCCATTCCCTACTGAACTACTGAATACTAGAACTTATTCTTTCTAACTGTATTTTTCTACCCATTAATCAACTCTTCATCTCCTCCCTCCCTCATACTCTTTCCATCCTCTAGTAACAATCATTCTACTCTCTACATCTATGAGATCCACTTTTTAAGTTCCCACAAATGATTAATCATATGTGATATTTGTATTTCTGTGCCTAGCTTATTTCACTTACCAAAATGATCTCCAGTTCTAGCCATATTGTTGCAAGTGACAGGTTTTCATTCCTTTTTATGGCTCCATAATATCCTGCTGTGTTTATGTACCACATTTTCTTATCCATTCATCTGTTGATGGACACTTAGGATGACTTCATGTCTTGATTACTGTGAATAGTTTTGCAATAAACATAGGAATGCAAATATCTCTTTGATACACTATTGATACTCTTTTTTTTTTTTTTTTGCATGCATAACTAACAGTGGGATTGCTGGATTGTGTGGTAGTTCCATTTTTAGTTTTTTAAGGAGGCCTACATGCTGTTTTACCTATTTTCTATCCTCCTTTACCTTCCCACCAACAGTGTATAACAATTCCCCTTTCTCTGCATCCTCACCAGCATCCATTATTTTTTGTGAAAAGACATTTTAACTGAAGTGAGATGATATCTGCTGTGGCTTTGACATACATTCTCCTGATGATTATAACACTGAGCATTTTTTCATATACCTGTTAACTTATCTGTGGGTCTTCTTTTAAGAGATGTCCCCTCAGGTCTTTTGTCCATTTTCTAATTCAATTATTTGGTTGGGGTTTTTAGTTTTTGTTTTTTGTTTTTGCTATCAGGTTTCTTGAGTTCCTACACATTCTAATAATTAATGCCTTGTCAGGTGGATAGGTTGTAAATATTTTCCAATAAGGGTGAATAATTATCTTTTCCCTTTGTTGATTGTGTCCTTTGCTGTGTAGAAGTTTTTTAGCTGGATATAATATCATTTGTCTATTTTTGCCTTGGTTTCCTGTGCTTTTAAGGTCTTAACCCAAAATCTTTTGCTCAGACCTATGTACTATAGTAATTGCCTGATGTTTTCTTCTAGCATAATAGTTTCAGGGCTTACAATTAAATCTTTGATCACTTAGATTTGATTTTTGTCTATGGTGAAAGATAGGAATCTAGTTTCATTCACCTGTATGTGTATATCCATTTTACTCTTCACCACTTATTAAAGAGACTATCCTTTCCTTAATGTATGTTCTTGATACCTTTGTTGAAAATGAGTTGGCTGTAAATGTGGTATTTCTGTGTTCTCTGTTCTGTTCCATTGGTCTGTGTGTGTTTGTGTGTTTTTATGCCAGTGCCATGCTGTTTTGGTTACTATAGCTTTGTAGTATAACTGGAGGTCACATAGTGTGGTGCCTCCAACACTTTTTGCTCAGAATTGCTTTAGCTAATCAGGGACTTCGGTTATTCCACATGAAGTTTAAAATTAAAAAAAAAATGTGAAGAATGTCATTGGCATTCTGGAAGGGATTACATTGAATTGGTGAATTGAATTTTGAAAGCATCCTTCTGGCTGCTGTATTAAAAAGATATATAGTGGGAGAAGGGCAGAATTAGGGAAACCAGTGAAGACATCACTGTGATGATCCAGGTAGGAGATGATGTTGGAATGGTCCTGGTAGTGGTAGAGATTAGAAGAAATATTCAAATTCTGGACATGTTTTGAGGGTAGACACAACAGACATCAGTTAAATTCTTTGAAAAATCGCTAACTGTGATGATATTGTCAAGGTTATATGCATATGTAAAGATTAAATTATAGTTCTTACCTATGAGTTTAAATTTTTATCAGTATCAAATATGTGACATCTAAAGAGTGTTTTAGTATATGCACGATGGATGCAAACCACGCCTTAAAGAAGAAAATCATTGCAAATTACAGTCGTCTGAGAATCTGGAACGGAATCCTCCATTCCTTGCTTTGCCGTCAGGTATGTGCCCCACCATATTGGGTCCTGTCTCTTCTTTTCTCTGCCTTCCTCCCTCCTCCCCTGCTCCTTCCCTTCCTCTGCTTTATATATCAAGAGCCAGATGCATAATTTTGAGGCTCAGTGAAAAATAAAAATAAGTGATTTCTTGTTGAAAAAAGCAGGATAAAAGTTTTGTTAAAGATAAGAAAATGTAAAGATTCCTTCTGTTCTGCAGTCTCTCTCTCAACTTGTCATGGGTTTCTTTTGTTATTTATTATTGTTTTAAGGAAAGAAAATTAAAGTTTTAAATTATTAGAATGAATTTTACATAATATGCAATGCCAGTTTAAAATGCAAATGTAATAGAATTTAATTAATATGTGGAATCAATGAAAATATAAAATTTGTGTTTTGCAACCCATGTATGTGAGATATATATGTATATACATATATACATACATACATACACACACACTCTAGCTATTACTAGAACCATATAAATGCTGCAAAAAACAAACTCAACTACAATAGAACCTCCATAGTTGACCTCCTACCTACACTGACAGTGACATAATTTCAGTTGACATAATTTTCATAGACTGAGCATGCACCCCATGTACGTATCAGGCCTAGCTCGTTATATGGGCCTCCTTCGTATGTTGACTGGTTTGTTACAGTCCCTTGGAGGGTCAACATACAGAGGTTCTACTATATTTTTATTTTATTGCTTGATGTCTACATATCCTATCAACACTCTCTACCTTAGGCTTACTGACTGATGAGTTAAAAGGGACTGAAAGGAAAGGAAACTAGCTATTACTTTATCTTCCTTTCTCCTTCAATGTCAACATTGGCAGCATAAGGGTCAGCTGATACTGAGAAACAATGCAAGTAAGAAATATATAATAAGATTTCTTGGTCATTGTGTGTGTGTGTGTGTGGCATCATTGCCTTCTTTATACATCTGCAGCAAGTTCTGATTTGAATAGACAATGCAGTTTGGGGACTGCCCATGCCCCATTTACTCAGGAGTAGGCATAACATGCTTACCTTGTTCATGCTCTGAGCCCTGCTCCACTCCCATGCCTGCTAGGTCCGTGGGATTTCTATTCTCCTAACTACAGTAAGCAAAAAGGGCTGCGAAAATGGCAGATGTGAACAGCGCACGCATCTCCTTTGCTCACACACAAGCTCCATCATCCCATTGAACTTCACCTACAAAATACACCTACAAAGATTATGAAGGATTTCACAATGAAAGCACCAGATCACTAAGTAAAGCATGGGGTGATCATATGGCTACACACCCATGATCCCAGCCCTGTCTATATATTCTATTTCATTACGCTCATCCTTACACTTTCTTTTAAAATTCAAGATAAAAATTCCTGGATTTTTATGTACTAGAAGACAGTGTTCATAGAATTTACATTTTAAGCCCCCATCTATATGAAGATATAATTGATAATTTCAAAAATTATACTGTGTATTCAAGGAGATCTAAAGTATGTATACAACAATGTGACTATCGTTAACAATATTATATGGCATACTCGAAATTTGCAAATTTGGAGTAGATCTTAAATATTCTCAGCACAAAAGAAAGGTAATTATGAGAGGTGATGGATATATCAATATGCTTGAATATGGCAAATAATTCACAATTCATGTTTCCTGATCAATTTTTCTCTACTTTGCTATCCTTGCTGCCTTTTTTTCATTTCTAATTCTCTCATTCACGAGTTTGTCCTGGAAACCCAGAAGTCTTTTTAGTACCTCCTTAAATTACCCAGTGCTGTGTCCATTCACATCTAACCCCAAATTTGCCTAATCCAAACCCCAGGAGATTGTCCTGTTCTAAGCATATCACTTATCAAGTATATCTGCAGTGTAATTTTTTTTCATTAATAGAATTAGCTATATATAAAGAATTTGGCTGCCATTTGGAAATTAGTTTTCATCACTTCATTATCTCAATACTTCTATACAAATATATATTTTTCATGCTTAAACATTTTTGAAAATATAACCTAAAATAGACATGTACATTTAATCTAACAGTGTTTCTCACATGTTTACATTTGAGAAGAAAATGTACAATGTAACTTAAGATCTATTTGAAACTATTCTGTGGCCTCTAAAAGAACTAATTAAAAGGAAACATATCTAACAAATGCAATCAGTGTAACCTAATTCTTTGTACCCTCAATGATTCCCAAATAATAAAAAATAATCAGTTTTTAAAAAAACCAAAACAATAAAAGGAAACACAGGCACCCACTCCCTGACCCTGAACAGTAGTTTATACATAACTTTATGACAATACTCAGAATTACAAGTATTTCTCTGTGTCTGTCTCGTTTAATATAATGTGAATATCCTCAGGGCACAGACGATGTTCCAGTCAGATGTGTCCTCCACCACCACCACCTGCAGAGCTAATTTTAGGCTCCTAGTAGGAGGTATTAGAACTTGTATCCTGAAAGAATGAAGGCTGTTTCTTATTTCTGAAGTTACAATTTTAGATGAGCTTTCAAAAACATGTTTTAAATATTTATAAGGCATTCTTTATAAACGGCTCTAATATTTTTGGTTGATTTGTGTGGGAAACCACCTCTAGGCATCCATACAGTCTAAGAATAAACATGCACAGTATCTCAGACATTTTAGATTTTGTTTTTCCATACATCTTTAGTCCCTCGTATCTCTGAGGATAATTTTTTTCAACACTAACATTAAATAAGAGGTGATGACTCATATAGCAAAATTGTTCTCGTTTCTTTCTGGGCAATGGAAGCGCACCCCCATTTGCAGGTATGATTTCTCCTAACATCCAAGGTCACTGCCAGGGTGCCAGCACAGAAGAGTAAGTGGAGACAGAAGAGGTCTATGTGATATTACCACCACCTACCACTCACATTTATCTCATGGAGTCCTAGAATCCTTAAATTAAAAGCAAACTTTAAGATCATCTAGTTTGATTTCTTTTTTAATGAAAGAAATCTCCTTTATAATTAAAAAAACTCATTTTTGGGTTCAAGGTCCTAAACCAATATTCAAAATATGTTCTCTGGAATAGGAAAGAAAGTGTCCCTGTTTTGTACTCAGAAATCCCCCTCCGAGTGACCTTTCTTCATCATCAGCATAAGCTACCTGACTTTTGGTTGCCTGAGATCTTAGCTTTCAGGATACATTACTTTGTAAAGCATTTTTTCCTTTTAGAAATTTGGAAAACTTTCTCTTTTGGAATTTACTTGACTTTAAATAGCAAAAGATAGCTATGAATATATCTATGAATTTCCTCTGTTTCTCAATATGCACCTGTACTCATAGACTGGATATGTGAGATGAAAATCCCTATTTACTTATTATTTAATAAGAATGCAAGAGTCTACTAAGTACCATGCAGTTTTGCTAGGCCCTGGAAATAAAGTGATGGTTTCAAAGACGGGGCTCTTGCCTTCAGACAGCTTAGGGTTTTAGGGCTGGGAAGGTAATTGAACAAGTAATCTAGAGGGCTTTGAGGAGATTTCTGAGATAAGGTGAGCTATAGGAGTGTTTGTCAGAAACACACCTAATCTGAGTTAGGATGTCAGAGTCTTCCTGGATAATGACTGTTTAAGCTGAGATCTAAAGATAACCTAAATTTTCAAAATGAAGAGAACAGGGAAGGATAGAATTTCATGGCCCCATGACCACAGATATCATTATAATTTAAAGGAACTGGGGTCAGGGGAAGCAACTTCAACCATACATCTGGTGTGCGATTAAAAAGGATTTCAAATTGTATATAAAACAAGCATATTGTACCCCATGATTGTGTTAATGTACACAGCTATGATTTAATTAAAAAAAAAAAAAGGGCCCCCAGTAAGATTAAAGAAGCGGGCATAACTCAGACTGTAGAGGGCCTTGTAAATTCAGAGACAGATTTGGCCCTTTGGGCTGAAGAAAGTGGGAGCTACTGAAAGTTTTTAAGCAAGGAGGTGACATGATGATCAGCTACATTGGGTAATGCTTTGAGGCAGTGATAGGCTGAGCTGGCATGGGATAATCAATAGGTAAATAGTCATAAATTTTGCAAACTGGTTGTTAAATTATCAGTAGTTTGATACTGGCCATGGTAGGAGTATTTATATATTAAAAATTAGAAAACACCACAGGTGAATGTGTTATTTTTGGTGTTTTTGTTGTTAAAAAGTTGGCTTAACAACACATCAAACAGGGCAGTGCCTGTGCTCAGTGGGTAGGGTGCTGGCCCCATATACCGAGGGTGGCGGGTTCAAACTGAGCCCTGGCCAAACTGCAACAAAAAAATAGCCAGGCATTGTGGCGGGTGCCTGTAGTCCCACCTACTCAGGAGGCTGAGCCAGAGAAGCGCCTAAGCTCAGAAGTTGGAGGTTGCTGTGAGCTGTGTAATGCCATGGCACTCTACCCAGGGTGATAAAGTGAGATTCTGTCTCTACAAAAACAAAAACAGGAACACACAAAAAAAATCAGCAGCTGGATATAAGCAAGACTAGAGACAGGGGAAAAATGATGGCCTGGACAAGGGCGGTAGTAAGAGATATTTAGGTATGATCTGTCTTTACAGAAGTACACATGAAAATATCAGAAAGGGTTGGGATGCCCCAGGCTTTTGTCCAACTCATGACTAGACTTCTAACTTGACACTCTTCAAGTAGCTCCAGTGTTAAGGCAAAGGTCACACTCTTTGGACATTTCATTATACTTTTCAGTCACACCCTTTGCTTCACAAGAAAATATGTATTAAAAAATCTCACCATAGGTTCTTATGAACGAGTTAACATTGTAGTTCAATTTCGATAACACTATCAGTAACATAGAGTGAAAGTCTTCTCATGTTCAGAGACTCGGTGTTCTTCATCTGGTATTTATTGCGAGTGTTCTCCAAGTCCTCTCGAAGATGATGTGAATGCCAAATGTGAAAGGCAAGTTGGACACTACGCTGTATGTCCTCTGTGATTCTGCAGAGATGGCTTTTCTCCAGGATAATGCTGAAGCAGATGTTATGATTCTGTGAAACTTTTATTTGTAATTTTATGAGATTAGCAAAAAAAAAAAAAAAAAATCCTATGGTATGTTCTTTTTGGTTTTCAGCAAGAATTATATATACTATGAAGAGGTAAGAAGTAGAAGAGAAAATATTATTTTCTTTGGCCAATTTAGTTGCAAAGCAGACACATTATTTGTGTCCTGGCTCTAAAATAGCACATTTTAAACGTGGATCAGAATATTTACTTTCTTTTCCTGTTGTGTAAGATTACAAGGATTAAATCACATCACCAATAATTACCCTTTCTGTGACTGAAAAACCATATCCTGTAATTTTTACGCTCCAAAGATGATTCTGTTTAGACAGAGGAAAGTGTCAGGAATGAGGCTTTCTGACAGCAGGGTGAAACTCTCTCACATTGAAAGAATTCTCACCAGAGGTGTCTGTAATCTCCCTCCTAGTTTCCCTTCCTCCCCAAACCTGTTTGAAGATAAAGCAGAGTGTAACCTGTGCCCTGTCAGCTTCCTGCAGGGTGTTAACTCAAAAAGCTCCATCAGTCACAGAGCCCATCATTTAACAAGCTCCTGGCGATCCCTAACGAGTTCCAGATCACTCTCCATCTTACCTAGTTGTCTGGTGCCCGACGCCCATGTAGCTATTCATTAAAGCTGCAGAAGGTGCTATCCAGCTTCATGATTAAAGAATCTTGGAACAAGGTGCGGGGTGATCCCTTGTCAGTAAGCTCATCTCAGCTCCCCAAAACTAGAAAGATGAGATATGGCTCATTAGAATTTGATAGCTTTTGAAAAAGAGAGGGTTTATGGGCATAGCCTGGATATTTAGGGTTTATTGGTATTGCTGTTATATTGACTATTTTTTACTTTTAATATATAAAGATGAAGGTTGGGTACAGTGGCTCAGACCTGTAATCCTAGCACTCTGGGAGACCAAGGTGGATGGGTTGCCTGAGCTCACAGGCTGGAGACCAGGTTGAGCAAGAGTGAGACCCTCCCCATCTCCAAAAAATAGCCGGGCATTGTGGTAGGTGCCTATAGTCCCAGCAACTCGAGAGGATGAGACAATAGAATCTCTTGAGCCCAAGAGTTTGGGGTTGCTGTGAACAATGATGCCACAGAACTCTATCGAGGGTGAGAAAGTGAGATTTTGGCTCAAAAAAAAATAAGAAAGAAAGAAAGAAAAAGATTTAAAGGCGGGTCACATTTATTCAGTGGTGCTGTGTTTCTGGTTTTGTTTCACTCAAATTTTTAAACACACCCCTCATGGTACGTTCTACCTAGAATTTGAGGCTGTAGTGATGAACTAATAGATTTGCCTTCTAGGAATAAATGATTGAATAAATGATGTGTTACCAGCCCCAAACTGGTGTTAAACAATTTCTCAAGATTCCTTCCAAAAATTTAAAACAACTTTATATTTTGAAATAAGTTCAGTTTTAAGGAGAGTTACAAAAATGGTACAGAGAATTCCTTTATTCCCCTAAAGTTACCCTCTTACATCTTGCGTGGTACAACACTCAGCGCCAAGGTGTTAACATTGCTGGGATCCTCCTCACTAACTCTGGGTTTTATTCACATGTCCCCAGCTTTTCCTAACGCCCTTTTGCTGTTTCAGTGTCCCAGCCTGCGTATCCCCCTGCAGTTGGTTGTCACATCTCTGTGATCTCCACCGACTCGTGGCACTTCTGTCTTTCCAGCCTTTCATGACTGTAACACTTTTCAAGAGTATTGGACAGATATTTTGCAGATGTCCCACCATTTGAGTCTCTCTAAGCTTTTCTTATGATGAGACTGAGGTTATGAACTTTGGGGTAAGATACACAGAGGTGGGGTGTTCTCATCATCATAGGAAAGGGTCCATGACATCAATGTTTTATTACACGTGATGTTAACTTAATCGTTTGGTGGTACCTGCTAGCTTTTGCCACTGGGAAGTCACTAATTTTCCATTTCTGTATTCTACTTTTTTGAAATGAATCACTAAGTCTGGCTCATGGTCCAGCTAAAGGACAGAGGATTTAGCTGCATCTCTTGGAGAGGAGCACCAAATAATTTGTGTGTTATAAAACATGTTAATATGTAAAATGAGCATGGTAATTAATAAATATGTCCAAAGAGGTACTTGGAGTCTGTGCAAACTGTCTGCTTCTCTTGAGTGTAGCATTCTTCAGGGACTCTATCTTGCAGCTATTTATTGCTGTGGTGTTCCAACAGTGATTTTCTATTTGCCTCATTTATTTAACACTTATTAATTGAAATTCTTCTGTAAGGAGGAGCTGTCCTTGGTTTGTTTGTTTAACAATTTATTGGTATCAACAGGTGCTTTGCCACAATTTGTAGCTAATTGATGGGCACACACGGGCACAGAGAAATGTAAACATCATTGGAAATAAAAAAAACAGGGGGTAGAGGCTAGTGGGTTCCAACCCAGCTTGGGTTTGCTAAACAACAATGAGAAAAAAATAGCCAGGCATTATGGTGGATCCTGTAGTCCCAGCTACTTTGGAGGCTGAGGCAAGAGAATCACTTAAGCCCAAGAGTGTGAGATTGCTGTGAGCTGTGATAGCACAGTGCTCTACCAAGGGCGACAGCTTGAGACTCTGTCTTGAAAAAGAAAAAAAAAGCAAGGAGGGGGAGAAAGGAAAGTTAAAAAGTTACCTATTGGGCATAATGTACATTTTTCAGGTGATGGGCAAACTATGGACCCTTTATGAATGGCATCAATGTAACAAATGTTAATTGTTAAAATTTAAAACGAATTCAAAAAGAAATGAAAGGTGATCTATATAAATAGATCCCCTGCAATCAAACAATTTACTGGTATCGGTATAGATTCATGGATTTTTATTTTATCCATTGGGTTATAATAAAATTTTATCATTACTTATTTTGCTCAGATTGCTCCAGCTTTGAGCAATGTATTTTGGTCAAACCCTTTGCTGTTTGCCCTTCACCTTCACTGCTGAGGGTGAAGTGAAGTCATTGGTTGGTGCTGTTGTTTTTCTCTGCATGACACGGTGGAACTACCCTCTATGAGAGGCAACTTTGCGTGCAGGTCTCTGTGATTTGTAAGCTTTAGAAAGAAAACTCATACAAAAGAATCTTCCTTACGAACTTTAAACATTAGTCACACACACGCACACATATTTAAAGTAATCAAGCACATTTTGGGGAGTAGAAGTAATAGCCAGAACAAAGAAGAGTAACAAAAACATGCACTTTCTTGGGTTTGCTTATGCATTATTGCAAATAATCATGTTCTTCCTTGCATGAGATACCATACCTACATGACAGATTTTGTCTTTAAGAGTATTGTTTGGGCCTAGCAAAGTGTCCTCTGGGCAAGCTTAATTAACAGTTACTTCCTGAGTTCATCTGTATAGCTCACGTTGTTCATTTTGACATGGGGAAAATACACACATACATCTTCGTGGATAAAGAAAGACATAATTCCTGCCTTAAAGAATTGTAATGTTTGCGGGTATGATAAGGTAAGATAAAGGAAAATTAATTGAGAGACACTATATAGGTAATTTTACATTTTATGGAACAGATGGAAAGAGATGTGCTTAAAGACTTTACTATTTGCTTTTTCTTGTAACTAAGTTTTAGGGGATTTATTATAGTTTATTCTGAAAATTAGAATTGCTATGATATATAATTTAGGCGGATCCATTTGTCTATTATAAAAAGACCATAATATATTGAATGTCGTGGTCATATTTTCTTATCCTTGGTATCCAATTTAATTCTATTGAATTAGATTTATAGCTCTAATATACTATAATACAATAAATGATATTTAGGGAATTTGCAGTAATCTGTGGATTTAACTTTTTTTTTTAATAACATTGAATCAAGATCAAGGTGTTTCCAAAGATAACTATTAGGATTCTGCAAGTGAATCTATTTTCTGTCTCTGATTTGTATATATTTTAGAACTCCTGCTTGGCCTTACATATCACGACATGAAGTCCTGAGTATTTTTACGCCATTTTGGCCCTCTATGGTATCTAGATTCAGAAATACTCACTTCAAGGTGCAAACACAAAGCCTTATGAAGATGTGTACACTTAGATATTAGACTAACTCACTCCGTCATTCCTTACAGCAAGCTCACTTCTCTCATAACAGGTTCAAGGTTCACCAAAGTTATAAATGGTACAGATACTAATAAGTACCTGAGAGGCAGATGTACGTGGAGGCAGAACGAGCTCTCACAAACAAAGATTCAGGCAGGCTGTCTCTACATTCATTTGTATATTTATTGTTGCTACAATCAGACTTGTAGAGAAGAAGGGGTAGTATGTGAGAGTTTCACTAGCAGGGGATTTAAGGATGTACCTCCTCCATATCTACTGACGATAGACATTACAGTGTAATGGAATATGGAATAGTAAATTTCAGTTTATCTACTGTAATAGCAGGGCTAGTAATGATTGCATTTTAAAACAAAGTCTCATAAAGATAAGTTTGCAAACTGTGAAACTATAGGTGAGATTAGAAAAAAAATGATATGAGAAAACTGCTTCCCAGGAGTCATTGTTGGAAAGGAAGACTAGAAACCACTTACATAAAAATCATATATATTTTTTCTGGATGTTAAGTGGTTTTCTTTTGGCTTTACATATAGATTTAATCCCCCTCACACTCTCCGGTCAAGATGGAACTTTCCCAGCATTTTGATTGGTGGGTTATTTCACTATTCCCTATCTCCGTATCTCCATTGGCCCTTATAGTACTGACCTTTGTCTCCTAGCATTTATAACATCAAAAATATATAAAATAACTTGTTTAGTTATTGGACTATCATCACTATCACCATCATTTTATTACTAGCCATTCTTGTCAAGAATAATAATGGGTAAGAGAAAATAATGACTTAAGATGTTTTTTAATTCCCTTGCACATATGCTTGAAGTATAGATATTTTGGATGCAAGGGACTAACTGATGTTCCTCTTTTCTCAACTTTTACAGTCCTTTTTTCTCTATTTCATTATTAGCTATATCTTCTAATCCTGCTGATTCTAAAACGAAACGAACAAACAATCTCCCCCAAACAGAAAAACCAAAACAAACATAAATGAAAAACTCTACCACCAACACTTGGGGGAATTACTGCTGACAGCCCTTTTTTCCTTTATTATAAAAGCTGGTTTGGGAGGTCTGGCTTCTAAGAGGTATTCTTATCTCATGAAGTAGCTCTTCATAAATTGAACCATAACATTCCCCAGGAATTTGGCTAAGTTTCATGACTGACAAACATTCCTTGTAGATGAAATTTCAAGGCAGCAGACATTTGCCTGTTTCTGGTCACATAGACTCAACATCACAAAGTCATATTTTTAGATTAAAGAAGCTTAAATTACAAATCTGCCTTAAAATGTGAATATCACAATGATAAGAAGCTCATAAATAAGAGCATCAGACACATTTCAGAAGAACCATTATGAGTCTTATATGGTATATTCAGGAACGACCTCTCTTTACAGAGTCAGTGATGTATGGGAGTTTATTATTTTGATAATGGGAAATATCACACTGCATTCAAACGTTAATGTTTCTCTTGTGGTATTAAAATAAATATTGACCCACAATTTAACATTAAGTGTCAAATTATCCATTTATTAGTCCATCCAAAAATCTTGTTGTACCATTATTTAGTTGACTTTTTCAGTCTTAAAATAGGATCATATTTTAGAAAATTAATTGTCTGTGACAGTGAAAAAAAAATAAGACTAATGTGTGCATTAAGTTTGTACTTTTAATGTCTCGTGATATGCACTTGTTTTGCCAAATTTAATATTGATCCATGACATTTGGTTCTGCTCCTCTCTCCCTCCATAAAATCGGTTTAAAAAATTTGCCCTCTTCTAATGAGCTAAAAGTGTATAAAAATTAAATTGTGATAATATTTTAAAAATAAATTTCACTCTGAAATTATAGCATAATGAACATAGCCTTGCGTGTTATGAAGTATTCAATGAATATACGTGCCAATTAAAAAATCAAACCTAAATTAATAAAAAAACACTTACGTTAACGTCAGACATTTAGGAATGGACCGTGTAACAGTCTTATTGAAGTGAAGATGCCTAAGTATTTCATGTGTTCCCCAGACCTTTTAGCACCCTCTGCTACCACTGTTGAATCTAGCCTCACAACCCCTAGAGTCCTGCCTGGCTCCCTCACGACCGGCTTGTTTCCTTTTCTTTTCATTATATCCTGCATATCTGCTCTGCTCCAATTGCAGTCTGTTCTCATCATGTCATTTTTCTCTCTCACAAATCTTCCATGGTCCCCTTTTTTCTTTTTCTATAGGGGGATGTCCAGATTATTATTAGGTCTTAAAAGCTTTACATAGCCAACCATAAAATGACCTTGGAAATAGAATCTTCTATAATTCTTTTTCATATTTTTCCCTTGGCCGGGGTAGGTTATTCACTGTCTCTTAAAGGAAACCTGCTTATTGTTGCTTCTATATCATTTCTCTTACTTATCCTTTCGTTTTAATTCTTATCTCCCTTCTGAATTTGTGTTCCTTTTTATTCTAGTTACCATTCCAATTACCTTTACATCCAGGTCTAATTCAACCCCTATCTCCATTTGGATAGTTTTAAACTACACTAACCTCATTTCCCAAGCATTCATCACATCATAGAAATCTCTTAAATTTAATCTCATGGTGCTCTTTGGTATACCTCTGCTTTTTAATGTGATATGTTTTGATTCCTGGGCTTTGATTTAACTATGTATGCTTTCAGAATTCTATAGGGCAGACACAGCATACTTTAGCTTTTGGAATATTGTGTATAAAAAATGCATTTATTGGAGAATAGACAACCCCCAAATTTGAATCTTGACTTCACCATCACCAGCTGACCGGGGACCTTTATTTAATTTCCTTCAGCCTCAGTTTGTTCATTTCTAAGAATGAGTGAGATAAACAAATTCCCAGGATTACAGCAGGTATAAGGTTCTCAAGGATTGTTAATTCTCCCACCCTTGTAATGCCCATGTAAGTGCTCAGTAATTATCAATTACTTTGAAGTATTCACATACTTTTGGTTGATTCTTCATTTAAATAATAATCCAAGCCCAAAAGATTTGCATGCTGTATGACTCTCTGTGGAAAATACTTTGTAGATGGAAGAATCAGCTCTATTCTCTACTCAATTCCACAGGGTTATCAGAAACAAAATCCCAAACAAGTCAGTCGTCAGGAACCTAACAAGTCTGCCTATGAACTCCTTCCCCCATGTACACAAAGCCTCTCCCATTATCACTATTCCACACCAGACTGGTATATTTGTTATAATTGATGAAGCTATGATGCTACATGGACATATCACAGTCACCCAAAGTCTCTGGCTTACCTTAGGGTTCACTGTTGTACAGTTGGTGGATTTGGACAAGTTTATAATGACATGTCTCCAGCATTATAGTTTGACAGAGGATTTTCATCGCCCTAGAAATCCTCCGTGCCTCACTTTTTCGTCCCTCTCCCCAACCCCACCCTGGCAGCCATTGATCTTTTTACTGTATCTACCGTTTTGCCTTGTCTAGAATGTCACATAGTTGAAATTATACAGCATTTAGACTTTCCAGATTGGTTTCTTTATTTAAGTTTCTTCTGTGTCTGTTCCTGGTTTGATAATCATTTCTTTTTAATTCTGAATAACATTCCATTGTCTGGATGTATCTCAGTTTGTTTATCTGTTTACTAAGATTGATTGTCTCCAAATTTTGGCAAGCATAAATAAAACTACAAAAATCTGTGTGCTGGATTTGTGCAGACATAGATTTTTTCAACTCCTTTGGTTAAATACCAAGAAGTGGTATTTACATACCATACTAACTACATACATACTAACTATATACTAACTACATACTAACTACATACATACTAACATACATGGTAAGAGTATGTTTAGCCTTGTAAGAAACTGACACACTGTCTTCTAAAGTATCTACACTGGTTTGCATTCCCGCCAGCAGCAAATAGGGGTTCCGACAGCGCCACATCCCCCCCAGTTCTGGGTGTTGTCAGTGTTCCAGAATTGGGCCACCCTAACAAGTGTGTTGTGGTATCTTGTTTTACCTCAGTTTTTTGCCATTTGCTGCTGTAGTGATATGACAAGAGTGTGTCTATGGCCCAAGAGACAGAGGTAATGATGTTTAATTATTTTGTATGTGCTTTCATCTGGCTCTATCTACTCTTCCCATTGGGTTGGGGCAGGTAAAAATTCCATAAATTCTCTTCAAAGAGAACCCTTGTCAGTGGCCTTTTATTTTGTTTTACTTTATCTATAGCAGCAACTTAGAGGCCTGATTGATAATATCATGCCAATTGCTCTGAACTCTTTCATAGTGAATGGGAAGTGGAAAGGATGAAGGAAAGGTCAAACCTTCTGTTCAGTCAAGTTTTTGACTAAAGAAAGTTTGTTGGACAGCAAGTGTCATTTACTAATGTAAATAACCAGGTTGGCCAAGCACGGTGGCTCAACCTGTAATCCTAGCACGATGGGAAGGCAACATGGGAAGACTGCTTGAGGCCAGGAGTTAGAGACTAGCCTGGGCAATATAACGAGATCCTGTCTTTGCAAAAATAATAAAAAGATTACTCAGTTCTGGTGGCATGCTTCTGTATTCTCAGCTACTCAGGAGGCTAAAACAGGAGGATCACTTGAGCCCAGGGGTCTGAGGTTGCAGCGAATCTGATCACACCAGTGAATTCCAGCCTAGGCAGCAGGGTGAGGCTCTGCTTCAATCACTGGATAAGTTGACGGATAGTTAACTGGGAATCACTCCAGACTGAGGTTAACTGTTGCCAGTGTACTACTTCAGTGACTTGTGGTTTCCTTTTTCTTCTAAGAAAAAGTAGAATTCTGTACTGAGTTCTGAGGCATTTAGTTATGCATATGAACTAATCAATTCTAACAATTAAAAAGCAATTTCCTTAAGGGATTTTTATAAACCAAGATAGCAATGAAAAAGATGGCAAATTATCATAAAGACCCAAGCCATGCCTGAGAAAGCAATGAACTTTTAAATTTAATTTTTCTAAAAATGTTCTAATCCTAAAAATAGATCTATGTATATTCAGATGTAGACACACATAGTTTTTGTGTGTGTATTTGTACACACAGATCCTGACACATGTTATTAGAGAATATGCAAGTGAGGTTCCTTTTGTACTTTGAAGATATTTAAATATCTTTGTCCCTCATTTCATTAAAGCAATGCCTTAATTATTCAACCTCTTTATTTTTCTGGAACTACAACCCTTTCAGAAAACCCAGCAGGACAGACTGAACAAGCCAAAGGCTATAGCACAGAGTTAAGAGAAACTCTCAATAGCTGCGTTAAAGCTGTAAGACGCAACAGAGGCTGGGCTTACTGACGGAGGACCACCTTGTGGTCAAAGTAGAACCTCACTGGTGCTAATTTAAAGAAAGGGCATTTAAAAAGCAGAAGAAAGCAGCTGGTCTCATATGGGGTGCTGGGCGGCAGATGCAGTGGTGAATGGCACAGGGTCTGATGGAGAGTAGTTGAAGTCGTGAGTTGAGGAAAACTGGGAAAAGTAACATTACCGAGCAGATTTGTAGGCAAATTCCTTAACCTCTCTGAATGTCATTTTCTATACCAGCTTCAATCCCGCCTACAGAGTGCCAACTTCAGCTAATTTGCTGTAGGGTGGTTTCAGGTGGTGGGGATTTAGGGCCAGAAAGGGGAAAATCCCTTTCCTCCCCGTCATAAAATGCCATCACTGGCAATGCCGTCAAGAAAGACAAGTCAACAAGAGAAAGGCACAACAAATTTATTACAGCACACATGTGCCTGAGGTCATGTACATGACGAAAAACTTCAGGAAAGGGCTTGATGGGATTAATACTTCAATGCTCTCTTCATCCAGCAAAGAAAAGTGAGTGTGTGTGTGTGTGTGTGGGGGGTCCTCTGCGTGTAGGTGAGAGGTAGCGTTAGGGGTGTTGCCAGGGTCTTTTTAGGGCGAAAAATTTCAGGAGGGGGGGGGGGGGGGGGGGTTGGGGGTTGGGGGTTGTAAATGGCCCAAAGACCAGACAATGGTTTGTAAGTGATTCTCTCTGGGAATCAAACGGGACCTGAGAAAAGACAATAGTTTGGGAGGAAGTTTTTGTCTAGGCTCTATGTATGATGTTTGCTTTTCAGTCTCTCCCTCTGTGAATAGGAATTTTAATCTTTTCTGGTTAATGAAATTTCAGGAAAGACCTTAAAAGCAATTGTGTTCCTCTCTGGGCATCCAGTTTCTAGGCAGATAAGGGGACTTCAGAGATGCTTCGTCCTGTGCATTGGGAGAGACAGAGGGTTGGGAGATCTTGAGTCGGCTTTTGTGGTTCAGCAGGTCAAGGCGCCATATTAGGGAGCACCAGTTTCTAAGTCCCAGCGTGACTTCTGTGGGTGGAGGGTGCTTTCCATCTGGTATTACCAGTTTCAAAGCAGATTTATGCTTAGTGATTGTGTATTTCTGGTGGGGAATAGGAAGGAAGGAAAGATGAAAAAAAAAAAAAGAGAGAGAGAAAAGAGGAAAGGAGGCAAGGGGGAAGGGAGGAAAAATAATTAACAAACTCAACCACCAGACAACAAAACTTTACACCTTCCCCGAATACCAGCTTGCTGATTTAATTCTTTGATGATTATCTGGGCTAAAGTCCCCTGTCAATGTTTAAGGACTCATTAAATCAGTTAAAAGTAAGTAAAACAGGGGTGGCACCTGCAGTTCAAAGGAGTAGGCCCCCATATGCCGGAGGTGGTGGGTTCAAACCCAGCCCTGGCCAATAACTGCAAAAAAAAGAAGAAGAAGAAAAAAAAGAAAAGAAAAGAAAAGAAAAAGTAAAACAGAATAATTAAAATTTAGAAAATACTTCCTTCTTAATATGGGCAATATATGATTAATTTCCCAAAGATAGAAAATAAAAAAAGAACACTGTGAAGGAAATAAAAACAATACTTTTACTTTTTAAATGCTATAAATGCTGTCAATACCATACATATTTGTTTACAAATAAGTTGGATGTAAACATAAACATATTGGTTTTAAATGTCTGTGTGAAAATGACGAAAAGGAATTAAGACATCCAAGGAGATGAGTAACACACAGGAAAGCATTGGATTTTAGATTTAGGGGTTAGATCTATTTCTCATTAAACTGTTTCTCTGTGAAGGAGCTTTGGGCAAATCAGAATGAAGTAAATCAACCCAGATCTACTTGATCCAACAAGATTGCACATTGCACCACAGGAAAAAGATTTCCTGGATTTGTTACACCTTCTCTAAAGCTGGATCATTGGACACTTGAGTAAGAATGTGGACTTGATGAGCCTTTAAAAATATGCATTACCAACTCAGCACCTGTAGCTCAAGCGGCTAAGGTGTCATACATACAGAAGAGCTGACAGGTTCAAATCCAGCTGGGGCGGGCCTGCCAAACAACTACAACAAAAAATAGCCGGGTGTTGGAGCAGGTGCCTGTAGTCCCAGGTACTTGGGAGGCTGAGGTGAGAGAATTGCTTAAGCCCAGGAGTTGGAGGTTGCTGTGATGCCAGGGCAACAGATTTTGAGGCTCTGTCTCAAAAAAAAAAAAAAAAAAGAAAAAAAGAATATGTATTACCACATTTAGGACCAACTGTTTGTAAAATTAGTTGGTGCTTAAGTCTCTTTAAAATAAAGTGCTCTGTGCTGTTTTGCCTGGGGGTCTGTTTTGTAGTAGTTTATGAAAGAGACATAAAAAATGAATAAATGTAACTCTGACTATCTGGAGTTTTTTTGAAACCCCAGAAAATTTAGTGATTTTAGCCTAGGGAGCCTGATCCTCCAAGAGGCTGGACACGGACATTGACGAAAGAATGGGATAAGCTATGCCCAGAAATTCTACGGCTTGGGCAGCATAATATATCACCTGGGGTTAGTTTAAAAATGCTGATGATTGAGCTCTATGTAAATTAACCATTTCTGCAAGAAAATCTGGATAGTGTATTGGGCTATCATCTTAATATATGATTGTCCATATATAACCTTTCCCCAGGCAGGTAGGCATTCATAGAGTAAACCATTCATTTACTAATGAGACAGTATTATATATGGCTTATTTGTAGGTATACCAGATGGTCAGCTTTTTGTAAATGCAAGATTCTCTAAACAGGTAAACACATTGGTATTGTTAACTACCCTGAATCCAAGGAAGACCTATTGTGCCAGGGACTCCAGTAATTTTCTTTAGGATACTAGGTAAATTGAAAATTAGCAGTTGTGATATGAGGACCAATGTTTAGCATCCTAACTTGGAAAATCTTCTTGGTATTTCATACATTTGGGCAACATATAGAGCAAGGGGCAAAGAAAAGACTATCTGTAGTTGCTCCAGAACTTAGTGGGTCACAGCTAGGTGGCAGTACAATGTGTTATTCAGGCTGGGCTGGGTTTGAGAGCAAAAGGGGCCATATTAATTACTGCATGGAAGCAACAGGTGTAAGTCAGGACTATCCCAGGTAAACGTGTACTCATTGCGATTTTACACTTCTAAACCAGGTGATTAAAAAGACATGTGAGAGAGAATACGTGATAGATAGCACAAATGGCACCCAGTGGCATCTGTCATAAAGCATCGTAGGCACAGTCAGTCTTCACTTTGCATGACATTGTATTAAAGGACCCTTGTGCAGAACAATTTTTTTTTCTCATTTAGTGTGATTTTACTGTACTAAGCAAGGGGAAAGTTTTGTACTGTTGCGTAAACAGAACTCTGTTCAAACACACAACATAATCTTGAGATGATTATGTAGTCAGAATGTTTTAGCCAGAGTATTAGTCCAATAAATTGCCAATTCTTTGACATCCATCCTATTGTGACTTCAAGGCAGATTTTGGTCTGGTCTGCATTGTACTGGCAGCCCAACCCTCCCAGGATTGGCAAGAGTTTAGGGTTTTTGGTGGTCAACCCTGAGTTCACATGGTAGGATGTGGCATTTACCAGTGACAGGTATGATGCAAAATAGATTTGCCTTTCTAGTAGCACATGGTTCTAATAATTCCACATGCTTGGCATATAATAGACAGCCAATAAATATGGAGAAATGAAATATAAAATGCTTTTATTAAACTTCCTTGAACAATAATCATCTAAGCTTTGTTAAAAGTCCATAGAACATCTGTGACAAGAAACAAACAACTTCGTAAGGAGTCAATTTTATTGTTAGCCAACTGTAGTTGTGAAATGTCCTTCTTAGGTTATGCTGATCTTAGGTCTGTATTTCTGTACTTTTTGATCCTTTACTGACTTTTAAATTAAGAACAAGTTTATTTCTTTGTACTCTTAGGTTACCCCTTGGCTATTTATTTTACTATAGGCAAAAAAATCCCCATTGCTTCAAACATTCAATGTATGATTTTCCGTTAGCTGCTTAGAAATGTATTAGAAATGTCTTGGGAAGATGCATGAAATTCTTCTTGCTTTGGGCCAGAAGCAGTAGGAACTCACACTATTTATTTTCTATACAATATAGAGAGCATTCAATATCTTAATTCATGAGCATACTTGTTACTGACCATAAGTTTGAGTGCCCTGTACTTTTGCCTGTTCTCATTTTATCACTTTGGATCTGTTTGTGCGTAATCATATCTGTCACTAAAATTTCAAGAAACTATTAAATAAAAAAATATTTTAAACTTTGGATTAATATAAGGGTCCATACGAGTAGGCTACATTGTTTGCATTTATTTGTTAGGTAACATCTAAATTGTAGTTGAGTTTTTACCCAGGACATGAGTCATATACCCTAAGATTATACCTGTTAGGTGGGAACCAGTGAAACTTTTTTAAAAGAGAATATGCCATCTCCTCTACTCGAGAGCCATTTTTAATTTAAAAAAGGCTAATTGCACCCCTGCACCAACCCTTCTACTCCTAATTCATCATCGCTTAGGTTGTTAACCTAACCTTGATATACTGGGTATTCTAAGTAGCCATTATTTCAATGCACACTTTAAAAAATGAACCCCACATGTGTACATTTGGCATATATGTTGCTACTTTTCCACCAGGGAAATAAAATTATTAATTTTAAAGCATTTCTTATGTGTGCAAGACACCAAGTTCTCACATGGTAAGAAGGGAGCTAAGGAATAATTTCGACTTGCCAGGCAATAAGTAGAGGGGGTTATACTTTTGTAAACTGCCTTCCAGGTCAACAAGTATTTTATTTTACACAGCTCTTACAGAAATGTAGAAATTTTTACGGAAATTAAAAATTCTTTAAAAAAAGGAATTCTTTTTGGCAGTTCTTGGAATTCTAAGATGCTTTCTACAACATATCCCTAGGAATTGAAATGCAAACAGATAAAATGAACAGATAAAACCATTCCAGTGTCCTGCACACAGTTGGTAGAGATCTGTCCAACACACACTTACCAAGACCACGTCTTAGAAGGGTCATTCTTTGAAATTAGTCACTCCCCATGATTTCTGCTTTTCAGCGTTTATTTCTTTCTTTTGATTTTGGAACAACACCTTTTCTATAAGCACTTGGTAGGCATTCATAGCAATGCTTTTAGCAGGTATTTCAGAAGCAGGATTAAAAAAGGGACAATCGTTAACAGTTTTAGGCAACTTGAGCATCAGATGCTTGTAAAGCTGGAGACTTAAAAAGAATAAAGTCATAAGAAAACTTGTTATTACAGAGGTTGGATTTTTTTTTGAGTATTTCTCCTTGAACATTTTAACTATAAACCTATCAATTTGTAAATTGCTCTGGTTTTTAAGATACACATATTTAGCTGTAAGACAATAAAGAACTTGAATTTGCCCCTAGGTCAGCACTTGTACTCTAATAACCTACATTAGGTGAATACCAACCGGCTAAATCACAGTGGCTCCAGAGTGTTTTACAGAGTCACGTCTGCACAATATATGGCCTCATGGGCAAAAGTAGAGGATTGCTTATACAAACAGAAGGGTGCACGTGCAAATTCTCTTTTTGTGTCGAGAGCTGCTTATTTTGTACAGATAATCACCAGGCTGCATTGCCACTAAATATATTTTGTTGCCTTAAATTGTGGGCTTAATTATGAAAATTGATCCTTTGAAGAGATGAAACTCTTTGAAGGTTTCTTTCCTGACTGTAAAATTTTATGGGTTTTGTCTATAAACTGAGTGGTACAGGATGGCTGGCCCGATGGATTCTATAGCTTGTGGTCCAGTCACCTCCACAGTGTCACATTACCCATTTGATATTAGAATGCCATTTCTGCAGAAGGACCCAGGGGCTATGAGTTGATGATGTTGATTTTTCTATAAGTTGGTTCTCTGCTTTTGGACACTTCCCTATTTGGCTATTCTCTCATTGCTGACAATGAGAGCAGAGAAGAAATGAGAAATCGTGGCTCTGTCTATCAGGGTAAGAAGTGTCAGGAAGGAGCCCTGAATGTACTATGGAGATAGAGGCAGTGTGATTTAGCATTAACAAATGATCGCCTTCTCACCTACGTGAAATACTGGAAAGAAATGCCTCTATAAAGTCCAGAACCTAAATGACTTCCCTTCGATGTCATTTCTGAGGGAGAATGTGGCTGATCAGACTAATATGAGGTCCCCAAATCTTTCCACAGTTTGGGATTCCAATGTATTTGATGTGTAGATGATGAGATCATATACAGATACAGGCATAATGTACAAAGTTGCCTTTCAGAATCTTAGTTCAGAGTCTGTTGGGAGGATGTTTATGTGTATTTTTATTTGTTTCCTTTTTTTCCTCTGTTTATCTTGTCCTAGAAGATTCAAATATAATCCTGCATGTGCTAGTTCTAACCTAGCTGAGAAAGTTAAACAGAACGTGTTGGTGTGAAAGCATGAAGTAGGATGAATACTACTCTGTAGTTTGAACCCTAAATCAAGGCTGTTGCCCTAAGCTGCTCTGTAACTTCACCTCAACATTTCCAGGAAAAGAGAATCCCCTACTGCCACAGAGCAAGTCATTCTATCTGCTGTGGTATGGCCTGGAATGCCACATTGGGACCGTATTGTGAAGGTGGGTCACTGCGGTTTTAAAATATTGTCTTTAATATATTTTGTGTGTGAATTTATGCAACCTTTCTGGAAGGAAATGCAGCAGTCCCCGTTCAAAGTCTTAAAAATGCTTATGATCCGTGACTCAGCAATTTGACTTTTTGGAAGAAAAAATAACAGTGATGTTAAGATTTATGAATACAGTTCTTTATAGAGTTATGTATAATTAAAATTTGAAAAATATCATGCTGCTCCCATGTGAGAGCTTGCTCCCATAAATCCCAGAGAATAGTATGGAATAAAGCCAATAAAAATTATGTGATAAAGGGCTATGACTCTCCGAGAATGAATACAGTTGCTTGAAAGTGGATAAAGCAGTTTTAGAAAGTGTAATCTCTTTGTAATTATGTTTTGTAATTTAGGCGTAAATGTATACGTCATGTGTATTAGCCGATTTTGCCCAGTGTAAAATGTGTGTGTGCATGTGTGTGTGTGACATGTGTTTCACAGAGAAGTTTTAGAGATAGTAAGCATTGAGTGAAACTTCAATTTCTAAACGTCCATTATTCCTACAAAAACAGTCCAGCTACTATGCCCTCTTGTCCTGTGTTCCCTTCCTGTGTGAAATAAAAATCGTCTTTTGATTCTGAAACTGTACATTCCTTTCCAAAGATTATGGAACAGTGACACTGTAACGGCCACCACCCTCTTCCCACTGCAGAGCTTGGAGGAGACCATGCCTTTGTACCCACAGCAAATGAACTACATCCACCAGAGAAGGCATATTCTTTCATTAAACTGTTTCTCTCTCACTGGAAGTTGAGAAAAATGGAAGATGTATGAAAGACATAGGAAAGAGATCAAAGGGTGTGGAGACTGGAATGAGGCCAGTTCAACATCCGAGTTTCTATTTTGGGAGACTGGTGAATAGGGGTGGAGCCAAAAGAAAATGGATTTCATTTTGAACGTTTGCAGTCGGAACAAAATAGTAAATCCCACTGGCAAATAACTGTTGGAGGGTTGTACCCGTTGCAGTTTAGACACTGAAGCAGTTTAATTGAGAAATTTTTCCTATAAAAGTACTGCAGTAACCAAAAAGGAGGGTTGCGTATGGCTTCTTACTCTCTTGGACTGCAGATGCATTTGCACAGTGAACCCCAAATATTACCGAGACACAGTACCACATTGCATTTAGAGCTTAGCGTTTAAACCTCAGGCATATAGAAGTGGATAAAGAAGTGCTCACCACCCACTGAGAGCTCTCCATGTAGAAGGTAAGATGGATTCAGAAACAACTATAATCCAGTGTGGTTAGTGTCATAATTACATACGCACTCGATACTACCAGCTCAGTTATGGGAATTACACTCTGGACCTTGAAATTCTCTTTAGGGTTCATTAAAAAGGGGTGGTATTTGACTTGGATGTTGAATTGAGTAGGAGCAGAAATTATGAGTTCTTACAAATTACAAGTAATTACAAGTAATTATGAATGTTGACATGTGACAAACGGAGTCCAGTGGTGGAAATCTAGAATTTTCATAGGCCAATATAAAGTTCCAATGAACCACTGGAAAATGTCATTTTGAATTTCACATATGTATCCATCTCCCAACATGTCAGCTAAGAAACACCAAAAATTTCATGGCTGGGAGAAATGACACAAATCTTCAGCATCAAAGCAGAATAGCCACATAGGCTGTAGATTCTGTTTGTGAGACATAAACTCCAAAATAAGGACTCAAAAGTGTCACAGAAATGAACTTTCAATAATTTCATCAATTCATCATGATCTTGATTTAAATCATTGTTTCTCAGTGTTATTTTATTATTGTTCTCTTGCCAATGACCCTTTTTAGGCATTTCTTATAATCACCTCTTTTTCTCTTCATAAATTTTTAATACCTTAGGTACAATGCTTATCTGTTTATATGCAGCCACAAACCAATGTAATATCTAAGATTTTTGCCCCTTAGAGCCAATTTTGACCCCACTGAAGTTTTTGAGTATGTGTGATTGAGATGAAGCAGGTCAGGGGTAGATGTTAACACAAATGATTTATCTCTTAAATTGCTTAAAGCCCAGCATAGTTTTTATGCTGGGATCTATATTTTGTCATTTATATGCCTTAAATATGTAAATCTCAGGATGTGTGTTGACTGATATCACACCCTTTAAGGTGACTTCAAACAGTCACTAAAAGCCAAAGTTTTGTTCAGATTATGGAAGCCATATTCAATTCCTGAAGTGTAGTTTTCCAATGGAAACCCTGATCGCCCCTATCTCTCAAGATTTTGGAACAGAATTTCATCTTTGTTTTTACAATACCTTCAAAAAATACACAGGATACAAAAATTCTTCAAAAATTCCTTTTTGTGGTCATTTTTCAACTGGCTAACCACAACCATACCAAGTCACAGGAACAAGCAATTAGAATAATTTCAAAGAGAACACACACTAAGAAAAGAACCATATTTTTATTTAGTAAAAAATGAGCTGGAGCCAAAATTGTTATGTAAAATGCTTCAGAAAACAGCAGAACCACAACTCAGCATCATGGGAGGGTCTTTATGAAAGAGCCTATAGATTGTCCAAGGGAGAAAACCTGAGCGGGAAGAGGACAGTGACAGCTTCCAGGGCTGGGAAGGTAGAAGACATCTGAAAGGAAATTGTCTCCCTCTCCCTGAACATGCTAAAGATGAGGAGCAGAGGGCTGCAGGTCCCATGCTAGAGACCTACCGTGCACTTGCCTGAAGCAGACAGGACCAAGGAACTCCAAAGGACGAGCGTCCTGGGTCCTAAAGACGAGCATCAGAAAAGCGTGGAGGAAGCGGGAGACAGACTCCCCAGATTCTGCTGTGATCATTCACTCAAAGGCAGCAGGATTCTACAGTGTCAGGAGAACATTTCACTAGTTCCATACACCACTCACTGAAATGACACATTATTATAACTACCAAATAAAACAAATATCAATGACTTATTTTTTTTTTTTTCACAGCAGTAATAGCAATAGGAATGGTAATGGTCATTGAAGGTCTGGGAACAGTGGCTCTGTACCATCCTGTCATCTATGGGGATGTTTAGGTGCAGACAGTTCTGACAAGGAGTCACAGCCACTGTGCCTCAGGGCTTCTGCTTCCGTTCACTTCTACCTTTCCTGGGTGGATTTCTCTGGATTTCTCTACCACCCCATGCTGAGTTGCACCTGCCTGCTTTGCTCCTGTGTGGGAGGAACGTTACCATCTCATATATAGGGAAGATACTGATTTTTAAATCTAGTATTGATTTTTAAATCTGTCATTGGTCTAGAGCTCACATTTAAAAAGCATCACATGAAAAACTTAATAGACATGCAAAAATAAAGTAGTCTATGGATCTTGGGAAATCTGGAATGGGTAAATTAAAAGAAGCTTACCAACCAGCTAATAAGTACAGATAGTTTCCTTACATATTGGAAGACAAAAAACTTCTTAGACAGAATACTCTATTTTACCTCCACACTGACTGGTATTTTTCAATGTAAATTTTCTTTTAATGTTAGGAGCAGAAATAATTTTCAATAAGTAAAGTAACTCTTTGTAGTTACTTGGGATCTAAATTAATATTCTTTATTAAATTTGTCAAATTTTAAAAATTAGCTTTCTTTTAGCCTTTTAATTTAATGTAAAGTTCTGTATATCTACTTTGTGAATATATCACCTACTATTTACTTTATTAATATATCTACTATTTAACATAAAATTATGCATATTTACTTTATCAATATATCTACTATTTAAATAAACATTTATTTAAAATATAAAAATAAAAACACTTTTACATGCATCAAAATAGC
Source organism: Otolemur garnettii (assembly GCF_000181295.1). NCBI lineage: Eukaryota > Metazoa > Chordata > Mammalia > Primates > Galagidae > Otolemur > Otolemur garnettii. Next base: position 20,484,224 of record NW_003852399.1, on the reverse strand, counting down.
AATGAACTCAGTTTCAGCAGATTAAAACACCTAAAATAATCAATGGCATTAAAATTCTGTTAATTAAATTCATTTAAGCACTTATAATGTAATGATTTCCTCTCTTAAATGATCCAAACTTATGACAGGGTAGACTTAACAACCTTAAGTTGAAAAACCTTTCTAAACCCTTACAGCTAACATTTGTTAAGTGCTTATTCTGTACCAGAAGCTCTTGTAAGCTTTTTATGTATATTCATTTATTTAATTTCTCGCAATCATCCCATGAGGTAGCTAGCTATTATAATTTCTATTTTATAGAAGAAGAAACAAAGGTATTGAGGTGTTGAGTAACTTTCTCAAGGTCACTGAACTAAAAATTTTCAGAACTATTGTGAACTTAATGCATGAAACTGAGGACACTAAATCAAGTTCCTTTTGACCTTCCAGTATTCTGGATTAGTTTCAATTCTCTAATAATTTTCACAAATTATACCAATATTTCATTTACTCTTAAACATGACAAATACCATAAATAAGAAACACATAGATTATTCTGAATGTAACAAAATGTTTTAGTACTGAATATTGAATTGGGTTTGCATTTCTAAGTCTTCCTAGATTAACAATCCAGCCGCCACCTCAGATATTCTGGATTGTCAGTTCATAGACTTGGGCCTTAATAAAGTGATTTTCAGACACCAAAACTTGGAACCTAGGGCTGGAGAGCAAAAAAAAAAAAAAAAAAAATTCTAGAAACGATCCTCCTATAACCACAGCTGGAATGTTGGAAGAATTAGTATAGTGCCAACCATAGGGCATCTTCAAGTTCATTGTATCTAGTTAAAATTGTAACCTATTTCTGAAATTGTAAACTACTTTTGTGTGGTGTGGTGTGTGTGTGTGTATTTTCAAGGAATGCTTGACTAGATTCATGCACTTTCTTTGCAATCTTATTGAATTTTGTATTCTTCTCATTTTTTTACCCCAGCAACATCTGTTCGGTAGTGAACACATAGTAAAGCTGATATGCAAACTCAGGCCGTCTGCATCCCAATCCAGTATTGATAGACTTGGTTCCTCATCTACCTGCGGTGGTTGCTCAGACTAAACCTTCCATCTCTCAGGTCGGAACTCTGCAACCCACACAGACATTCTATTCTTTCAGTTCTTCCGTTCTTTCCTCAGGCTGTGTGTGCTCTGAAACTACTTACAGTTACTCTGACATCTTTTATTCATGAATCATTCACCAGACATTTACGGAGTGCGTCTCATGTATTAGGCACTGCTCTTGGTACTTGGGATGTTGTGGAAACAAAATATTAAATTAATTAATTAAAATTAATTAATATTATACTGAGAGAAGAGTTTGATTTTCATGTAAACAGACTACTCTGTATTTGCCAGTTTTTTCCCAAGCAACAGAGACTCAATTTAAATTCACTTATTTTTTCCAGGCATCCTCAAATGGTGGCCTGCGGGCCGCATGCAGCCTGCCTAGGACGTTGATCTGGCCTGTCAAGTGTTTTTGCCGCTGCTGCCTGTCCTGCTTAGCAGCTGACTTGTCCCAGGGCCCACAGTCCGGCCCTCCTACAGTCTGAGGGACAGTGAACTGGCCCTCTGTTTAAAAAGTTTGAGGACCCCTGTAAGCAAATGGATTGATTTGTGTAACTGAACGTGTTATGGGTAGGGAGGCTTTAAGCATAGCCAGATCAGAGGCCAATGGGTGTCACAAAGTCTCTTTTGCTCTTACCATCTGTGTCTGCACTCTCTAACCCCATGTCTTAAGTTGCTACTATTTGAGTTTTGGTCTAATTCTTTTCTCAGCTGACCACTTCCTTCATGTGGCAAATGAAAATGACTATACATTTCTTTGTTTGCATTTTCCTTTGATCTTGTGATTTCAGAGGAAACAAGAGCATCTTTCTCAAAAGCTCTGGGAAAAGAAATCCTGGAAAGAACATTAACTGGTCCTTTTGGAGCCATATCCTGGAATGATTCATGGTGACCAGGGGTACAGAGAGACATGGACCCCATGACCCGGGGTAGCCCAAGTGGGGTAGAACCAGCCCCACTTAAGCTACTTGGGATGGTGATAGGTAGTTTTTTTGTTTGTTTGTTTGTTTTGTTTTTAATTAAATCATAGCTGTTTACATTAACGCAATTATGGGGTATAATGTGTTGGCTTTATATACAACTTGCAATATTTTCATCAAACTGGTTAACATAGCCTTCATGGCATTTTCTTAGTTATTGTGTTAAGACATTTATATTCTACATTTAGTAAATTTCACATGTACCCTTGTAAGATGCACCATAGGTGTGGTACCACCAATTATCCTCCCCCCACCCATCCTTCCCCCTCCCCTCTCCTCACTCTCCCCTTTCCCCATATTCTTGAGCTATAATTGGGTCATAGCTTTCATATGAAAGCTATAAATTGGTTTCGTAGTAAGACTGAGTACATTGGCTACTTTTTCTTTCATTCTTGAGATACTTTGCTAAGAAGAATATGTTCCAGCTCCATCCATGTAAACATGAAAGAGGTAAAGTCTCCATCTTGCTTTAAGGTTGCACAATATTCCATGGTATACATATACCACAATTTATTAATCCATTCGTGGGTCGATGGGCACTTGAGCTTCCTCTATGACTTAGCAATTATGAATTGGGCTATAATAAACATTCTGGTACAAATATCTTTGTTATAATGTGATTTTTGGTCTTCTGGATATATACCTAGCAGAGGAATTGTAGGATCGAATGGCAGGTCTATTTTTAGATCCCTAAGTGTTCTCCAAACATCTTTCCAAAAGGAAAAAACATATTAGTTTGCATTCCCACCAGCAATGTAGAAGTGTTCCCTTTTCTCCACATCCGTGCCAACATCTCTGGTTTTGGGATTTTGTGGTGTGAGTTAATCTTACTGGAGTTAGATGATATCTCAAAGTAGTTTTGATTTGCATTTCTCTGATGATTAAGGATGATGAGCATTTTTTCATACATCTGTAGGCCGTGTGCCTGTCTTCTTCAGAGAAGTTTCTCTTCAAATCCTTTGCCCACCCTGTGATGGGATCACTTGTTTTTTTCTTGCTAATATGTTTGAGTTCTCTGTGGATTCTGGTTATTAAACCTTTGTCGGAGATATAACCTGCAAATGTCTTCTCCCATTCTGAAAGCTGTCTGCTTGCTTTACTTACTGTGTTCTTGATGGGGCAGAAACTTTTTAGTTTGATCAGGTCCCAGTAGTGTATTTTTGATGTTGCTTCAATTTCCCAGGAGGTCCTCCTTATAAAATATTTGCCCAGGCCAATTTCTTCAAGTGTTTTCCCTGTACTTTCTTCTAGTACTTTTTGAAGTATTTTATAGTTTATAAAGTATTTTTATACTTTCTTCTGGTATTTTTAAATCTTTAATCCAGTGAGAGTCTATCTTAGTTAATGATGAAAGGTGTGGGTCCAGTTTCAGTCTTCTACAGGTCCCCAGTCTTCTACAGGTCCCCAGTCTTCTACAGGTTCACCTAGCACCATTTGTTAAATAGGGAATCTTTTCCCCATTGAATATTTTTAATTGGCTTGTCAAAGATCAAATGACAGTAAGTAGCTGGGTTCATCTCTTGGTTCTCTATTCTGTTCCATACATCTACCTCTTTGTTTTTGTGCCAGTACCATATTGTTTTGATCACTATTGATTTATAGTATAGTCTGAGGTCTGCTAGGGTGATTCCTCCTGCTTTGTTCTTATTTCTGAGCAATGTCTTGGCTATTGGAGGTTTTTTCTGATTCCATATAAAAAGAAGTATTATTTTGGTGATTGGTAGTTTTTAAAGGAAGGATAGTGAAATATTGGGCAGACAAACTTCCTGGGCTGTTTGCCGTGTGTGTGTGTCATCCCTTACTTTCCATCCCTTACTTCTTTTTTCCTTCAATAGTTATTGTGTATCCTCTATATGCAAGTTTTAAATTACTTGTTGAGAATAAACAGACATAACCTTGGTCCTACGAAACTTTGTATTTATCCTGGCAAAGAAGATAGACATCAAATGACTGTCAGTTATTTCAATTATGATAAATATTAAGAGGCAGAAGTGCAGGATGTTAACAGTATAGAGTGAGAAAGTGGCCTGGCCTGGAGGGTCAGGGAATGCTCCACAGAGCAAAGAACGATTGAGAAATGCATTGACATCCACTATAAAAATGACAATTAACTGAAAAAGAAGGAAATGAAGAATGCACCAGGCAGAGAAAAGAATGTGTGGGAGGCTGTTGAGGTGGGCAGGAACACAGTCCACTAGATGGACTGAGAGGCCTCAGCGGCAGGACTACACCGAGGATGGAAGAGAGGACACAGTTGGGGCTGGGAGGAAACAAGGCCCTGCTCATGAAAGGTCTTGAAAAGTCATGACCTGCGGCTTTTTAGAGACAGTGCCCTGCCTTTATCAAAATTGTGTAATCCAGAGGAATGACACTAATGGTAGGAATGTTTGGCCATTAGAAATGTGGACAGGGAAGATAACAGTGTGTCATGATGTTTGAGCATACGTGTTCTTACACAGCTCCACACATCCCTCCAGAGCGGGTGGCTGACCTCGCCTAGAGCTGTGGCTAGACCAGAGACAGTGTCTGCACAGGGATTCTGCTGCCAATCTTTCTCAGCACAGAGCACATTCAATTCAGCTCACGAGGACAAATTACCCTAGTAGTGCACATACTTCGGAAGTCCCCAGAAACATAAAGTCTGTTGCATTTCAAGTCTGAAAAATATTAAAGTGCCCAGAACTGTCTTCATACATCTCTTCTTCTCCAATCCCTTGCCAAGCTGTCTTCTGTTCATCCTGGGATAAAAGCTCAACCATCACTTCTTTTGGGTGCCTTCTCTGTTGTCTAGTCTGTATTAAGATCTACCTGCTAGCTCAATTCACAATGCAAAGATATGGAAACCAACCAAGTGCACATCAACCCGCGAAGGGATTAATAAACAGTGGCAGATGTATACCATGCAATACTATTCAGCCTTAGAAAGACGAGACTTTGTATCTTTTGTATTTACCTGGATGGATTTGGAGAGCATTCTCCTAAGTATCTCAAGAATGGAACAAGCATCCCATGTACTCAGCACTACCTGAAACCAGTAGATAAACAAGTACAAGTCCACACCAGAGAGAAACGCAATTAAATTCAAGAAGGGGGAGGGGCCTGGGGCTCGGGGTTCAGTAGACTCTCACCTTTGGGTACAACGTAGCAGTGTATGGCAAGCTTCCTGGGTGAAGGACTCAACTACAACTCAGACTTGGGATTGTACCTTACAAACACAAATAATATAACCTAATCACATGTACTCTCATACTAACCCAAAATAAAAAGAGAGAGAGAGTAGTAGTTGCTAACTTTACATTTGTGTGATACTATACAGGTTATAAGTTCTGTGTGGGTAACGACTATATCCCCCAGTGTGCAGTCTAGTGCTGAGTATGTAGTATGTGATCATAACTATTTGTGACTATCTGAGTAATCTCAATTTTCTGACGTAGTTAATGTTTTAGATTTATATTGAAATCTGGTGATATTCTGAGATTGTGGTTACCTCCAGTGGAAGACTTGCGCTCTATGGAATGTTAATAGTATTTGCTGAAAGGAATTCAGTGAAGAAAAATAAATCAAGACTGTTTTTACTATGCCTAAAATTATGTAACTTTTAAAATAAAATTTAATTAAGAGATCAAGGGAACAGAACTATCTGAGTCATCTCCTTTTACATTCCTCTCCTTAAGAGAGTCACACAGTCATGAACTTTGTCCCTGTCTCTAAATTTCTCCATCAGAAATATGCCTGCTTGCTGCAACCCTAAATGCGGACAAGACAGGAGGAAAAGATGGGACGGAGTCTCTGGGCCAAATAATAACCTCATCTCATCTGGTAAATACCGTAATTCTCCACGGCTCGGTGCTTTTATAAAGATCTTCGGTATTTTTATTTATTAACTGTCCAATGTTTAAATGCTTCCTCATGGAGGAGAACTAAACCTACACACAAATATTTCTTATTAGCTAAAAAATGTCTCTCATATTTAGTTCTCATGCCTAATCCTGTTACAACTTTATTCAACCTTTAGTCTTCAGTTTGCTCCAATAGTATGTCCAGGCCTCCAGCAGTAACTGGTGGCCCCTAGGAGACAAGATCTCCATGATACTAAAATATTCCTGGCATCTGGATTCATCTCTCTTGTACTATTCGAGAAGGGAAATCTTGAAGATGCGTTGACAGCTCCATCAGCAAACATCCCACCGGATGTTTTCTTAAGCATTCTGAACAAAGTTCAGCTGCCCTTTAGGAGACAACACACATTTCTTCCTAATTTATAATTTTTGGAATGATATCACTAAAAAAAAAAAAAATCTGAATAGTTCATTAGAGGAAAAAATGTTCCAACAAAATTATTCTTTGTCTTTTATGCTATTTGGACTACATAGTTCTTTTAAAATATCTTAGCAATCAACTACAACCATGTCTGGAGGAAGGAAGGAAATAATAGTTTCACTTTATGGCTGTTATAGAAGAAAGCTTCACTCTGCTGAGATTAACAGCCTTCCTGGAAGAAGCTTAGCTTCTTGGAGAATGTGTTAATAATTTCAGAACACTTAAGAAGCTGCGCAGTCCAGGGCTAATTTTAGCTCTGTACAAGAATATCAGAATTCAAAGTGACCTACATAGACTTTTATTTTTTTCACATACAGGTTGTCTTGTAGACGTTGCTGTAAGAGATGAAGGACCCAGAGATTCAGAACACCTGGAATAGTTATGTAACGCAGGGTGGAAAATTTGTTCTTGATTTAATTACATTTGCATATTTATCTGACATTTCTTGAGGCCACTGAAGCCTGTAGTGTACTGCAGACCAGAGCAAAATAACAATTTCTAGCTCTATCTTTAGTGGTCACCATTTGCTCTCTCCCCTGATTCAAGCACTATTTTGATTTACCCATGTATTTAGGAATGGCTAAGGGAGTCTTATTTTTCAATTTAGGGCTAATCATCCTTATTTTTTTCTACCTGTTCACTGATTGGATTCCCTAGCTCTGAATAATAGCATTTTTTAAAAATTACGGATGCTTCCTTATTGCTGTGCTGGTATTTGCTCTAGCAAGGACCCCGACCCTGTGTAGCTACTCTGTCTCAGCATCACTAGGCTGAGGGGGGAGAATAATGATAGACTCTTAACCCAGTTTTGAAAAATTCAGAAAATATACCATACACTAAATACATGGAATTCAATTCAGAAATAAGATATATCTCATATAATACAAAAGTGAATATGATGTACTTGTGAACCCCCCAGCCAACTTAGGAAATACAACCTGGTTGACATCCTAGATTCCCTTTCTATTCCCCTATCTAATCCCCTCCTCCCCACCACAGGTAATAATCACAAGCCTGAATTTTCTATTAATCATTCCCCTCTTTACATGTCTTTGAGGGTCATTCACACTGGTGTGTGTGGCTGAGATTTATTCATTTGCCCAACTGCCTCAGCCTCCCATGTAGCTGGGATTACAAGCATTGGCCACAACACCTGGCTACTTTTTGGTTGTAGTTGTCATTGTTGTTTGGTGGGCCTGGGCCAGATTCAAACTCACCACCTTCGGTGTATGTGGCCAATGCCCTAGCTGCTGAGTTACAAGCATGGAGCCTATTTTTACTTCATTCTTAAACAATGGTTTTATTAGATATAGAATTGTAAATGGCAGTTATTGTTTTTTTCTCTGTATTTTGAAATGTGTTATTAAATTTTTCTTTAGATAGTTTGTTAATGTTGAAAAGGTAGCCATCAAGCTAACTGATGTTTCTTTGTTGATAATCTGTTTTTATCTCCTTTATTGATTTTAAGATTTCTTTGTTGTATGGCATTTGATTCTGATATGCTTAGGTATAATTTTTTAAATGTAATTTTTGGTATTTAGCAGTCTTTTTAAATCTAAGATTTTTTTTAAGCTATTCTGGAAAATACTAAATGAACATACCTTCAAATATTGCTTATTCTTCATTCTCTCTATAACTTTCATTTTAATTATCCATCATATTTTACAGGCCACTACTGGTTTTTTTCTTCATAATTTTTTTCCATCTTTTTGAGTTTATGCATTCTATTTTAGGCATTATTTTATTTTATTCCGATCTTTATTCCAGTCCACTTTCTGTTGTCACAGTTGTTAAAGTGCTGGTTAACCTACTCATGCAATTTCTTACTTCAATTGTTTTGGTTTTGACAAAAGTTTTAATTGATTCTTTTCTCAAATATGTTCAACTTGTAGTATATGCTACCTTATCAATACTTTTTTATTTTTTATTTATTTATTTATTTATTATTTTGGCCAGGGCCAGTCTTGAACCCACCACCCTCAGTATACAGGGCCAGCACCCTATTCCTTGAGCCACAAGTGCCAAACAATACTTTTTTTATTTTTCAGCTTATTAGCAAAACTATTTTCAATGCTGTGTGTGATGATTCCATTGTTTTTGACAGTCTGAATGCACAGTTTGTGCTTCTATTGCTTGATCGATAACTTGTTTTTCCATGTTTGGTGTTTGGTTATTTTTATTCTGAACTCAGATGTTATTTACAAGTTGATTTATAAAACTTCCCTGAAATCTGTCCTGTAAGTACATTTCTCCAGGCAGTATCTGTGTTTGCTTTTGGGAGGCTCTTTTCACACCTCACCTTATAGTACAAATTCCCACAGCAATAAATAAATAAATAAATAAATAAAAGTGTGTGACAATAGCTGGAGTTTCTCAAGGGAGACTTTACTTTCATATTTTATTTCATAGTGACTTTTTCCACAGTTTGCCTAGAACTGAAGTCAGGATAGACACATTTCTTTACTATCTTTTTCAGTTTAGTTTTTTAAAAATCCATTCCTTGAAAATGTCACCTTTTTGGAAGGGTTCTCCTGTAATAGCACTCTAGTTTTGCCTTGCTAGGAATGGTATCTGTGACTTTCTCGTATGCAATATGATTAGAACTATAAGCCTACATGGGACTATTGATTTTTTAATTTCCCATCTGAAGTCCAATATTAGGCCAAACAAACCTGGTGTCTTCAAGTTTTTTCTCCTGAATTTGCTCATTAATTTCCTTTTGATTTAATGCCCTCCCCCCCAACTTTCTGAGAACAGACAGACACGAAGCCTAGGTCAGAGGAAATAAAAGACTCATATGACTCGTCCAGTCACCCTGCTCTTATCCCCCAACTAGTGACCCCAGACCATTTTGTTAAACCTTCCTTTGTTTAATACCTTTTGGTCCCTGACTTATATAATTATTTGTGCTTCCACAGGCCCCGAGGTAACTCAAGGCCTGTGTGGCTTCTTCCTTTTTACTGAGACAATAATCTATTAGTTCCACATTTGCAATTTACCTCTGGTGTTGTTATTTCAAGAAAAAATACCTCCTCAAATTAAGTATTTTCATGGCACTCACCAGGGCCTGAGCTGGCCCCATATACACCTCTCACCTCGTCCCTCGCAACTCTCCCTCTCTGTTGGCTCTGCACCAGCCACGTTGGAGTCCTTGCTCCTTTTGGAATATGCCCAGCCTGTTCCTGAGGGAGCATCTTTGCACTTCTGCCTCTGCCTGGAATAGTCTTGCTTCTTGTCTTCTCAAGGCTCAAGTTGCCTTTCATTCTGTGCCTTCCGCATTACCACGTCCTCAAAGATGCCTTTCTGACCCTCAAGTCAAATATTTAACTTAGCACCTTCTCACCTCTTCATATATTACTCGGACTTATCTCTTATATAGACTGTGTTTTTATCTTCTTGATTATTGGCTGACTCCCCTACTACAATTGAAGAGGCAGGAGGGCAGAAATTTCGCTTGTCTGGTACATCACTTTTACCACGCCATCAGTAGCATTCGAACTAAGGCTGACACAAAGTAGGCACTCTGAAAACGTTTGCTGATGGGATGAAGGGTAATGTAATAACTTTAAAAACACATTGAAACTTTTTTATTTCAGGGGAGAAAGAAAGGGAAGGAAGGGTAACAAACTGCCCCCTGGGTACAATGAACGCAATCTGGGTGACAGGCGCACTAGCGGTCCAAGTTAGGATTTATAAAAGGCATAAAGCATGAACATTTTTTAATGTTTTTGAAATTGAAAAATACAAAAAAAAATACACTTCGCAATTTCTATCTCAGTGACTGAGTAGTCAATATGGCAGATTAGTGTAAATTGTGCGGCTTTTCACATGGGTAGCTGGTCAAAAGAATTAATACTGTTTCTGATGATGTCTCATCTATAATAATACCTAGTGAAATAAAACTTTTTGATTTATAATGTTATTGTGGTCCATTTACTTCTGTCATGAGCTCAGGCTCTGCACTTAACAGTCTGCCTAACAGATGAGGATACTGGGGTTTAGTGTTTAAACTGGCAAATGATGAGAGTATGGTGTGTACACTGCAAACTAACCCTGGAACGTGGGCACTGAGTCACTACCAACAGCAGTCCCCGTTCCAGTGGGCTGAACTTCTCATAAGTCACTAACTTTCAGGGAGTTTGTCAAAGACAAGACCCTGGAACACAGGGATCAGGGGCATTTCCCACGGTGTTAGGAAAGATCTCTTAAATCCCAGGTCTTGATTGCAGAAGGCGGACTCTCTAGAGTTTCAATTTATCCAGAGTTTCAATTCAGTAGGAAGCCTAGTCCTAGATAGTGTATTCGTTATTAAACTATTAAATATCTCTGGGTAATCATGCAAGTTAGTCTATGCCATTTATAACTTTGAATTCTAGCCTCAATTTTACAGACCATTCTGGCCTCAAACCAAAAGCAAGGCTACAGTCCGTGACATTTTTTCTTTGGCTCAACTTTCTACCAAGAAACTGCATAGCAATCCAGCTTCTGTTTCAGAGTCTCCATATTATTCCTAGGAGGCCTCTAGGGATGTCTCATGCGTGCCCATAAATAGGCCACTTCTGCTCCATGTGGCAGGTGCCATTTTCTTTCTCATATTCTTAGTTTTTCTGGGCTTCACAGGCTTATAAACCCTGGGAAGAGCAACTCACTGAAGGGTGTGACCACTGTGCGGATGTGCATGCCGCAGACAGGGGTTCCTGTTTGCCAGGCCCCTGAGGTGCCAATGGCCGGCTGTGTTCGACAAACGCCCAGGATGTGCTATCTACTAGGGGAAGAACATCTTCTTACCTTTATGTTATACTGTCAGCAAAGCAAAGAGGTTTCACAGAGATTGGAGGAGAAACATCTTTTCATTCCTGTTTTGTTCATTAATTGTTTTCGATGTGACCAAGCTAGACCTGAGACAGGTGCATGGAGAAGATGGGAAGCTGGGAGGTGGATGAGCCTTAGCTGAGGGCGCTCAATATATGGCGGATGTCAATGAGAGGCAGCGTGCAGATTTCAAGGAGCCCCGCCCCTTCGATGACTGACTTATGGATATTAGCTAATCTCAACTGCCTGTCTTTTTCTTCTTTCACGTGTTCTATTAAATGGATAGAGTCCTGATGGGCGCATTCTGCAAACCTCCCTTCATACTCAAGCATGCTAGAATCTCAGGCTGGAAATCTGGGTATAAATTTAAGCCAGAGCCTCCTAGATTGCATAAACCAGATGTTTTATAAGTGTATGTATGGCCTTACTTTAGTATTACACTGTATCCGATTCTTTGCTGCACTTCTGTTAATTTGCTTTACCTCTAAATATAGAGCCTTGCTTTATGACTCTGAATTTTCTGTGCAGAAGTATAGCTATTTATTTAGCTAAGCTAAATCTTTCCCCTGTACTTTTAATATAACTGGGCTTCTCTTTCTTCCATTTGTTGTTGGTTTCTTCTCATGTTTAAAAAATGATTTCTCTCGTTTTATTAATTTCCTGTTTTCTATTTGTGTATTTTGTAGCTGATTGTGGTTTCAGGTTTTAAAAGTTGGATTTATTGATGTCTGTTTCTTTTTTTTTTTTCCCTGTGTTGCTTTCATTTGAGGGATTTTTGTGCTTACTTGCATTTCTGATTTTTTTTTCAATGTTATTAAGGCTTTCTTTGGTAATTTGGCTCCCTGGCCCTCTTCCTATACTTAAAAATTAATTGAATAAAGATTTCGCTGAAGAAACGTAGTCCGTCTTGCATTTATTTCAACTTATTTGAAGTTTCGTAAGTATTAATTATCTACTCTGTGTCCTCAAATGAAAGTAAGGACTCACGGTGATTGAATTGCAGCTGAAATTGGTAAAATGATACTTGACTTGTAGATCAAGAAATGTCAGCTGCCACTGGTGTGGCTCTCATTGGCTCTAGAAAAAAGAAGTAAAGTCCTTAATACAAGAAAAAAAAAACTTGGCTTGAACTCACATAAATACAAATATTTTGTTCTCTGTTCACACTTTAATAGCAAAGTTCAATGGTAAAACTCCCTGTTTTATAGCATCACACTTATCTTTGAAATAAGAAATTCGAAGCAGTATTAGTATAAACACAAGATGTTAGTAAGTTTCATCAGTGAAACCAGGATTCTGAAGGCGGTGATGGCAGTGTGTGTGTGTGTGTGTGTGTGTATGTAGAATCTCACCTACTTAAAAAAAAAAAGTCTGCCAGGCATTGAGCTTCTCATATGTGTACCTGGAATTGTCTATATACCTCAGTATCTGTATATTTGATATTGTACAAAATGATTTACTATCTTGTACTAAAATAGGCATTTATTCTACCAACAGGAGTAGAATATAATGATTCCTGAATGTACTGGGTTGTACAAGGTGTTTATTTCAAATCTCTGTTAAAAGTCTCCTTAATCTGACCTTCACTTTGAACAGCCAGGGCAGTCTAACCCATGACTGCTCCCTGAAGGAAATTAGTGTGGCTGGTCAGTGCCATGTGAGTCATTCAGGCATGTTCAGACCCATCCTTTTTGCAGGTCAGACCACTCACAGAAGTGTCTAACCTCAGCAGCCCATTTCTATCCTGCCCTCTCCTCAGTTCAGCCACTCCGCTCCTGGTCCTCGGGAGCCTCTTCTCGAGGTCTGCTCTCTCTACCTCTTTACCATTGTCCTTCTTAGTTCCCCTGTCCCACACCAAATCCTTCCCTTTCTCCTTTGGCTGCGGTTATCTGTCATGCAGGTCTCATAGTTTTGCTTTTCTCCTTAGATGAAACTAAAAAGCCTTCGAATCCAAGGAGGGTTGAGGAAATTTGAAAGGAGACAATTAAAAAAACTCAAATCAGTCTGATCTCAGTGCCAATTCCATACAAGCAAAACAGATTTTGGTATAGGTGGGAAAGTTTGTCTCTTGCAGGACACCTGAGTATTATTTCAATACAGAGATCCTCTATCTCTTATCTTGGTCTCAGGCACAGTGAAAACGGCCTCTTTTTATTCTGTCCAGGCTTTGTAGGTACAAATTCCAGAAAGGGAATGATGTGTTTTACGTTCCAAGGTGAGAGTAAGGAGAGAAAAACCTGTTACTTTCTTCAGCTGTTGAGAATAAATTTGAATGCATCATAAAACCCATCACAGATGGTGTTGGACAAATCACAGCTGGAAAACCATAATATTTCTTGGTAAGTTATGGTTTGAAATCTGTTACTGTAAAATGAAGTTGGGAGAGTAGATCTAGATGGGTAGAAGGGAAAAAGAATGTGAAGTTTAGCTGATGACATGTCTTCAACCCTTCCTTGAGCAAGTCATTCCTACATGTGGTTAGTGAGGAGCTTGTGGGTTTCCAGAGAATTCTGCATCTGGGGCAGACTCCATCTGGTTGAGCAAATAACAGATCACTCTACACCTGCTCAGCATAGTGGACATTTTCAATGCTTTCTGCACTCTTTTGTGCCCTAGAGTTAGGGACTTGGGCTTGAAGATTTGACTGTTGCTAAGTGTGGTCACTTGAGATATTCCTGGACTCATCTCATCTATTCTTGGCAGAGCTCAGGGAAAGTAATGCAAGTGTCAGCTTTGAGTGTTCTTTGGATATTTTTTTGAAAGACACTTGTATGAAATTTTCTGTATTGGTAAAATACATATTTCAAATGTAAATGGGACATGACTAAAATCATCACCATAGTTTCTAACCTCAATAACAGTATATTTGATTGTCATTAGCTAATTCAGGGGATAACTAAAAAATAAAAGCTAAAATCATATTTTTCCATAAGAAACGATTACATAATTTTTAATCTATGAGAATATATACTAATTCTTTAGAGTCTAATATCATATTATAGCCATACTGATGGCTTTATGATAAATATTTTAAATCCTCTCCCTGAAAAATAGTACAAGAAAAGTAACACATGAATGATGTATATGGTCTCTAAAATGACTGGGGTAATGTCCTCAGTTATCACTGTGGCCTTGTCTAATTCAGCCTCTGATCTTAGACTTCACCAATGCTGGTCAAGGTAGACACTCAGGCTTTTAGACTTGAGTCTTTAAACTCAACAGAACTCAATACAATGTAGACTAGAATTCCTTGGAATGTGAGCTATAGAACAATATTATCTAGAAATATCAATACATGTTAAACTCTCACAGAAATTTGAGTTTTTTTTTTTTTTTTATTGTTTGGGATTCATTGAGGGTAGAAAGACATAGGTTACACTGATTGCATTTGTTAGGTAAAGTCCCTCTTGTAATTATGTCCTGCCCTCAAGAGGTGTGCCTTACACTGTGACCACATCCCCTCCTCCCCTTTCCCTGATCCCTCATTCCCTTACCCCCTACCTTGTATTAGATCATCTGTTGCCTTCATATTAGAATTGAGTACATTCGACTCTTGATTCTCCGTTCTTGCAATGCGAGTTTATTGTTTTTTAATTGGGAAATCCTAGGTTATACAAGTTTAAACAGAGTTTTTTTATTTCAATAGATTTAGGGGTACAAGTTGTTTTTGGTTACACAGATGAATTGTATAGTGGTGAAGTCTGGGCTTTTAGGGTACCCATCTCTTGAATAGTGTATGTTATATCTAAGAGGTAATTTTCTATTCATCACCCATTCCCACCCCACCCTCCTAGTCTCTGATGTCCTTTAAACCACTCTAAACAGGATTCGTTATTAAATCACTGTAATATGCTAAGATACTTCACAACTCTAGATAGTAGTCAAGCAATAAATATTTATCTAGTTCCTACTGTGTGCCAGGAATCACACCATGCTTTGCTCAAACAAATATCAACAAATCAGATATGGTATCAGTCCTCACAGGGTTTCCAAAGTAGTGGGAAGATAGAGATGAAGTAACTGAAGATGTAAATATTTAGATGGCAGCGAATTGTAATGTACTATGAAGAGAAAGAACAAGATGCCATGAAATGAACAGTAGAGAGATCAATTTAATTGGAGAATGAATTTAAGAAAGTCCTCTCGTAAAAAGTGAGATCTAAACTGAAGAAAGAAGGAATCAGTCAGATATAGAGGGCGGTTCCAGACAGTGAAAAGTAAATCCACATTCTACAGGCAGGAGGGTTTGCTGGACTGGAGGAGAGAAAAGGCCAATGTGGTTAGGGCACAGTAAACAAGGGGCTGGAGATGAAGTAGGAAAAATTACCCAGGGTAATTTCAGCCTGAGTCATATAGGCCAAATAATGAATGGTTTTAATTCTAAATGCAAAGGGTTTTAAGGAGAGGGCTGTTTGTTTAGAAATAGAGTCTCACTCTGTCACCCTGTGTAGAGTGCTGTGGTGTCACAGCTCACAACAACTCCAAACTCTTGGACACAAGCAATCCTCTTACCTCAGCCTCCCAAGTAGTTAGGACTATAGGTGCCCACTACAAGACCCAGCTAAGTTTTCTATTTTTGGTAGAGACAGGGTCTTGCTCTTGGTTGGGCTGGTCTCCAACTCCTGAGCTCAAACATTTCACCCACCTTAGCCTCCCAGAGTGCTGGGACTACAGGTGTGAGCCACCATGACCAGCTGGGAACTGGTGTTTAAAATACCATTTTCCTAAAGGATAAAAAATATGGCTTTGTATTTATCATTCTTCACATGCATTTTACCATGACAATTTGTTTTAATGAGAAATTTCCTGGGAGTAGTATTTGAAAAACACTTTGGCCAATACTTTAAGAAATCCTACTCAAACTGAGGATCCTGTATCAGTTAACTCTTCAAAGTAGAAGTGACCAAAAACAGTAAAAGAGATTGTCTCAGTTCAAATACATTTATCAGATGAGAAGCATTCAGAAATAGGGCTACCAGTATAGACGGATTTGAAGCTCAAACATCAGCAGAACTCAGCCTCCCTCCATCTATCAGCCCTTCCTGTCCTTCCTACCTTGGTTTTATTCTGAGGCTTAACAATATAAACTCAGAAATTCCAGGTTTTCCTCTCTGGTGGCAATGTGGCTGAATCATCTCACATGCTCTCAGATTGAATGCTGAATCCTGTCTTGCAACATTTCTGGAAAATTCCATTGCATCTTGCTACTTCTCACTGGTGTGCTCATCTGGGAACCATTTGCTTATATCAAAGTAATGGGATACGTTGATCCTTTTCAGGCCTGAGTAACCTGCAGCCTTGCCTATTTGACTTTCCAGATAAACATCTAGGACAGATACTACAAGAAAGAATAATGCTGGAGAAGCAAAGAGCAAAACTCCAGTGTAGTTTTTTTTAATTATTATTAATGTTTCAAGTTCTATGGATATGTTTTGGTCATCATATTTACTTTGAAAGTATAAAAGGGAAATTCAATCAAGTTTCTAAAATAGTACAATTGAAAGGAGTGAATAGGGCATAAAAACACATAGTGCTTTTTGTTGCTTCTGGGTGGTTACAGAAAGTAGAAGAATTAAGGAACAATGAATAGGACATTTGGGTTATTACTCCTACTAATAATTAATCTCTGTCTGTGATTGATACATATAAGTTATTTGACCTAGACAGGTAAATTACCAAATAAAGGAAGTTATGTGCTTCATTTAAATTATTGGTTGCAGCCTTTGCATTGAATGCTTTCAAATACACGTACCTTTCACTACATTAGACATGTGCCTAAATTTGCTTAGACTTCTGCTCAAACAGCTCTAAAGAAATTAGAAAGGCATATGTCTTTATAAAAATACAAGTCCTGAGGATTGTAAAAGATGTTTTATGGTGAGATTTTTCAATCTAAGTGTTCTCTGTACTTTTAAGATAGTAATAAATATTGGAATTTATAAGAGTCAGGGAGTCAAACTCTTGAGCATGTAAAATACATTTTAGAAGTATAAAAGGGAAAAAATGGCTCTTCCATGAGATGATAATATGGTCTGAATGAGCAGAGTAGACTGAGTTAAACCAGGGAGGCTGAAGAAAAAAATTTCAGGTCAGGGAAAATCTATGACCCTTCCTGCTCCAACTAGCAACATATATTTCAGTTTTAACAGAGGTGGTTAATAGTTCTGGTCATTTATACTTTGTTTCTAATTTTATGACTGTGGTATAAAAATAGTGGAGACCATAGAAAGGCAGAGATTGTTATAGAGGACCTTGGGGGTGAAATGAGACTTTGGGGAACTTTTTAAAAAGGTGTAGGAAAATTCAAGGCAAAGAATTCTACCAATGAGTCAAATACCGGAGGTGGGGATAACTTGGCAAATGCAATTCATTGTCCTCTCAAGACAAAATCCCATTTCCCTCAAATCCCAAGAAGGGTCGTATAGCAAATTTCTTGAGGATTTTCAGACTGGTGAACAACCAAGGCTAAAATGTATTTTCTGATTTCATTTCGATATTTGTGTTTTTCCAAATTTCTCTCTCATCTTAGAGGAAAAGCAGAATTAGATTTGACTTTAGAAGTGACGAGAAAGGCAGGTATCCTAATCTCCTCCTTTTCCTCCCTCTTTCTTTTTCTTCTTCCCATCTTTCCCTTTTTCTCTTTCTTCTTTATCAGAGGGGTCCTTTTACATAAACTTCTGTATAGAAGTACAAAAGTTTGGATGTGGGTAGGATTAAACATCAATATTACATAAGTTTATTTGTATAAACTTCTGTATATAAGTGCAGAAATTTGGATGTAGGTAGGCTTAAACATAAATATTATATAAATCTATGTTTCCACTTAGCAATAATGGAGTCCTAAAACACTTGGTGTAGCTTGCGTATCTGTTAGTTGTCCAGTGACATTTTGAGAGGTTGATATGCAGGCCAACCTTGGAGATAATGGCAGGCTCAATTCCAGACCATGGCAATATAGAAAATGTCATAATAAAGCAAGTCACATGAATATTTTTGTTTTCCAGTGCATATAAAAATTACACTTACACTATGCTATTATGTTTATGATACATTATGTCAAAAACACAATGTACATGTCTTAGTTAAAATAGTTTAATTCCTTTACTGGATTATTAAATCCTTTAAAGTCATCCCTGAGGGCTAGAATCAACTTCCTCTTAACTTCTGTTAATGTAGACTTTTTTTTTTTTAAAGCAGAGTCTCACTATGTCACTCTCAGTAGAGTGCTGTGGTGTCATAGCTTATAGTAACCTCCAACTCTTGGGCTAAAGGGATTCTTTTCCTCATCCTCCCACTAGTAGCTGGAACTACAGGTGCCCACCAGAACACCTGGCTATTTTTTGGTTGCAGTTGTCATTGTTGATTTTAGCTGGCCTGGGTCAGGTTTGAACCTGCCAGCCTTGGTGTATGTGGTCAGCGCCCTACCCACTGAGCATGGGGGCCGCCTGATGTAGACATTTTTACTTCCTTCCATGATTATGAATGTTCTTTTTTTTTTTTTTTTTCAGTTTTGGCTGGGGCCGGGTTTGAACACACCACTCTCAGTATATGGGGCCAGTGCCCTACGCACTGAGCCACAGGTGCTGCTTCATCATGAATGTTCTTAATGGCATTTAGAATGATGAATACTTTCTCATTGGTTCTCAATGTACTTTGTTCAGGATCTGTCAGAAAAGTCACTACCAATGGCAATAATAGCCTTACAAAATGTATTTCTTAAATAATAGGATTTGGAAGTAAAAATTACTTTTTGGTTCATGGGCTGCAGAATGGACATTGTGTTAGCAGGCCTGGAAACAACAGTAATTTCCTTGTGCATCTTCATTAGAACTCTTGGGTGACCAGTTGCTAGTCTATGAGGAATACTATTTAGAAAGAATAATTTTGTTCTGAGAAGTAGGTCTCATAGTAGGCTTAAAATATTCAGTAAACCATGGTGCAAACAGATAGGTGGTCATCTAGGCTTTGTTGTTCTAATTATAGAGTACAGGCAGAGGAGATTTAGCATAATTCTTGAAGGCCCTGTGATTTTTAAAATGGTTGATGAACATTGTCTTGAACTTAAAATCTCCAGCTACATTATCCCCTAAATAGAGAATCAGGCTATCCTTTGAAACTTTGAAGCCAGCTATTGACTTCTCTCTAGCTTTGCAAGTCCTGGAAGGCATCTTCTTCTGACAGAAGGATATTTGATAAGAAAAGAGCAACCACAATGTTTTTTTATGTGTCTCATTTTCTATTGAAAACACATTTGAGAATTTTATTCTGCCACATTCGTTTCTTGAACACAGTAGGAGATTATTTTAGAAGTTCACTGATATGAAGGCTAAATTCACAATCAAGTAGAACCCAATAACTCCAATTTTTTCTTAATTTACATTACAGTGTGGATGGCCTCTTAGATACACCGGCCATGGGATAGAATGATATTTTACTTAATATTCTTTGGCCTCCTCAAATGGCCAAAAAGTAAGGGTGCATCCTTCTCCAGTTCACGTCCCTGCCTTTGTGATTCCCCAAGGCAGGTTCTATATAGTTCTTTCCACAGTATCTGTGAGCCCTTGAGGTCCCAGGCTAGAACTTTTGCTCTCATCTCTATAGGCCAATATGTAACTTATTCCTCCATCTCTCCTTTAAACCATTTTTGCTATGCACAAAACAAGCACATGGATTTACCTGCCTGTCATTCCGACCTCTGTGTTCTCAAGTCATCTGTGCCAAATTTAGAAAACAAAACAGCAACTTAGCAGAGACAGAAAAATGAATTTTCCTTTCATGATTTCCCTTCTTTCCCCAGTTTACACTGAATCATGCTCCCAATCACCAAAAGCACAAACTGAGGGCAAATATCGTGACTACCACCAAGTGCTTTTTTTTTGTCCTCTACAACATTCACGTGTGCCTTCCTTCCTTTCCACCTTGTCAGTTTAAGTGTGGTCACCACCCATCTCGATTACCACACTTTACCATTTTAGAATTCAAATTCACTTATCAACCCATTATTATTACCTATCAATCTTTTCCCTTCATTTTGTAAATATACCATCATCCTCTATGTTAAAATCTTGCAATGCTTCTAATTAAAATTTTCAGTGAATTCCATTTTTTTTTTTTTTTCAGTTTTTGGCCGGGGCTGGGTTTGAACCCGCCACCTCCAGCATATGGATATGGGGCTGGTGCCCTACTCCTTTGAGCCACAGGCGCCACCCAGTTCCACTTATTTGAAAGTAGGCTAGATAGGACAAAGAGTGCTTGGAGGATTTGTGAAAGAAGTTTCTACATCAAATTGATCAGGATCCTTCCAACTGCAAGTGACAATAACAATAATTAAAACTCTCCTAAATGAAGAGAAAGGTAATGTCATGCATGGCTAGATCTGGGCTCAAATAATATCAGCTGAGCTCCATCTTACCGTCCATCTTTCAGTTGAGCTTTTTTTCTGGATTGGACTTTTCCTTCCTGGTCATTGCCAACAACTTTAACTCATAATTTTTCTTGTCATCAATGAGTCTAACAAATGTCATAAAATTGAACTTCATTGTCTTTTATTAGGATACACAATTATTTCTGGGGATGGATTTTGGTGCTCTAATTGGCCATATGTTGGTGATATGCCATCCCTTATGTCAAAGGGTAGAGCCAACTCTCAACAACCACATGGACCAGAGTGGAGAAAGGGTAACTTTTAAAAATTAGAGTACTATTTTGAGAACCCCAAACCAATAGATGTGAACTATATATGAGATGAGGATACAGGTAGATCTTATGTTAATCGAGAATATACAGATAACAATATAAACAAATAATCAAGAATCTCAGTACAGGACATAGTATTGGAAATATTTTATATTAGGCATTAATTATTGAATATTGCTCAGTTTTTCAGATATATTACATTTAGGGTCATCTGGAGAATCACGAAAAAGTATATGAAAAAAGATACTTAGCTGCTTAAGGTATGTGCTAATAAAAAGGAACTTATCAAAGAAAAGTGAATAACATAGACAGTGATTACAGTCTATAATTTGAGTCCCTTTCAGGTGTCTGTAGTACCTTGTTGCCCCTAAGATAAAAGCAAGTAAAGTCCATAATTTTGTGCAGCTGCTGCTTTTGTGGAAGCTGGAGAATCAGCAAAGTTAGCATCAGGGGGTTGAAGAAGGTAGCTACTTTTACTGAAGATCAGTGCTCCCGACACAGAAACAACCTGCATCTCATGGAGAAAGAACTGAAATAGGAGTGGTGGCTGGCAACCCAAGAATATCCAGCTTAATTTATGAAGAAGAGACTAGTCTCTAAGTTCAGAGTCTTGGTGTTTGGTCATGATTTATTAATTAGCTGTGAGACAATTACAGGCTTCACTTATCTGGGTTTCAGTTTTCTCATCTTTAAAATGTGTGTGGCGTGTGTGATTTCTGTTTTTTGAATTTACTAAGTGCTGAGATTATGTAATCCATTTGTAGGAGGATAGAAAAAGGCACACAGATCAGGTAAGCATTTTGAAAAGCGTTTCCAGTGCATCAATGGTGGGAGCTGTGTTCATAAAATAAACTTGGCAGAAATATACCATCCCTGGGAGTAGAAAGGTGTCCATGACAACAGAAGATCTCCAAATGACTTGGAAAGGGAAACTCTCCACTGCAAGTTGACATGTCCCAACATAAGAGGAGAGCTGGACAGACAATTGCAGAAGACTGGTAATTTTTATGGCTACCCAACAAACCTCTTTCCAAGAAATTAAATTGTTCCTTACTCCTACTAATCCTTTCCATTGACATGACTGTAGCAAGTGGGGCTCCCTGGCCCCAGTTACTGGATCAGCGGTGGGCTCTAGAGCCAGATTACACTGGTGAAGCTTTTCATCAGAGATTTGGATTTGGCATATAAATAGAGAAATAAGATTTTATAAATCTTACAAAATCTATTTCATAAGATGAAGTAAGATATGAGTTGCTTATGGGAAATTTGAGGTATGGAATGCTGATTTTCCTAATTATTTTCCCCAGCTTTTCAAAAGGATATCAGTATGGTTCGAAGTTAACAATAGATACAAGGAGACAGTGGTTAGATTTTAGATGAGCGTGGTATCCAAAAAAAGGGAAAAAAATGCTATTAAATTTGTAATACTCAAGTCCCGTTTGACTTCTGCAGTTATGAGAGGTGCTCAACATGACTTGTATTTATCTTTTTTTATCAGGGTATATTATTACAATTTTAATAGAGTTCTTTCTTTTCTTAAAAAGTACATGTATACTTTTTGGCACCCTCTATACATAAGTAATTTTCCTTCTTGAATGGCTGATGGGAGATGTTAATGGTCATGACTTCTGCTATGTGGTCAAGAAAAGGGGAGGAAACCAGAGAGAAAGAGAGAAGGACCAAGCTGACAAACGTGACTGGATGAGAGGCAGGAGATTCCTGCTGGTTTTGAATTCTTCTTCAACTTTCTTGAGTCTAACAGCATTCTTGTCCTTGAGTTCTGTAAGATACCCTGCCTGTTTGAATTATTATTAATGAGTTTTTTCTTCAGTTAGTAAGAAACTAAATATTAAACATGGACTATTTCATAGATTATTTTCTTTATCATTTCCTTTGTACAGAAGAATAAACTGAGGGTTAGGAAAGTTATCTCCATTATCCTGAGTTAGACAGCTGGTACGTGGTGAAGCTGCTATTTGCTAGGCGTACGTGAGTTGTGTTCCACATCTGATTGGTTTAATCTCAGGCTCACACTATTAACCACTATTTCATAAGATTAAGTAAGATATGAGTTGCTTGTGGGAAATTAGAGGTAGCGAAATTTGAGGTAGGAAATGCTGATTCCCTAATTATTTTCCAGCTTTTCGGAAGGATATTAATATATTTCTGAGTTGAGAATAGGTATGGAGAGAGAGTGGTTAGTTTTCAAAGGAGCTTAGTATGAAAATGTGTCTCGTGACATCACCTAGCCTACAGATTGCACAGCCCTCACAGAGTTGTTAAGGAAAGGAAATTATGTTAGGGTTAACTCTTCTGGAAGTGAAGTCTGTGCATCACTGGGCTGGAATTTACAGTGCCAGAGGTCAAATGCTACCACTTCAAGAGTTGGTGGATTCTCCCTCAATGAATTCCTCCCAGTCTGCAGAGCCTTATAACTCTATTCAAGTCTAGCTGTGTATTTTTAATCACAAACATTCAGTCGGCTACAAACACATTCCTGTTCGATTCCTTCACTAGTGTCTTCTTAAGAGTGAACTGAACTGTTAACTTACTTTTAAACAAAACCAAATAGTTGAAATGTCTGACTGCTTCCTATCAGTGTTTTAAAAGTTTGAATTGGTACAACAGCTGAAACTTGTTTCAGTAAGGATTACGTTTTACCCAAAGAAGGGGGGGAAAGTTGTGTATCACAGGGGAAGACTAATGTTTTCAATGGAAAAAAAAATAAATATCCCCACAACTTTTTAATGTTGGTGAACATAAAAACTGGCTTTGAAGAATAAATGAGGAACATCCTTTCTATTATCATTCATCTCATTTCCAGCTGGTGAGTACTGTCGAGGTATACATATTGTAAAATTACTAAAGAGAATGAGAGATAGGATTTGAACTACATTACTAAAATTCAACAGCAGTAACTATAAAATGGTTGCTCAAACATTATAAAATGTCATGGCTGCTTTGTAAAGAATGGGAAAAATAAGCCTTTGAGGTCTTTCCTCATCGAGAGCCCTTGTTGTCTTTCCCCAGGAGTGAACTAATTAGTATGTTTTCAACTGGCCAAGGTTATGTAACAACATCAAATAGACAAAATATTTTATAAGGACTCAGAAACCACCACCGCAGCCTAACAAGTCTCCCATCTCTGCACCGTACAGGAGAGCTCCTGCATCCACTTGGTGGATGTGTTAGGGATAATATTTAGGCCATGTCACAGATTCCATGGTCAAGCAAAGCTCTTTATTTTTAAATTTTTATTTCAGATTAACATGAGGGCAGAAACAATTAGATTACCTTGTTTGCATGTGTTAGGTAAAGTCCGAGTTGTAGTTGCGCCCTTCACCCAGGAGGTGGGCCAGATGCCCTTATATTAAATTCAAAACTGAGCATTCTTAGCCCAGCTAGAGAGGGTCAGTTTTTTAGTAGTCAAAATTTTCATGAGATCTTTTAATTAAACACTCAGGAGCCAAAGCACAGGGGATGAGAGAAGTGATTTTAGAGCTGGCCCCTGGTGTAAATCTTAGCTCTACCACCTGGGCAAATAGCTTAACCATCTGGAGGCTCAACTTGACAATTATTCAAATGCAGAACAAACTCATAATACTGTTAGAAGAATTAAAAATGCTAATAATTAGAAAACCTTTTCACTGTAGTAAGCACTATGTAATCCTTAAATACAAAAACAAAACTCATTGGTTTGTCCCAGGGGTATTTATTATGTGCATATCACAAATCAGGTACCAAGGGGTGCCTAAGATAGGTAAGTTATGTTCCCTCCTGGAGCTTCTGTTCTGGATGGAGAGGAAGAACAAAGAAGTTAATTATTCCAGGTACTGATAATTTTCTGGAGGAATATATGCTGGGTGGTAGTGTGAAGATTTAGAAGTGGGGAGGTGGGAAGTGGTATTGACAAGAGAAATTCTCTTTGGTATTTGAGCCGGTGGCCGGGCATGGTGGCTCATGCCTGTGATCTTAGCACTTTGGGAAGTTGAAGCCAGTGGATTGCTTCAGGCCAGGAATTCAAGACCAGTCTGGGCAAGAGCCCAATTCCATATCTACAAAAATAATTTCAAAATTCGATGGATATGATGCCAGGTGTCCATAATTTCAGCTTCTCAGGAGACTGTGGCAGGAGAATTGCCTGAGACTAGGAGTTTTAAGCTGCCGTGAACTATGATCATGCCATTGCACTCCAGCCTGGGTAACAGAGCAAGAACTGGTCTCAAAAAAAAAAAAAAAAAAAAAGCTATGTTCTGAATGATAACAAGGAGAGGTAGAAGAGTGAGGCAGGATGATCTAAGAAGACAGGAGCTCTGTTAGGGAGAAAGGGTGTAGTAAAAGGTGAGAGATATAGGGTGTGCTAGGTTATGTTTAAGGAGCTTGGGTTTTATTTTTAATTTCAATGAAAATTTATTTCCATCATGGCTTCTTTGGTTACAAGTAAACACATTTTACTTAAGCAAACATAAACAATTATTGTTGTATATCACCTAAAGATAGTCAAAGGAAGAATCTGATCTGGGCAGAGATAGTTCCAGATCTTCAATAATAATTTCAGGACAGTTTTGTTTCACCACCTCTTTACTTTCTCTGTTTTGGTTCCAGTCTTCGGCAAGCTTTTACCTTAGTGTGATTAAGATGACTACTGGATGACTCTATCTGTTCTGGAGTCTCACGAACTCCCTTTGGAACCAACCCTTTGACTCTTATCCACTGTCAAAGGCTCTAGGGCTGGAATCAACCTCTCAGGAGAGAACAGGTGGCTTTTCCAAGGGACAGTTAAAGGACTTCTAGCTGAACAAGAAGTGATAGATTCTGGGCAGGCAATCACAAAAGATTTCTTTCACTTATTTGAACAGTTTTAACAAAGAAATGTTATACTCTCAGTTACATTTATTAGGTATAATATTTTTGTGCCATAATTTATTAATCCAAAAATGTAATTTTTCGTATTGTTCTATAATTCAAAATAGATTCTCCCTTGAGCTGTCACTCTTCCTGATGGCAGAAAACACAATCTTGTCAATACCAAGCAAACTCAAATTAGGAATGTTCCCCTTCACTTCAATCCCTTTTTTTCAGCTGAAATGATGTGCATCTAGTGGGCTTGTGTAATCTTACGGCTTTCGGAGGTTGGATTTGGGAGATCTTGGATGTGGTCCAAGCTCTTCATGTTTCCACACTGGCGGCCACTAAATACACATTCCGCCACTTGTCTTTCTGTTTTGGTATCCATCTCTGGTGGCATTTATGGAGTAGGCAAGTTCTCATTCAACCTGCAGACATTGGTCCACATACTGTATCTGGGTGGTTGGCCTTCTCTAGGGCATTTTGATAACCTTCTGATTTTCTCCAATATCATTAAAAGTTGTGTGTGTGTGTATGGGAGGGGTGTCTTTCCCTTCTACCTGGACATCAAGGTACCATATCTACTCTTCCACCACTAGTCACCCCTGGGTGTGCTGAGTGTGAGGATCTCTGAAAGGCTTCCTGCCCCTCAGTCTCCTCTCCAATGCTAGTAACCATTTTTGAAGTAAGAATATGGCATGAAGCTCTCTTTTAGAAAACTGCTCAACCTCTATCCCTACTGATCTTTCCTCCTTAGCCCTGGTATGTTTGTTTTCTTAAATGACCTTTAGGATAGAAAAACTGACTCTTACATACATTCTTCTCAACTCTTATTTTATATACAGTAAATTGGATTTGGGTCATCAATAGCTAGATTTTAAGAACTCAAAAATATTTATTATATTCTGTATCTTTTGCTTAGCATTTCAAAACTTATTATTTTTTTGAGAATTTACTCTTCTTTTCCCTGTTCTGTGTGCTTCCCTTCCCCAGAGCAGTGAACCCAGTCTTCCCCAGCTGATGTATGATGCCCCTCTATTGATAAAACTGCTGTGTACCCCAGATCCACTGTCCTTCCTCCTGGGAGAGTCGTGGATGTACATTGATAGGGTTAGTTTCTATGAACCCTGTTTTAGAGGTGACCACTCTCATCTTCCTTATATCTTTTACTAACATGGCTTCTAGGATCTTTTCCAATCAAGTTCTTGATTGTAAGTGACAGAAATCTACCCTGGTTATTTCAGCAAAAGAGATTCACTTGGATCACATTTGAGGATCACAGAGGCCTGGCATGCAGCAGGAGTTAGGTAGCATGTCGCCAGTGGTGTGGGAGTGAGCATGGCTCACATCCTTCATCACTCAGGTCCAGGGACAAAGCATCTCTTTGGTCGGTCCCAGACCTCATTCCACTCACTGTGGGCAAAAGGATATGAAGAGGGAGAATCTGACCCAATGACCTTCATAGGAAACAGATGCTATTCCCCTCTCAGGCCACACACAGTGAGGAAAGGATGACTTCTGAGACAGAAATCAAAGTGCAACTAGAGAGAAAGAGACAATCCTGCATAGGTGAAAAATGACTTAGGTTCCCTGTAACAATTTTATGATTCTATGATTCTATCTTTCGAGGGCTACAGATACCACTAAGGTGGTCTTGGGGAATATTGCTGCAGCACCTTTCTGAAGACTGAAAAGCAGGAAAATAATCTCCATCCTACTATTCCATCAAGAACCAACTCCGGAGACAATTTATTTAATTTTTTCCACCTATGCAAAACTTCAGTTTTGATGTCTCCATAAGGGAAGAAGACACACATTGTTATTCAGTCCCTCTGTCAACCCAGACAGGTCATAAACGAAATGTCAGAGCCAACATATAAAACCTGGCTTGGCAAAGAGTCACAGGACATAGAAATAGTAAGAGAAGGGGAATGAAAGAAAACCTGGAGTGTGAGAAGAAAAAGAAAAGAACTCCATTTATAATAAAGCCTCAGCGATAGCTTTAAGACACCCAGTGAACCATTATGATTAATTGGCGTGCACTCTCTGTCTCTCTCTCTCTCTCCATTTCCCCTTTATTTTTATTTTATTTTAACAGCAACACCAGATCCCTGGTATCTACAACTGGCAAAAGACTTCTGAGGTAACATTACCAATCTTGACCAGACACATCATCCAAACTAATTAGCTCCAAAGATCAATTCAACACCTCAACCAAAAGCAAAATCAGCACACCAAGTTTTGAATTATTATTTTTTCATTGCTTACTCTTAAAACTTCTGTAAGCACCTTTCATTTCTTTGTAAATGTTTTGTAAGCATTTCCTGCACAATGCTGACTTAACGGCTTTGGCTTTGTGTCATAGCAATGTGGTAAATAACCATAACAGGCTTGGAAAATGTATAGTTTTGTGTAAATTCAAACTACAGTTCTGTGGAAGCCTTGCCCACAAATGTGTTTCCACTAAATCTGAACTGCCTACACCCAATGCTGAGAAAAATGTACAACTCTGTTTCCCTAGCTTTAATGATTTATTTAACAGAAGGGCCCCCCTTTTTTTTTTTTGATGTTAGTTGGATATACACCAACAAATTCATTCACCCAGCTCAGTAACTATCAGATAGGTATGTCATGGATTTGGCTGCATGTTTTCAATGGAATATTTTTTTCTGAGTCAAGAAGTATGGCTTTTAATAAAAAAAAAAATCACCATTATTATCTTTAATATGTATTGACAACTGACTATATGCTAAGTGTGCTCAGCATTTTAATTGCAGTGTTTCATTCAATCCTGATAACCACCAAATGAAATTACACATCATGTGATGCCTTGAGTATACATCATCATTGTTATCATCTGCATTTTATAGGTATCTGCTAAAGAGTAGACCAAGGCTTTAAATTGAGGTATGCTTATTCTAGAACCCATTAGGTGTTGAATAATCCTGACATTTATGGGATGCAACATGCATTTTGGCAAGGATGCTTTATCAAAGTTTGCTCTCTAACCAGTTCTTAAACTCATAGTATTGACGATAGTGCGGCAATACATGTTGAGTTGATTTGCTGGAGAAAAGTCTTTGGCTAAGCACACAAGGCACTCTTGTGTAGGTTACTTTGTTTTACTTTCTTCATAAAACTCCTCTAATCTGAATGTCAGTTGAAGAGAGCAAGGCCTTTCCCTATCTTTTTATTGCTTTTTTCCCAGATCCTTAAAGATTGCTTGACTCATAGAAAGTGTTCAATAAATATTTGCTGGATGTTGAAGTTGCATATTAGATGTTAACCATGGAAGTAAGGTATCCAGAAGAAATGAAAATCTGGTCATAGTCCCATAAATAATGTCATGTATTTCCCCAGTTCTCTCTCTTTCATTTGTGTCTCTCTTGTTCATTTCTTTCTTCATAATTGATTATAAAGTTCATTGGGAAGAACAATAAATCAGAACAGTGAGAAATCATGAGAAAAAAAAAGTGAAGGGAGGTTTATATGTACATGGATGTTTGTGTTCTAATGGAGGTTTAAAAACCTTCCATGTTTGTGGGAAACAGAGTACTTTCTCCTGCTGTAGGAACATGGAGTGCATGGAATCTAAAAATGTGTCACAGGCAAATGTGTAAAAGCCGAATTGTCTTTGAAAATTGTTTAAGAGGACAACATATGAAGGAGATTAAAAACGTGAGCTCATAGTCTGGCAGACAAAGTTCAAAACTACATAAATTCTAATCACTTATCTGTAGTCTCTTTTATGTTTTCCATAAAATAAAAGCATTTATTTCCCTTGATTTCAATGCTCATATATTTTGTTTCATTTTAGATCTTATTTTACAGGCTATCTTTTTTGGTTAAATGTTGCATAGAAGTAATGATAATAGCTAGAATCTGTGTATTATTCTTAATTTTGTAAAGAAATGTGTGAAAACATTAAAAAATTACAATGGATGCTGTATATTCTGTATATATTCTTGTTTGACTTCTATTACTAGCTTCACTTGTTATCAAGTTGTTATTACCTCTTCACTCTAAATACACCCATCATTGCCTGCTCTGAAGAAATGGAGATGGACCCTTTAAATATTTTTCTTTTGACAGCTGGCAGGATGTTAAATGTTCCGAATAGAAGGCTGTGGGAAGATATTGCACACAAAAAGTGTGTTCCTTCCTGAATTTGGTATGCCCACTGAGCATGCTTCGACTCACTTGAATTCCCTAAAGCTCAGCTGCCACATCACTGTGAGTTTCTCTAAAGCCAGCCTCCTGTCTCACATACAGCTGCCCAATGTCCAGCTCCTGTGGCCGCAGCTTCAGGCAGCACATGGCCACTTTCAGACACTGGCATCCCTGCTGTATTGTTTCACTGTGTAGCTCCTCTAGTAAGATATCTCTCCATGAACTGTTTGCCCCCAAATCCTAGAGTAGGTGTCTGGCAATTTCCTGAGGGCAGATTTCCATCCAATCCCATGGGCTTGGAACCACAGCAACTTCTTTATCATCTCCCTGTCCAAGAAGGTCTGGAGCTGGGGTTCAAGAGTCTGTCTTGACAGTTTTCCAACCCTGGGGGTAGTGTTGCATTTTATATTTGCTATATCCAGTTCCTTACTCGCTCTAATAACTTGTTAGTCAAAAAACTTTATATTAAACTTTTCCCATTCATACTACTCTGTGGTTTTCATCTCCTGAATGGACCCTCACTGGTTTACCAGCTTAAATAAGTTTCCTTCTGTTCTCATTTTGCTACAGTTTTTATTATAAATATTATCATGAATGGGCACTGAATTTAACCAAAGGCATTTTCTGCACAAAGGAAATAAATTAATGTTTTATTAAAACATCAAATTGATGTTTTAATAAAAAATTAATGTAGAGATATATACATTATTTTTCAAATGTAAAAATCATCATTTTGTGACTGGAATAAATTCATTGTAGTCATAATGTTTTACGCTTTCTTATCTTTGGCTTCCCAATATTTTCTTAAGATTTTTCTGCCTGTGTACACACATGTTAAGATGTAATTTTCTTTTTTTGCTTATACTTGTGTGGTGTTGGTTTCAAACTCATATAAACTTCATGAAACCTCTTGGGAAGAGTTAGACCATGTTCTGTTATCCCCGTTCCTTTTCTTTCTATCCTTCTTTTCTTTTTCTTTGAGTGGCTGCTCTGGGACCTCTTTTCATTCTTTCTGCTTTTGACTGAGGTCTCCATCATTTGTAATTTGTAGTATGAAAAAGGCTTTCTCCTTTACCCACATAGCTTACCTATCTTTCTAAAACGTTGTCTCTAAGTAGTTTCCTGTTTTCTTACATAACAGCATTTCTAAACACTTACCCAAGGCCAACACGTGCAAGCTACCAATGAGATTATGTGTGATAAGGAACACTCTATTCGTGGAGGACTAAAAATTGAGAATTTCTAATTACAGTTCACCTTTTAAACATACACACAGTTGTAAACATTTATAAATAGCATCTCACACATGTTCTTCAGCTTCATTCTTTCCCTTCCTAATTACTTATTTATTCAGGAGTCAATGAGTGCCCAATTGAGGCTTAGCAGTCTCTATGGTTAGTCCTATGATTCCCATCTTCACTGCAACTTTATTAGTCCATGAGGTTTTTACTTGTCACTACTGTCAGCACTTTTAAGTGAAAACTTTCTGTGTTTAAAATAATAATGGGGCAGCACCTGTGGCTCGAAGGAGTAGGGCTCTGGCCCCATATGCCGGAGGTGGAAGGTTCAAACCCAGCCCCGGCCAAAAACTGCAAATAAATAAATAAATAAATAAATAATAAAATAATAATGATGAAATATAGTACAACAGACACATTTTTAAAAGTTTTTGTGCTAAGATGCAGGCACACCTGCGAATTATATGGCAAGCATGAACAATAAAACACATACACGCACTAAGAACAGAAAAGGCAATTTTAGAGTTTTCAAATTGTAATGTCTGAAAGTGACCATTCTTAAAAAATATCAAAATGGTTAAAGGATGTGTTTACAAAAATGTTACGTGTTTCTTTATTGCTTGAGAGATAAATCTTCATTGCCTGAGAGCGCCATTCAATTCCATCTCCAGTGCTACTTACTTTTCAAACTAGAGTGCCCACTTTTCTCCCATTTCTGTGACCCCGTACCACTCGCTGTCCTCATGTGTGCCTGGCTTCCACACCTGTCCCTGCAGTCATGACATACCATCAGTCTGGCTCTACTATCTTTCCTTTTCTCAAAATCCCTCCAATTTTTCCAAGTCTTATGAATCCTCTCCTTTTCTCCTTATTCATTCCCAGAACAAATTATTTTTCTCTTTATGTTCTCAGAATACTTTATTTTTTAAAAATATGTCTTCTGCTTGGAGATATCTGTGCCAGCTTTCAGTATGGCATTAAACACATGTCTTTTTGATATTCCAAATAAATGGGTTGAATCATCCTATAACCTCTTCCCACAGTTTCCTTTTGTTCCCAGGGTTTACATTCTAGAATATTTCTGACAATGATAAAAGTTTTAATAACCACTAATGCTTACGCAGCCTTTCCAATGTACATTTTGTATACCTTGATGCACTTGATCATGGCAACAACCTTATACAGTACGTACTATTATAATCCCTATTTTGTAGAGCAGGATACTGAGGTAAAAAAGGTTAAGTAACTTGCTGAAGGGCACTCAGTGTGTCTCTGTGAACTGGGTGCATCGCTCTGAGCCTTATGGAAAGGGAAGCTGTAGGCAAAAGGTGAAAAAACTGGTTTTGTGAGTGACTCGAAAAACTAGAGTGCCACAGGCAGGTTTTGGGGTCAAGTGACACAGTATGACACAGTAAAGAGACAAGAGGCTCTGTTTTCACTTCTGAATAGATTTCTTCCTGGCTTCAGTGCAGGGAGGATTCTGGGGAGGGCGGTGTCTCGGACACCCTGAGGATATCCAGTTTGGGCAGCCCTGGACACTGATGTTCTTATTCCATCTATTGGCCTTTGTGTGGGTTGGCTCAGCAGCGACACAGGGCAGGGTTTAGGCCCAGAGAGTACTGCTGAAGAAAGTATTGAGATGTCAGCTTCTGTGGGGGCAGTTTCTCTAGGGATAACTGGGTGAGAGTTAGAGAAACTGTAAGCCCTCCGATATGAGGGTCTGGGCTGGAAGCACTGAAGTCTGCATTGTTACCGTTGGTAAGACCCCAGCCGTGCGTATGGCTTTCTGGGATACACAGATGATCTCATCTATTCCACTAAAGTTAGCTTTCAAGATATAAATTATCATTTCTCCTTTAGATATTTAAGAAACTGGACCTCAGAGAAATGAGTAACTGACTCGAAACCAGGATTCTTACAAGTAGCAGTAGCAGAAACCCAACTGTTTCTGACTAAAACGTTCATGTTCTTTTCACTGTATAATAGTGCCCTTCTGTAATCATCATTTTGTTTGTTTGTTTGTTTTAAAATACTGTGTGTCTTCTGTTTGACACCCAGAGGCAAAGCATTCCTTTCTCAGAACTTGGCATTTCTCATGATGTAGAAATCAGAATTCATTGATATTTCCATAAAGTAATCTCCACTGTGAAAAGTTATCCTCACCTATGTTGGATAACTTTCAGTATGCTGCTATAATCTAATGATTCGCAATATGGTTTTCTTTAGGAAATGTGGATTCAGATATAGCTATCACTTTTAATGTGTGCATAAATGTATGAACATACCACAGCTGTTTAACTATCAGTTCATATGGCACACAGACGAGAGGAGGACTTCTGCTATTTCCCACAGTACACCTTGTATGAGTATTTTAGAAAATGTTTACAACATTGTTTCCCAAGACATCATATTCTTCATAAATCTAGACCATCACTCTACTTAAGACATCCTATGAACAGTTTCCTTTATTAAAAAAAATAAAAATGAAATTATGTCTCAAAAGCAGAAAGGAGAAAAGAATTCTATAATACCATTAGTAGAAATTTAATCAGGGGATTCTGCATTGAACTGGAATCAGTGTATCTTAGTTCTGATGAAATTCCAAATTTGATTTTTCTCATAGGAAACATGATTTTACATTAGATTTAGTTTTGAGGAAGTTATGATTTAAAAGACACTTCAACTGATTACAAAGAAGAGAGAAATACCATTGCTGTGGCCAAAGTTAACAGTTTCACTGAGAACCTAAGTTCGGTTGTTTGCTATTCCATGCAGGTCAGGAAAACACTGATTCATGAGGACCCCTAAATGAATCTAAACATGTGGATAGACTGGTTTAAACTGATCTGAACTGACTGGGTCAAGTTGGTGAAGTGATAGCATCCTCCCTTCCTGGTACCTAATTTGGACTGAAAATCAGCCAAGTTTCAGAAGGTTGAGCCCCCTTGGTGGAAGGGAGATTAAGTCCCCATGCTACACAATTAGAATTTTAGTGGAACTCACAAATGTAACAGATTTACATTTATATCAAGGCATATTGTTAAAAACTATATTTATAAGCTGGGGTGGAATTGGAGGGAGGAGAGGAGAGAAAGCCATGGCTGAGAGTACTAAGTCAGTCCTTTATAGTTACGCAAAAGTTTCCAAACTGCCTGAAAGAAAATCAAGAATATCTTTTGCCAAGAATTTTCTCCCTAGTATTTTAATCTTAATAAATTCTGTGTGTCCCAAAGAAAGTAAGTCCATTTTTCTAACATCTTTAGTTTACTGATGTTTAAGATTTTCTATGTATTTTAAAAGTATGAAATGTAATGTTAGTTCCCAAAAGATGAACTTTGAGTTTTTTATTTGCAATCTAAATGGATTGTTTTGATGACTTCAGATTTTTCTTCCTCTTATAACAATCATGAATAATAAACCACTGTTCTTGCAAAGTGTGGATGATTAAACGGTAATACTTGGAAGTAAGTTTAATAATGGAACAACAATGAGGGTTGTACCCAATGGGAGGGCACGGTGTTGCGTTGAATGGTTATGTTGTTTCTTAACTCATGTGATGTGATGGCTTTTGGAACTGGTATGTGGGGGACCAAGTGACTGCTGAAAGTTTAGCAAAGAGTTACAATACTTTAAATGGGAAAGTTTTTGAAACATATCTTTAAGTCAGTGTTAGAATCTAAAAACTTTGCAAAATGAATGCCTACCACATTCTCTTACCTAGTGATATATTATCCCACTATTTTCTTGTCACTCTATGCCACCCCCCGATTCAGATGGTCAATTTTTTTCTGTATTTCTAAATCTAGTTCAAAAACCCCCTTTCTCTGCAAATTTCTTCTCTCTCCTTTAAAGTCAATTCTGTGCTTTAAATCCCCATACTTTTTTACTTCTATCTCTCTTGAGGCAGATTTACTCCTCTTAATTATAGTATGTTAATCTGATTTTCCCTATTTGTCTTTAAAAGCTCTTGTAATTGAGTTTACTGTCTGATTCATCTTTTTTTTTTAAATTAAATCATAGCTGTGTACATTAATGCAATCATGGGGTACAATGTGCTAGTTTTACACACAATCTGAAATGTTTTCAGCAATCTGGTCAACATAGCCTTCACTGCATTTTCTTAGTTATTGTGTTAAGACATTTATATTCTACACCTAGTAAATCTCACATGTACCCTTGCAAGATGCACTGGAGGTGTGGCCCCACCAACTACTCTCCCTCCACCCTTCACAAGTGCTTAGCTAGTGCTGTACACAGGTCTGGAATAGCAAAGAAAGCAAACACTTCTTGAGTGT
The DNA here is from genome assembly GCF_000181295.1 of Otolemur garnettii. Classification (NCBI taxonomy): domain Eukaryota; kingdom Metazoa; phylum Chordata; class Mammalia; order Primates; family Galagidae; genus Otolemur; species Otolemur garnettii. The sequence goes on along the minus strand of NW_003852399.1, from coordinate 20,448,770 downwards.
TTACCTTGTCCCAACCACCCCAGAAGCTGTCATTTAGCCCTTTGAAAGTCATGCAATATAGGTATTCTTATTATTTCTGTTTTACAGTAAAAGACCTCAGACCTCAAGGGAATGAGAATCTAGTAAAATTCAGACCCAGACACTATGACTTCAGAGCTGGTGCTCTTGAGAAACAAAAACAAACAATAAAAACAGTTCCAAAATTAGAAAAAAAAATAAATTTACCAAGTGATTGTCAAAAATCACAAAATAAAGGTTAAGATTATATGTTTCAATCTTCTACCACAAATCATGCACATGATCCAAACCCCACGTTCCAACCCTCTCTAAGCCATTGTGAAAACATCAGTTGGTAGTTTCTTTCTATAGTTTTCTGGTCAGTTTTATCTTAACCCGCTAGAGCTAGGATTTAAATCCAGGGCTGGTCAGTTTTATCTTAACCCGCTAGAGCTAGGATTTAAATCCAGGGATATTAAAAATACAAATCCTGTATCAACTAGTGATTCTCGAGTTACTTTATCTACAACAGAAGTTGCAGCCATTGGAATGCCTTTCTGCTATGTTGCTCTATTACTCTGCTGACCAAGTGCTAGCATCTTCCCCTGTAAAGTCTGTCTACTATATTCTTAGGCTTCTGTAAAATTTCCTCCCCAGCCTTGATTTCCAAGGCTGAGAAAATACACCTTTTTCATTCTTTCCTCTTAGGTCAGATTTTTGTTTCTTTGATCCTTTTTATTATCTTTTTGGTTTTCATTTTGTTTAGCTCCACTCTGAGCTTTGTTACCTCTTTTCTTCTGATAACTAGGGTGTAGTTTATCGTTGTTTTGCTCCAGTTCCTTGAAATGTGACATTAGGATGCTAATTTTTGATTTTTCTTTCTTTTTAATGTAAGCATTTAAGGCAATAGATTTTCTCCTTAGGATTGCTTTGCTGTATCCCATAGATTTTAAAAGCTTGTGTACCTTTTGCCATTCAGTTTAAGTCATATTTTGATTTCCATCTTAATTTCATCATTAACCCAATGACCATTCAGCAACAAGTTGTTTAATTTCCACTGATTCTCTTGGAATTGCTTTCTAGTTTTATTCCGTGGCAGTCTGAGAAGATATAAGATATGATTTAAATTTTTTTTTAATTTACTGAGACTTGTTTTATGGCCTAAGATATAATCAATCTTCAAAAATATCTCATATATGGATGTGAAAATGTTTACTCCTTAGTTTTAAGGTAGAATGTTCTGTAAATGTCTGCGAGGTCCATTTGTTTTAGAATCTTGTTTAAATCTAGTGTTTATTTCATTTTATGTCATTGGAGCATGCAATTAAGATGCTACTATTTACTTCTTTACTCTGATCTAGAAGAATTTACTTTATGAAACTGGGAGCAGTTTCATTTGTGATATCTCCATGTATATCTAGGATTATTATGTCTTCCTGTTGAAATGCTCCTTTTATTATTATATAATAATGTTATATAATAGCCATCTCTGTCTTTTGTCTTTATTATTGTTGATTTAAAGTCTGTTTTATCTGCTATGACAATAGCTACATCCACTTATTTTGGGTTTCCATTTGTGTGGAATTTCCTTTTCTATTCCTTAACCTTGATTCTGTGTGAATCTTTGTGGTTTAGATGTGTATCTTAGGAACAGCAAATACTTTAGCTGTGTTTTCATCCATTCATCAAGCCTATTTTTGTGTCTGTGTGTGGTTTTTGGCCAGGGCTAGGTTTGAACCTACCACCTCTGGCATATGGGGCCAGTGCCCTACTCCTTTGAGCCACAGGTGCCACCCATCATTAAGTCTATTTTTTGAGTGAGGCATTCAGACTTTTCACATTGAGTGTTAGTATTTATATGCGTAATACTCTTTTGTTCATTATGTTGGATGATCCCTTACTGGTTTTTTTTTTTTTTTTTTTGCCTTCTGCTATTGTTTAATAAGACCTCTGAACTATAACTTTGGGCTACATTTATCCTGATGGGTCACTTTGTGTTGCTGCATGTGTAATGCATTTTTGTGTATTCCTTATAGGGCAGGTCTAGTAGTAACAAATTCCATTAGTGTTCACTTATCTGGAAAAGTCTTTATTCATAACTTGTGAAACTTAGTATTACAGGATACAAAATTCTTGGTTGGCATTTGTTCTGTTTAAAAAAGAGGAAATGTGGGTGTCCAATCCCTCTAGCTTGTAAGGTCTCTGCTGAGAAATCTGCTTTTATGCTTATAGGTGTACCTTTGTAGGTTAGTTATTACTTTAATCTTGAAACTTGTTGAATTCTCTCCCTCATTTTAACTGCAGCCAGTTTGATGGTTGTGTATCTTGAGGATGTCCTATTTGCTACAAATCTTCTTGTTTGATAACCATCCTGTATCTGAATATTTGAATTTCTTACAATATCAGGGACATTCTCCTCATTAATTTCTTCTAATAAGTTTTCTATGTTTATTGCTTTTTCTTCTTCTCCCTCTGGGATACTTATATTTTACTTATTGACTCACTTCTCATAGTCCCATGTTTCTCTGAGTGATTCTTCATTCTTCCTTATTATTTTTTCTGCATCTTTGACTGACTGGGTCACTCCTGTCTTCAAGTTCTGACATTCTTTCTTCTACTAGGTCTATCTGTTATTGAATCTTTCTGCTTTATTTTGTCATTCTCTAAATAACTCTTTAATTTCTTTAAGTTCTATTATGTATTTTCTCATGTTGTTGTTCTCTTTAGTGGGTTTTTCACTTTCTGCATTCATGTCTTGGGCCTTTTTTGGCTTCCTTTTGTTGTTTTTCAAAACTTTCTCTTCAATTCCATTCATCTTGTTTGTCATCCATATTCTGAATTTTATTTCTGACATTTTGACAATTTCTTTTTGGTTAGCATCCATTGCTGTGGATCTATTGTAATACTTTGGAGATGTTGAATTAGCTTTTTTTTTCATTGTGCCAGAACATTTTTCCTGTTTTCTTTCTCATCTGAAATCTCTTCTCTTAGTTCGTGGCAGATAGGTTTGTAACACACCTTTCTCCTTTGCTGGAAATTCTCCTACTTTGTGACAAGTAAGAAGAGTGCTCCCTGTGTTTTGTGTCATACTCCAGACAACTTACCTGGCAAGAGAGGATACACTAAGAGTCTGTAACATAGCTGTTCTCCTGCATCATCTTATCGCCTCAGGTTGTCATATTCTAAACTCATGCTGGTGGATATTCATTCAGATTTGTATATTGGTACCCAGGCCATTGTTGGAAGCTCAGACAGCAGTCAGTGCAAGTCTGTCTTAGCAGAGGTAGGTACTGTGTCCTTGGCCACCACTGGGGAAGGTCATGGGATCTTGGCCAGTGTCTGGGGTGGCAGGGTGGAGGTCATATGATCTAGAAAGTGCTAGGGGATCTTTGTGTGGAGTGCTGAGTGGGTCCCTAGGCCACTGTTGGAAGCTTTGGAGGGAACTCAGTAAGTCTCTCTCCACTGAAGTTGGCCTTGAAGTTGAAGGTTGCTCTGCCTGAGTCTCCCTACAAGCAGTGGTGGGAGTGGCTGTTTAGCAAGCCTATCTAGGCAGTGACCACAGGTGTCAGGGCTGAAGATATTCATTCCATGTAGGTCTAGATGGTGGTACATGGTGGAGAGGCGACTTAGTAATTCTATGGTAGAGAGCTTGACTGCAGGTATGGTATTGTGTGGTGCTATTAGAGTATGGACCACCAGCAGGTACACAGGACCATGGAGGTGTGGTCTGTCTGTTTTGGCACATGAGTCTGCAATGGCATGGACCTCTGCATAGTGCCCAGATATGTAGGACTTGATACTGAAGCACACAGGGAGGGAGGCTTCCTCCATTACCTGGGGTGTGGCGCTCCTGAAGCCAGACCAATGGATGGCTGGAGTTCTCTCCCGACATGTGTCCCACTGAAGCTGCCACTGTGGGACCTATTGTGCTCCACATGAGTTCCTTTGTTGGGGGGCACCTGAATCCCAGTTGTGGGCACGTGAGAGTATCTGCTCTACCTGCTCCCTCCTGGCACAGCAAGAAGTGACATTGGAGCAACTGCAGCAAAGCTATGATCCCTATGTAGACCAGGGGCTTTGAATCTGAGAGTGAAGAGTATCATTAGCTGTGGCAACCAAGGAACTGGGCCAACAAGTCCCTGCTGAGCCTGTTCTCCAATGTGACTTCACTATGCAGTCTCCAAGCAGTTTCTCTACTGGCACAGAGACTCACATTGGTGGTGGTGGGGCCCCTACAGTGGGAGCCTCAGTGTCTGTATGGGGAGTGTGGGGCCCGGGGGTTTTCTCTTTTATCACTTCCCCATGTGTAAGGGTTTTCCCCAGGTACCTTCTGATCTTGGTGAGTAGAACTCCCCAATCCTGTCTACTTAGTGTCCCCTGTTGGTTCTCTGATGATCTATAATGCTTTCTCCAAGAGGGTGCACCCACAGGTAAGCAAGTAGAACTCCTCAGCCCTGTCTACTTCACTTTTAGTGTTCCCTGTTGGTTCTCTGATGATCTACAATGCTTTCTCCAAGAGGGTGCACCTATAGGAGTTTTCCACCCTCTCCCAGAGAGTGGCCTGTGTCAGCACCTTCTAGTCCACCACCTTGTCCCCCTTCACCTCAGGTCAGATTTTTATACTTTACAACATTCTTGTTGCTCCTCTCTGTGCCCTCTTAAAGTTACATACATGTGACATTAATATTAAGTGTTATATGCTATATAATAATGCATAATAATAATGTATTTATTAGTGTATAATAATGCTTTGAATTATTCAGTTGTTGCTCTAATAATTGTTGTGTAGTGTTTCTCCAAAAATAATATCTAAAAGATTGCACAGGCTGAGTCAATAACTTCACTGTCATGTACATGAATATAAAAGAGACACAAGGGAGAAGATGAGAGAAGAGGAAAGTAATTGCCAGCTGGAACTTTAGAAAAGAGTGATATTCTGTAACCTCAGAAGCCACTGAGCACAATTGAACCTTGTCTATTTTTTTGGCAGCATATTAAGGATACATGTAATACTGTGGCTTCACTACCCTATACCCTATACTTTGGAGATATATGGAAATAATCTAATGCATAACAGTAAGCAGCCAAGTAATCTTGGTTGCATGGTACTCTGGGTGAGGGGGCAGCTCAAAACTATTTTTGGCATTTCCCCCCATCAAGATTCATATTGATACAGCAATCTTAAACACTCATCTTTTCTATATTCTAATTTTTCGATATTTGTTCTATAGAATTAACCCAACATGATTTATCTTATCCTCAGGAAAGGAAGATTTTTTTGAGATTATCGTGTAGGGTTTTAGGAATGATCTTAGTTTTATTTTTTTTTTATTAGCCTCTGTCTTTGACAGAGTGGTAATTAAGGAGTAATTAAGAATTTCAACATTTTTTTTTATATATGCTATACAAGACAATAGTGCCTTTTCTCCTACTATTCCTAAGGGTATTTTTCCTTTTATTTAAATTTCTCTACTATATATATATATATATATATATATATGAAAGCAACTACTGAGTAACTCTTAATATAAAATATAACTCTTAGTTGTCATTACTACAGTTATGATTTTAATTATTATTATTAGTTTTATCACATATGTCATTTACCATGTTTACAATTCTGAATTTTGGAGGGAGGGGCATAGTCCCACTCTGTCATCCTGGGTAGAGTGCTATGATGTAATAGTTACAGGAACCTCCAATTCTTGGGTTCAAGGGATCCTCTTGCCTCAGCCTCCCAAGTAGCTAGAATTACAGGTGCCAGCCACAGCACTGGCTAGGTTTTTTGCTTTTTTTTTCTATTTTTAGTAGAGGTGGATCTCACTCTTGCTTAGGTTGGTCTGACTCTCCTGAGCTCAAGAGATCTGCCTACCTCAGCCTTCCAGAGTGCTGGGATTATAAGCATGAACCACTGTGCCCAGACAACAATTCTGAAAATTTAAATTAGTTATTTTGGTGAGGATTTTCCATAAAAGGTCATCTAATTACATATGCTGGTTTATTTTCAATGTGGTCTTCTATTTGATCCATATATTATTTAAATGTATTCCTGAACTTCCTTCCTTTGGTTTTGTTCTCATCTCCTCCCTTAATATCAGTGTGTCTGAGCCTCAGTGTTCTGCTACCTTAAAGCACTCCTTCTCAAGATGTAATATCCTCCCAAGTCACCCAGAAATCTTGTTTATAGCCAGATTCCTAGTAGATTTAGGGAGAAGGCCCAAGATTCTGCATTTCTAACAAGCTCTTGGGTGATGCTGATGCTGCTGGTCTGCAGAAAGCTATTTGAATAGAACACTTTTATGCATAGTAAGTTCTCAAACTCCTATAAGAAGTATCCTTTGATTCTTCTCTCTTCCTAAAGGCAAAATTAATCAATCATTCATATAAAAAAATTTATTGAAGTTTACTATGTAACAGATACATTTAGCATTCTTAATTATTTTTCAGGTCTATCTGCCTTTTTTCATTTCTGCTGCTACAACCACACAAGTTCATACTATTATTCTCACTCTTCATACATTATTGCTCCCTCTTTAATTCATATTTTAAAATGTTTTTAAATCAAAATAACATTGATCAGCAAAAACATTGATCTTTAAGAAATGCATAGGTAATCATAGCATCCCAGTGTATCAAGTGTAGTACTTTGAAGGCTTCCCATTAATGCTTAAGATAAAAATCTTAAATTTTTAGCATAAGAACCTAGCACAATTTTGCTTACATTAATACCTTTATCTCCCATCACACTCCTGTTTGCTTCTGAAGTTCCAGCTACTTTGGTTTTCTTTTAATTACTAAACTTGCTAAGCTCTTCCTATCTTGAGTCTTCTACACATGCTGTTCTTTGCCTATAAAACTCTTTCTCTCATTTATCTAATAATATCTAACCGTCTTATCTCAGGGGAATGTCACTTCCTCAGAGAAGACTTATTTGACTCTATACACTAAATTAGGACACTAGCACACTAAATCAGGGCACTGGGTCATGAGCTCTGGAAGTCCCACTTCTTTTTGGAGGCACTTTTCATAGACATAATTTTATAATCAATTATGCAAATTTGTCTTCTGACAATCAGTTGTATGAGGGCCTGGATCTTATTATCTGTCTCTCTTTTTTAATTTCTATACACTTAGTACCTCACACCATATCTGGCACATAGTAGGTGCCAAAAATGTTTCAGAAATGAATGATTATAAAAATGAGAAAAGGAATGGACTATTCTAAGTCATCTGGATGCCTCTATTAAAAACAGAAGTAGTTTATAAATTTTCAAAATAACTGGGCTGTTAAAAAGCACATATCATTATCTAGTTTCTCAGACACATTCATAAGGTGTTTCAGTATCTTCCAGTGCTTCCATGCCACTGATATGGTATTCATTTTCCTCTGATGTTCATGAAATGATTAATGCAAAACAAATTATTTGCATATGAAAAAATCCCAGATGGTTATGTATTTGAGAAGTGTTTAATGTATTGCCACATACAATCTCCTACTGCTCCATAAATTGTTTCTGATGACATAATAGTCTTTGTATTTGCTGAGTTATTATATTTGTTTAAGAATCTTTCTTCAAAAAGGAAGATGAATTTTGGAGAGCTATATCCCAGGAAACCGTTGTGATTATATTATTTGGGTATTCTCAAATAGACAGCCTCATCCTTTGTCTAGTTGACAGACTTCCTGTCTACTCATTAGTGAAAGTGTCTGCTGAATCTATTTCTTGAAGTTCTGCCCTCATCTTGGGGCAGGAAATTCAGGGTTGCCTGACAATGTCCCTTAAGCCTTCATGTCCTAAGATATTGTGGACCACACATAATCCCAGTCTAGGAGCTCTCTGACAACTCTTTAGAAAGCATCATTTTAGAAGTATTTTTCAAGGTCTGAAAAGTCATCCTCAACTTTCCAAAAACAGTGGAGAAGCAAAAACAATTTTTCAAAACTCCATGCATCCCTCTTCTGTGTAGTAAATGTAAAAATATTTCAAATTGGTAAACAGAAGTGATTCGTTTGTGGTGTGTTTAACATATCTTCTGAAGCCCTCTGTTACTGTCTGACCCGAGCAGATCACAAACAATGATCTCAGTCTTCCCAAGGATGACATATTCAGTATCTCCAAAGTGGTGATTCAGCTTTATTTTAAGCCCTGAGTGAGCTGGGGAGCACTCGTCTCCTCGGGTCCACAGTGGGCTCCAGGCCAGCAGCAGCTGTCTGCTCAGCAGGGTTTCAGCTCAAGGCAGATCAACTCAGACCCCTTGGCTGGGACGAATGAGAGCCCTGTGCTTGTGGGAAACTGCTTCAGACATCTATTCCCTCTTTGTTGCTAATGTTTGGCGGTCCAAGTTCCACTTAATAGACATCAGGAAAATGCTGCTCCATCCTCAGTAGCAGTGAAAACATTCACTCTCAGTGCTACATTGCATCAGTGCAGCTTAACTGAGGGTCTTTGAACTCTGCAACCAAACAACAGTGTGATGGCAGGTGCTTTGTCTTTGAGGGGATCCTACTACAGATCACCACAGGGCTATTCTCAGCTGAATTCTTATTTTGAATCTCAATCTTACATTCTTGTGTGTGGGTCTCTAATCTTAAGCCATTCCCAAAGATCTCATACTACAGTTAGAATATGCTTTTTCTTTTTCTTTCTTCAATTTTTACTATGTGTTTGAGTTAACACATTTAAAGTGTTTGTACTTTAATCTTCTAGTAGTGCTGAATTTTTCAATTCACAGACACGGCAAATGACTAAGGTCTAGGACCATGTCCAGAGACTGAGTTTCTACGGAGTATCTCAAGACTTCTGTGTTTTGGGGTGTTTTTCCTATTCCCCTCTGATTTTCCTTACCTTCCTAAGGTCAAATCCCATAGTTGCATCCCCAAAGGATCGAGGCATATAGGAAAGCACACCCTTATTTTTTCTGCATAGATTTTGGGGGGATTTAATAGTTTAAAAGTAATGCACAGGAAATAACCCCTTATCTTAATCCTAACTCTCTCCTCTCCTTCATCATCCCCATGTACCTCTCTCTTCCTTGCATCTTTTTTATGGATACATTATACTTATACATATTTATGGGGTACATGTGATATTTTGTTACATGTATGGAGTGTGTAATGATGGAGACAAAATATTTAGGATATTCATTATCATGAACATTTATCATTTCTGTGTGTCGTTGATGTTTCTAGCTATTTTGAAATATACAATATGTTGTTTACTATAGTCACCATACTCTCTTATCAAACATTGTTATTTCTTTTATCTAACTGTATGTTTGCACCTCTTGCAACTAACCACCTCTCTTGACCTGCCCCCACCAATGCCCACATCTTTCATGGTCTCTGGTAATTATCAGTCTACTATATACTTCTGTGAGATCAACTTTTTTGCTTTCACATAGGAATGAGTAAATGGAATATACGTATTTCTGTGTCCTTTTTCTTTTAACATAATGATCTCCAGTTCCATCCATGTTGCTGCGAATGACATGATTTCATTCTTTTTTGGCTGAAGTGTTACATTGTATACCACATTTTCTTTATCCTTTTACCTGTTAGTAGACACTAATGTTGATCCTATATATTTCCTATTGTGAATAGTGCTACAATAAATAAGGGGGTGAATGTATCACTTTGATATATTGACTCCCTTTATTTTGATAAATACCTAGTTAGTGGGATTGCTGGATTGTATGGTAGTTCTATTTTTAGTTTCTTGAGAAATCTTTATACTGTTTTCCATAATGACTGCACTAATTTATGTTCCTACCAATGTGTATATAAGAATTTCCTTTTCTCTGCATCCTCTCCAGCATCTGTAATTTGTTATCTTTTTGATAACAGCCATTGATCCAAAACTGTAAAATTACTAGATGAAAATATAAGGAGAAGTCTAAGACATAGGTCTAGGCAAATGTTTTATGTCTAAGACTCCAAAAGTCAGACAATGAAAACAAAAATAGACAAATAGGACAGTATTAAACTAAAACCCTTCTGCACAGCAGAGGAAACAATCAACAGAATAAAAGCACCTGTTAAATGTGAGGAAATATTTGCAAAATATTCATCTGTCAAGGGACTAATATCCAGAATATACAAGGAACTGAATCAACTCAACATAAAAAAATTCCCATTAAAAAGTGGACAAAGGGGTGGTGCCTGTGGCTCAAAGGAGTAGGGCGCTGGCCCCATATGCCAGAGGTGGCAGGTTCAAATCCAGCCCTGGCCAAAAATGGTAAAAAAAAAAAAAAAAAAAGTGAACAAAGAATATGAACATATATTTCTCAAAAGAAGACATACAAATGGCAAATGTCCAATAGGTATATGAAAAAATAATATTACTAATGAGCAGGGAAGTGTAAATTCAAACTAAATGAGATAGCATCCCACCCCAGTTAGGATGGCTATTATCTTTCTTCCATTTTTCCATTTCACTATAAAAACCTTTCCATTCTTCTTTTCCTTCACTTATTTTACAACTTTATTCTAAAGCATACCACATTTTAGAAGCTGCACTAAGTGGCAGGGATGTGATAATAAACAAGACAGAACTTTCCCTGTCCAGCAACATTCCAGTGAGGAAAACCAATAGCAAGTAAGCAAATGGAGTGATCAGTAGTGAGGTTCTGTTATAGATATTGGTGGAGACGGGTTCCTGTCTATCTAAAATAGAAGCACCCTTCTTCAAAGAAAACTCTTCTTTGAAGAGTTATCTTTAAGCTGAGATCTAAAGAATGAAACCAACTCAAACCTGCAAAGAACCAAGGGAAAGACATTTTGGGCAGAAGGAAAAGGTAAGGAGCATGAAAGACCTTGTTCTATTTTGAAGACTGACCAAAATCCATCAGAGCTATAGTATAACGGAGTGTCCAGACTGTGTTTGGGGAATGAGGCTGGGGGCTAGATCATACCTGTAGGTCATAACAAACTCTTGAAGAACAATAAATAGTGTGTTATTTGTGAGGAAGGACCTTGTAAGAGCTCTGGTGATGGAGCTATAAGCCCAGTTGATATTTCCAAGGAAATCACCTGCTTGATAGATTATGCATGACTATTAACCATAGAGAAGTTTCTGGAAGGCCAGCTTTTGCTTTTCCAAGAGCACATTGTGTAATGTAATATATACAGCGTGTGCGTCCCTGCACTGGGAATGTCTCCCTACTATTTTTCCCCTCCAATTTTTACCTCCTGGACCCACCACTCATCTATACATTCAAGACCTATTTATGATTCATCCAGGTTGGGCAGGCAAATACAAATTTCTAGGCAGATTTAACTGAGCTTAGCCCACTTGAGTGTAGACTAAAACAGCCTCAGGAAACTCCTTTTTGGTTTTCATTTCCTGGTTCTTTTCTACATCAATGCCTTTTGGGTTTGGACTTTGTACAGTATTCCACATCTGTTAGCATTTTATTTTTTTCATTCTTAATATGCTTTCATCACCTCCCTTGTTACATTTTAAAATTTGATCATTTGATTCCTAAATCCCCCATCCACTTGATTTCTGTTTGAGGGTTACCATCAAGTTGTAAACTCCAAATACTTTGGTTAAGAGTTTTAGAAATTTAAAATATAAATGCATTTTCTGCATTATTTTCCAATGAAACGTGTTTAAAACCTATTTCAAATGAACAATTTAATTGGATTCTTTAGGCTGTTGAAAAATAGATCAAGCCAAAGGTAAAATAATATCTTATTGTTATTTGCATCGTTGCCTTTCAGAGGATAGTCTAGTGTTGTGACTAACTGGTAGAGAATGAGGAAGAGTTACATACACTGGACCCAGAACAGTGGAGTACCCCACATGTCCTCTACCTTAGTATAAGGAAAAGATCAAGGCTCTAAACTATTCCAGACATTTATTATACAGCTCAGGACTGGAATGATTATTGTGCTTCTGGCAAGAGATAAGGGTGAAAAATGGAGATTTAAGTAAAGTTAACATTAAAGGAATTATTGCATTCTTTTCTGAACATAATCACCTGTAATCAAAAAAGGAATGGTTCCACATGTCATGTTCGTTATCAGTTTCTGTTAGATATTAGTATTTGTTTGACCTGAGTGTATATGTGGGAGGTTGCAAACATAGATATTCCTGAGAAAACCGTAAAACCACACTGGGCTTGCCAAGCCATTATTGATAAGGATAGAACAGCTTTTGCTAAAATATATAAAAACCGTCTCGACTCTATTGCCTTTATAATTTTAAACAAATTGACATCAACTTTGCCCACCCAGTACAACTTAAGGGAATAATTTTGTTTAATTACTTTGCATATATTCTTCTGAATGTGAATTCTAGAGAACAGAATTTCAAACACTATTCCAAGGTCTCCTTTAATTAAGGGTGGGAATTCAGACCCTGAGAGGAAAAGATTTGGGCCAATGCTATAAAGAAAACAAATGGCTTTATCTACACCATAATCTAAGCTAAGTCCTTTGATTCCTGCTCTCTTGGTCTTTTTATTATTATTATTATTATTAAGATATCAGACTGGTTGTTATTTTCGTGTTCTTTCTGTGACACCAGAAGTAGAATGTCCCTGAGGATTCTACTGGTTAACAAAGGCAATGAGTCATAAATGACTGTCATCTTTATTTTAGTTTTACTGGAAAACAGAGCCTGACAATGGAATAAAGTGAGTGAAGACTCTGATGCCTCTGTCCCCAGACTCTTTTTAGTCTGAGAATTGCAGAAGTCCAAGTTTGCTGTATGTGCAGTGGTCAGCACCAAGATGGTCCAGATATGAAGCAAATACTGTAGTTCTTCATAATTAGCGGGTCTGGGGAAGACAGAGTTTCTAACCCTTTCTTCCCAGGCTTTTCTGTAACTCTCCATGGCCTCCTGCCCAGAAAGGAGAAGTATGAGGAGAACAAACGGAGACACATCTTCTTTTCGCATTGGCTCTCGGCCTGCTAAGTCAGCCGCTGGACACAGAGGCAATTTCCTTAGTGTGTGCATCCTCATGCTGACTCCTGCGTGGGGAAGTTGGGAAATATTTGTTGTTGAATGGAGCCCTGGGAGATTATTCTTGGAAGGAACAACCTCTGTGAACCTCTGTCTGTTGATTGAAAACCTCTTATAGCCAGGATTCGCAAACTAGATGTGATTTCCTCCTCCCAACACAAAAATTACTGGAAAACAGAAAAAAAAATCTTCAAGTTTTGAAATCCAGTCCTATGGATGTGGTTGCTTCTTACTCAAGATGATTTATATCTCTGGAGCACTGAGTTGGGGAAATGTGGAAATACGGGGGCAAAGTTTAGAATGCTAAGTGTGCTGCTCTCCAGGATTTTGTGAGCCATTAAAAGTCAAAAAGAGTGTTATCTATTAATTCATTACCCACCCAGTAGGGGGTTTTAAACTCCTTCTGGAGGCAGAGTCATAGTCAGGCACTGACAGAGATGCAAACTTGGAAAAAGCATGATCTTTCAACTTAGGGAGCTCACACAATTCATAAAAACAAAATCCATCAAACAATAATGATAAGAATAAATGTTTGGCCTAACTGTTAACTTTGATTGAAATGGGCTGTTTTAGCATTCATTCTTTCTGAAACAATATGTATATCTAGCCATTCAGATAGCATCTCTTGTCACTCCTCCCCTACCGAATGCCCTACGTTAGTCTGAGTGTGTGGAGAATGGCGTGAGGCACATATAACCTTAGTTAATTGGAAGAGCAGTGTCCAGCTCATGCTGTCTGTTGTGACTGGCTCCAGGACAATGTCCCTCCTTTGGCTGGTGCTGCTAGTCATCTTGCCATTTGCAGTTGGCAAGATTTCTGAGTGTTTTTCTCAGCGTGCTAAGGGTGGAACAATCTGCCCTGAAAAACAAGCCTTGCATTGGCTTCTGCTGTGTACTGACCTTGAACTCAGTCAAACTTCAGCCTTGTAAACTGCTTGGTAATTCCCAGTACAAGGTTGTCTTATCAAACCAGCATTACCAGCTCCCCAGCCAGACTCTCAGTTGCTCTAAAACCCAAACCAAAGTGTTTCCAGAAAGTTAGCCTTTAAGGCTCTCTTCTATCTCCTGGCTGAAAAGTGCCCAGGTGCTGTGACCATCTCCCAGCTCTCTCCCTGGGATGTTTCAGAGGTCTTAATGCAGAGAAAACATAGTTCACCTCTGCCTTCAGTGTTTCCCTCACATTTCTGGAATGTTCTTTCCACCTCAGAAAGGATATCAGAAAATACCTATCTCTCTCATGTTCCCATTTTTCTCTTTTTCTCCCTCCCAAGCTCTGAAAACTGTAGAACATTTTAAAATTTCTTCCAAATTATACCTTCTCTTTACATTCAGCTGAACAATATTGACCCCTATGGTACAGGGAATACTTGAGCTTAGTTTTTATAAAATAAAAGGAAAATAAACTTTCAATGCCTACTCTTATAACAATAGTCTATTCTGATCTCAGACGCTGAGTATTTCTTTGCCAATCTCTTCATAACATCCAAATGTCCCAGAGGCTAATAGATGCTTTGGGTAAATGGGGGTAAAGATTTTGTCTTCAGAAAGCCAAAAGGAAAAGCATATAATAATGTTTAAGGCATCATCTTGTTTACACTTACTATGCTTATCATTTGGATGTATCTCTCTCCCAGGGTCCCAAAGGACTCACGAGTAAATCCTCATGCGATGGGCTCTGAAGAAATGAGTAAAACCTAGTGTATTTTTTCAGGGTCACTTCTATGAAATAATGAGGCCAGAGGCTTTTAACAACCCTCTCAGTGATAAGAAACAGTGCTAGGAGCTTCTATAAGTGACAGAGCTACTACTCTAAGTTCAGTCAGTAACAACACTTGATATAAGAACTTAATTATGTCAAGACTGATACTGCAGCTTTGGCCAACAGAAAAGAAGATGAGGACACAGGAGAGTGGCTTCTTTAGGCTATTTAGCCAGGGAACAGGCAAAGAAGGAAAGATGGAAGAGCCCAAGAATCCTAGGTGAGCTGGTCTGGAGGATATTTCGAATACTCTTCTGAAAGAACATGAGAAGGTCTCAGTTCCTTAAATATCTGTTGTAGGTTGGTGAACTGGGGAAAAATAATTTGGAAAATTTCTGAAATTTCTAATTTATTATCTCCCCTTTTTCTCTGTTAGGACTTAGAAAAAGTGATATAAAGCATGTTAGGTTATAATGGAAATAACTATAGCCATGTAATTACTATTTATTCTTTGCTTTTCTTATCTTGACTTTTCCTTTCCTCTCCTTTCTTTTCTTTTCCTTTCTTTTTTCTATTCCTTTCTCATTTCTTTTCTTTTCTTTTTGCTTTGATTTCTTTATAGAGTCTCAATTGGGCCAGGCTGGAGTGCTGTCTGCAACTTCAAACTCCTCGGTTCAAGCAATCCTCCAGCCTCAGCCTCCCATCTGAGTAGCTGGGACTATATATGGGTGCTTGCCATCACACCTGGCTAATTTTTCTACTTTCAGTAGAGAGGTCTTGCTCTTGTTCAAGCTAGTCTCAAACTCCTGAGCTCAAGGGATCTTCCTGCACAGCCTCTGAGTGTTAGGATTATAGCTGTGAGCCATCATGTCTGCCTTGTAATTATCATTTATTTTAATATCTTATTTTATATTGCTGATTCAGTCTCATTCTTTAAGAACCCAAGTGTTATTATTGTTAATTTGTAAGCATCAAATCATTCATAGATTTGGTTGTGAAGCCATCTAGTTTCTGGATAACAGAGATAGATGTTGAAAATTACTTTTTAGATTATCACAGGTAATGCTAAAATAGAACTTTGCAGTTTCCTCTCCCTAGAAATTCTTTCTCTTCCTTTCTTTTTACATGTTTAACTTCTACTTATTCTTTCCAATTTCCTGAAATTACCCTCCCAAACTTAAATCAGGCCTCTATGATACTTTCTTATTTCATCCTCTACTTTTCTTACTTAACATTTATTCTGATTTGTAAATATATATATATATTTTAATGTTTGAAATGGTAGTTCATTCTTCAGAAAGCCAAGGAAAAGAGGATAAGAAGACCCTTGTCACAGGTAGCAGTATTGGCCAGGAGCCTGAGAAGAACACAGCAGGTGTGCTGGATACAAACGCCTCCGCCACATACCCAGCAGTTCCTTTTTGAAGTTTATGCCACATTGGTCCCCAAGTCCTCCTTAGTCTCCCTCCCTCAGCTTGTCAAGGGGCCATGTTTATGATCCATACTTTCCCGCTCAACTCCCAATTTCTTCTTCTTCTTCAGTTTTTATTGTTCCCTTCCCAGCATCCATTGTCTGATCCCCAACCCTAGAGACTTAGATTGTGGGGACATTTCCCTCCATTTTCTAGCTGGTTGGGAAGGGACAGATATGGAGGCATAGTGGGATGGCTGCTATGAATCACTGAAGAGCTAAAGTACAACTAATATGCTGTGAAGTTTCCGTAAACACAAGGTCGTCGGGGTCTGTGGTAGAAAAATGAGAGTCACTGATGTAACATATGCCTGTGGCATGAGGCAGACTGGGGACTGAGCCCTGGTCATCCTGACTGCACAGTCCTTGGGCTACCTGGTGCTCACAGCTCAGCACCAAGATCAACCCAAACTCAACCCCATTCCTGACATTACACTCACACTGTACTGGTCTCCTTACTTAGTTCTTAATGACCGAGGACTGATTTCACTGATTTTCAGCATTCCATTTTTTTGTCCTAATTTGTCCCCAAACACTTGTGCAATAAGATGCTTTTCTATCAGTGACAGTGGGTTACGCTGGTAGAGTGGAACTTGGATGAGGGCAGAACAATTGTGTTAATTTGAAAACGGACTCCTCATACTCTGAGTTTGAGCTGTTTCTGAAATTTATTGCCTAGGGAGAGTGATCTCCTTCCTATTTCAGAGAATCCTTTTAGGGTCTTTTGCTTTTGTTAGCAAGAGGTCACTTGTGCTTGAATCCTTGCTTTGGAAGCCTGCCCATCAGCCTACCTTCTCCAGAACCAGGCACTGTTTTCAGTGTCAGAAATAAATATTCCTGAACACACCTCCCCCAGACCACTGCTGCAGCTAAGGGTCCCAGCTTCTGATGGCTCCAGGTCTGTGTGCGTCTGGCAGCTCCTTCCTTGTCACCATCATCACCTGCCCTGCCCAGCCTCTCCTCTTGTAACCCCAGTATACCCAGCACCACGCTGTCCTCACTGACTGGAATGTCTGCTAACTGTTTGCCATGAATGTTTGGCGCATTTGTGTATATTTCCCTGCCTTTATTTCCACTCAAATAAGCCCCCAAAGGACAACTTCGAAGTCTGTCTGGCCTCTGGGTCTCCATCAGTCTCACCCCACCACTATTTTTATGGGTCTTCCCACCACATATATCCATACAGTTACCCCTTGTTCTTTATTGTTAATTTGAACCCACTTTTCACAGCCTCATCATGGATGAATGAATGTTTGAAAAGGGAAATGTATCTTCCTTACATATATTTTATATGAATTCTTGTTTTATGGTCCTTGAATGGGTTGATTTGTTCAGGAAAACACAATAGAGCAAGATATGTGGGCTGAGCGTGCTTGTGAAATGGTATTCTGTATTAGGCGTATGATTATTCATAACAAAGCATGGACATGTTTTCCTTTTGGAAGGCTTTCTCTTTACTTTTGTTCAGATTTATCAAAAGCTGGATTTGTAATCAAAATCTGTGGACTATTTCCTAAAAACATCACTCACTAGTAAAATGTATGAATGCATATTAAAGCTTATGAAACCACTTTAATAAAGACATTGAACTTTTTAAAGGTTGGTATCAAACTTTCTCCACTAGGTTAGGACCTGTTTGTTCACATTCTTGTTCAAAGGAGCTTCTATTGTTCTTTCCCCTGAGCCATGGGAATCCCACTCTGGTAAGAATGTGTTGGCACAGCATAGTGCATTGTGGTGCTACTGGGTGGGACCTTTGCAAAAATGCCTGTTTTGTAGAATTCACTGAGAGATTAAAAAACAAAACAAAACCTACTGCATTGTGAATTTCTGTTTCTTCTAGTAACTGTGGCCATAACAATTACCTGAAACCAAACTGGCAATTGACCCCCTTCTCCCTACCCAAAGTGGATGTAAACTAACAATATACTCCAGAGAATTTAACATTAGTTATTTTGTTTTTAACTCTTTGGTCTTCCAAGGTTATTGTTTGTTATGGGAGGACCCAGAGAAGAAGAGATAATAGCATGACGAGTATTTTCAATTACTAACAACATTCATTTATATTTTCATGTGAAGAGGTTTTAAATACCTGAAGCTTTGGAGGATCATTTCTTGTCTAATATCTGGCACACACACACACATGCACAAATATACACACATATATTTTCAAATTCCAGCAAAATGATAGGGTCACACAAATACATTCAGTGGACTGTGCTGTTTCAGAGGAGTTCAGGATAAGGTCACATCTGAAAAGTGAGCCCAAGCTGCATCAAGAAAATGCCAGCTTGGAATTTCCATTTTTAAGACACCTCTGCCCCCTCAATAAAATATAGGTTATATGATTCCAGAGTTTTCTGTTAGAAAGTTTTGTTTTCAGGGCAGAAGAAAAAGGTCTGCAAGTTGTTGTAGCTCCTGGTGTATATTTAAGGAGAATAGAGGGGGTGGAGGTTTAGCACATAATTTCAACTCATTGCTCGACTAAACTAATGATTACATATTATTTCATGTCATATTAGCAAAATTACCGGTTATGGAAGTTGATTCTTCTCCCAAATGAGCTGGACTATTATTTATTTTGATTAATATTTTCTTTAAAAATTATTACCTGTCAGATATGTTAAAGAAAGAGTAAAATCACAAGGGTCACTAGTTCTATCTCAAATTGACAACATGAATTCGGTAATTTGCAGGGCTGTGCCTGCATTTTCATTTGCCTGTTCGTTTGAATTTGGCTGGGGGTGCTAGTCAAGTCATCAGTTGTTCCCTGTGTACACAGCTGGTCTAGTGTGTTCTAAAGACTGCATACTTTGGTGATGGTGCTGATCACATCAGTTAGAGTTAACATACAGATTTTCTTATCATGCTTTCAACTCTCAGCCACCTTGAAATTGGACTTGATATTTTTTTACTCTCCTGAAAATTCATGCCACCCATAGTTACTTATAGGCCAGAGTCTAGAAAATTCAGAGACTTTAACTAAATATGGATAGTATTATAAGTAAAGGAACAGAGACATGTATAGGGCACATTATTGGTGGAAAATGGTGTCTGAGAAAGATGTGAGAATTAAGATTCTTAATTGATAGTAAAAAACATATTTTAGAAAGCATACGTAGATGTCCTCCTACTAAGAGGAATAGTGAAAGCATTAGTTATCATATAAGGCGAGTTATCTTAGTTAAGATGAACTTATGTGTTCTCATTATAATTGAGAAAAGTGTTTTATTTGCATTTCCTGGTTAGCTATCTGTAGCTAACAGCATCAAGTGGGTTAAAAAATGTGCCTCCAAGATTGAATAAAAGTTGACGCCTGTAATATAGAGTATCATAGCTCCCAAGTATTGGGGTTAAAAAAAAAGAGAAAAAGATTGTCTGCTTAGTTCCCTAGAATTGAAATCCTGAGCATAGCTCTTGGGGAGGGAATTTCCTAGACACAGTGAACTGATGAGATGCCCATGAATGGATTATTCCTGCTCCTTGAGGAGAGGCCTGCATCCTAGTGGGGACAGTGCTGCTGTAGACCTTGCAAGGGAGCCACTCACCAATAAGCATGCCCTAGCCTGACTGATGGTTTTCAGAAAGATAACATCTATGGTCAGTCTTTCTGGGTCTCTTTTTATCTCATCTCAAAATCAAATGGCCAGCAAATATCTTCTCCCATTCTGAGGGCTGTCTGCTTGCTTTACTTACTGTGTTCTTGGCTGTGCATAAGCTTTTTAATTTGATGAAGTCCCAGTAGTGTATTTTTGATATTGCTTCAATTGCCTGGGGGGTCCTCCTCATAAAATGTTCACCCAGGCTAATTTCTTCAAGAGTTTTCCCTACACTTTCTTCTAGTATTTTTATAGTTTTGTGTCTTAAGTTTAAATCTTTAACCCAGTGAGAGTCTATTTTAGTTAGTGGCGAAAGGTGTGGATCCAGTTTTAGTCTTCTATAGGTACACAGCTATGATTTAACAAAAAAAATATCAAGTGGATGCTCTTCTTAAAAATTTGGTTACATACAAATTGTATGTAATACAGATAATCAAAAAATGTGTTCAGTCAAAAGAAAACAAAATATTGACCCCTCTTGTCTTTATTATATAATGTAAACATTCATGAAAAGAGTAAGAAAAGCCTGAAGAGTCTGAGTATTCATACACAGAATGTATAAATAAACAATTTGTATTGAGAATATGGAAGCATTTCCAACTTGGCAATAATAACATAACATAAATGAACATAAATGCTGTTTTCTGGTGAAAACAAAAGGAGAATTCTGACCCCATTAATTGTAGCACAAACAAAGATAAATTAAAATTGTTTTCTAGAAATCAATTTGTTCAATGTGATGGAAGCTCCACTCTGAGTCAGTACATCAAGAACTCAAGGTTCCTAGCCCCCTCCCTGTTGAGGTCAACAGTATCTCCATGCATGAGACAGTACTGTAGCATTTCTCATGCTCCTGAGGTCCATGCTGCAGAGGCTTTATTCTAGGTGAGTGAGCTAAGGGATGGCAGAGCATTTCCTCTACCCATTCCTCTCTCTTATAGGGTGGAGTCTCTATTCCAGGAACAGCCGGCCAAGAATGCTGGTCCCTTGATTTAACTTGCCTGACATCACTGGTGATGCAGAAGTTTTATTCTGGATGATAGTAATTGAGAAGACTAAGATGTCCCTGCCCCTGCTGTGCAGCAGCTCATAAAACAGAACTATAAACTCAGCTCCGTAGAAGGAGTTCAATGGGTTTTCCCAGATGGAGTAGGAGGGAGGCCACAAGAACTAAAAGTCCTGAAGCTCTCCCCAGGAAACTGGGTTTAGAACAAACAGGGGGATGTTCAAGCCTAATAACACTCCTGAAAATCATGGAGATTTTGGTAGTAAGAAATAAAGAGAAGGCTGGTAGTTCCTCCTCTAAACTAGGCCAGCTAGTTTATGAGAAAGAATCAGAAAGAGATAACTAAAAAGAATCCTGTTTGGGTCCAAACCAAATCTCAAAGTCTGACTTCAAAAACTATTCTTTCAAAGACATCTGAGTTTAATTGGACTAGGCTGTGAAGGAATCTATGTTCCAGGGAATTGTTGAAAACAAAAGCCTGATCACATAGCCCATTAGTAGATGCTAACATCTGGGTGTGATACCAGATGAGGCAGATAGATTAATACAGATGAGGGCAAAAGACAGAGATCCTGCTAAAATTGCTGTCATAGCAGAGTGACCACGTATGTGGCCAAGACTGTGCCCTCTAGGAGCAACATCACATACTTTATGCTGTGAGGGATATAGATATTGCTAAAATAGTTTACCCCAAATTACAAAACAAACACAATAACAACCACAGCAACGTAGGGTGGGGGTAGATCAATACGCAGAGTTAAAATGTATTACCTAAAATTTCCATTTTTTGGACCAGCAATTATGAGACATACAAAGAAACAGGAAAGTCTGACTCATACTAATGAGGGTGAGAAGAGGAATGGGAAGAAAAGAGAAAACAGAATTACTGTGAGAAGGTCCATACCTCAGATGTGACTCCAAGAATTGAAAGCAGCTATTATAAATATTGCTGTATTCAAAGATTACAGGAATTAATTAAAGGAAACTATGATTAGGGAAGTAAATAAAATGAAGTAACAATGATTCATTGAATCAAGAATATTAATAAAGAGTCAGAAATTATGAAAAGAACTAACATAATCTTTGGAGTTGAAAAGTAAAATAACTAAAATGAAAAATTCACTCGAAGGGCTTAACAGTAGTTTGAACTGGCAGAAAAAGAATCGGAAGCTTGAGTATAAATTGGCAGAGATTTTGTAAGCTGAAGAACATAGAGGAAAAAAATGAATAAAAATGGACACAGCCTCAGAGAAATGTGGGGCACAAAAATGCTTGTCAACATGCTTGTCGTTGGAGTATAAAAAGGACAGGAAAGTATAGAGAAAATAATAAAAGAAAACTACCCCAATTTGCCCCCCAATATTAACCTACACCTTTAAGAAACTCCAAGAATTCCCAGTGGGATGAATGGAAAGAGGACAGCACCTGGACAGACGGTAGAAACAAAATTGAAAAGCTGTAAGAGGAAAACAGCTCATCACCTAGAATATTACAGGTGACTTCGCATTAAAAATAATGGCGATGAGAGGCAGGAGAACACATTAAAATTTCTGAGAATGGGGGGTGGAAACTGCCCCCTAGTACTATCAAAACTATCTTTAAAATGGAAGAGCAAAATAAAGGCATTCCAAGGTAACCAACATCTAGAAAAATTATAGCTATAAGACTTGCCTTGTGAAAAGGCCTAAAACAGTGGTTCTCAACCTTCCTAATACTACTACCCTTTAATACAGTTCCTCCTGTTATGGTGATCATAAAATTTCATTGCTAGTAGCAACGAAAATAATTTTATGGTTGGGGGTCACCACAACATGAGGAACTGTATTAAAGGGTCACGGCATTAGGAAGGTTGAGAACCACTGGCCTAAAAGAAGTTCTTCAAGCTAAAAGCAAAGACACCAGACTGGGACAGAAATTGCTTCACAGTCCAGTCCAATTAAACTCAGATGTTTTTGAAAGAATAGTTTTTGAGGCTAGACTTTGAGATTTGGTTTGGATTACTGAACTTACGTGAAAAAATAGGGAGCTCTAGCAAAAACAATTATGTTGGCAGGTAATTATAAAAGATAGGATACGCTGCACATTTCTTCTCCCTTCTTCTTTCAATTGATCAGAAAAGTAATCACATAAAACAAAATTTAGTCATTTCCAGGTGTCATGGGACAGTGTAGCAAACGGCTTGCAGAGTGACATGACCAAGGTAAACTGTGACTACTGCAATACTGCTGGAGGGAAGAAGTAGGTACCAAAAAATGTGCAGTTTTCGTTAGTATTGTGACACATGAAAATAAAACTGTCAACTCTTTAACTTAAAAAAAAATGTATATAATTGTGTTCTGGGCCAATGATATATTAAAATGTAATATATTTGATGATAAAAGCCCAAGGAAGGTGAATGGGGATAAAGCTTTATTAGATTAAGAAAATAACACCAGATGGTAACTTTGAAACCATGGAATGAAATCAAGAGATCAAGAAAGAGTAAATAAGATAATTAATATAAAAAAAAGATAATTAATATGACAAACTATATAAATACAAAGTAGCCCTTTATTCTTCTCAGCTTCTTTAGATCACACAGAATAGCATAAGGAAATAAAGAGAAATGTACATTGTTGGCTTTCTGACACATATAGAGATAACATGTATGGCAATAATAGCACAAAAAGTGAGGCAGGAAGAAACTATTTAGGAATCACAATTCTATATCTAACTTGAATAAAGTTAGTATCAATCTGAGGGAGATTCTGATAAGTTGATATGTCTATGGTAAGCTCTAAATTAATTTTAAAGAGTTTTTAAACATTATTTAAATGTTTCCAGCTATTTTTGTACAGAAAATTTTCCCCCAATGGAAAACATGGCTCAAAAGTAGTGAAAATATCATCAAAGGAATTAAATATGAGTAAGTACTTGTGACTTGGGGTAGGCAAAGCAGTTTTAGATAGGACATCAAAAGCAATGATAACAAAAGAAAAAATAGATAAATTGGATTTCACCAAAATTAAAACATTTTGATTTTTAAAAGGGTACCAGAAAGTATACAATAATTTGTTCATTGATAAGTGATGTGCATTTAGATTATATGTGTATAAATAACTCTTACAACTAAGTCATAAAAGACAGATAACACAATCAAAAAATACACAAAGTAATTGAATAGACAATTCTCCAAAGGGGATATGCAGATAGCCAGTAGACACATTATCAAAAGATGCTCAACTCAATATCATCGTCCATCAGGGGAACACAAGACACATTTGAAATCAAAATGAAATGCTGCTTTATAACCATCCAGCCACTAGGATGGATTTAATTTTAAAAGGTCAGATAAGTTATTACGAGGTTGTGGGGAAAGTAAAACACTTATTCATTGCTGGTAGGAATGTAAAATGATGAACAAAGTTTTTCACTTTCTCAAAAGGTTAAACATAGTGTTACCATGTCATCCAGCAATTCTGTTCCCAGAAATACACCTAAGAGAATGAAAACCTACATCCTTACAAAAACTTCTGCTCAAATAGCCATAGCAGTATTATTCATGGTACCCCAAAGTGGAAACAACCTAAATATTCATCAACTGATGAATGGACAAACACAGTATATATATACATATATATATATACACACACACAGTATATATAAACACACATATATGTGTGTGTGTATACATACTTCATGTATATGAAACGTCAAGAATAGAGAAATCTACTGAGATAGACACATCAATGGTTGCCTAGAGATGGGAAGATTGATGCAAAGTGAGGAATGATTGACAATGGTATGGATTTCTTTGGGGATAATAAAAATGTTCTAAAATTTATTGTGGTGATAGTTGCACAACTCTGTGAATATACTAAAAACTATCAGATATGTGGATATCAATAAATCTGTTATATTTAAGTAAATTTATGAAGTGTATCGAATAAACATATAAAACCCTCATATCAAAAGTGCACAAATGCACAGACAACACATCTTTCTCTGTAGAAATAGACGACTTCATAAACTTTCTCTAATGTTAAATACTGTGACTATGAAAATATTAAATTGCGACTGGTTTGCAACTTTGAAGAATGAGGAAGGAATGGCAAGCTCCAGATTTTGGCAAATTCAGAGGGATGTGCTTCCTCAGAAGATGAGACTTGACCAAATCCTTAAGGGACAGGGATCATTAGTTATGTAACAACTCCCTCGTGAATAAATATGCTTTGTTTTAAAAGGACTCCTTTCTCTTATGTAGCTGTAATTTTAGCAGGTACTTTTTCTCACACATGAATTTTACCAGTGAGGACACTGTGCTTTAGGTCCTTCCTTAAATAGGTAACTTTGCCAATTTTCACACAATTTGTGATGGAGTAAAGATTAGAATGCAGGCATACTTACTACATCACTCTATGCTGGTTATTGTAATTTCAAGCCCTGTATGATTCATAAAACAAATTTTATTAAAAGATTTTGTATGTCATTTGTGTTAAAATGACGAGGAGAGAATTGAAATAGATACTCAAAGTCATTAAGTTATGAATAAATCCCCGAATTCCTAAGCAAACTTCCAGAGACCTTTTAAACATTACACTTTAAAAAAGTAGCATCTTGGACCACTTGAACAACTTTTCCAAGTGAAAGCAATGCATTCTTGTTCCTTCCTGAACAGGTATCATTTTTATTTCTCATTTAATTCTTTTTTTTTATTAAATCATAGCTGTGTACACTAATGCAATCATGGGGTACAATGTGCTAGTTTTACAGACAATCTGAAATGCTTTCATCAAACTGGTCAACATAACCTTCACGTCATTTTCTTTGTTATTGTGTTAAGACATTTTTATTCTACACCTAGTAAATCTCACCTGTACCCTTGCTGGTAGTTTAGAATTGACAGTTGCCTTTGTGAATGAAAGATTGCTTCTTTTTCAGGCTGAACCATGTATTATATACCAAATACTTTTCAACTCAATATATTACAGCAATATTCTTTATGTAAATAAGCTGTCTGACATAAACAATCTGTAATAAATGTTGCTTATATCTTTATACTTTAAATTAGATATTAAAGGGAGAAAGGCTTCTGGTTTAGGAGGATGTCTAAAATTACTTAACTGCTTGCAGTTATTTTGTAAAGAATTTTAGATTTAGATTTTTTTAGATTAGATATTAAAGGGAGAGAAGCATCAGGTTTAGGAAGATGTCGAAAATTATTTAACTGCTTGCAGGTATTTTTGTACAGAATTTTCCCCCATGGAGAAATAAACCAGCAATAGAATTTTGACAAGAAGATGTGTGTGATTCCAATTCTAATTTAGGTCACAAAGAGTAACAAATGTATTGGTCATAACCTCTTGCTTGCGTGAGGCCCTCGGAATCCCTTCTATGGAATGAAGTCTCTGGTGAGGCCATGCCTTTGCAGACATCAGTTCACCAGCATCTGGTATAAGAATACCTTGGGCTTGGGATCAGACACGTTGGTTCAGACAAGACTATGCTGATTAGAGGAAAGAGAAAAAGTGGCCTTCAATTAAAGTAACCAAAGCATAGTGACTAATTTTTTTAAATGTTTCACAAATTTATAAACTTGGCTCCCTTCACACGAGGAGAGGAGGACCCCGAATGATCCCCAGATTGTCAAAATGCCAAACATGTCTTTGAGAACAGACAGGTACATTACCTGACAGTTGTCTGTGTCTTTTGATATAAAGAGGAGATTGTTTTGCTTTTGAATCTGTGAAGACTGAGTCTCTTTGGCCAGCAGAGAAGAAACATAATGGATCAAGATGAAAGGTAGAAAGAGTAGAAGGTAGATCATAGGAAGCCATCACAGGGTGATAAAACAGGGCAGGAAATGCTTATGGAGATAAGTGAGGCATAGTAAAGGCTAAAGCCTCATTTATGGCGACCCTTATCTAGAAAGGATTGACACTCTAAGATAGGTTGGGGGAAAAGCACATGGATCTTTTAAAAGTGCATGGTCACAGAAGTACAGTCCAAAATCTCTTATTTTTTTAAATGTCATGAAAGAAAGATGACATTATTTAAAATCTACACCCCCCCACCCCACCTTGTGCATGCACCCTAAAATGAATGCTTATAGAAAAGCCTGAGACTGCAGAAAGACATCCCTGTGTTTCAGGTTCCTTATCTAAAAAAAAAATCACAATAAAAATACTTGCCAGTTTGAACTTGTGGCCTCAGAAATTCTTTCCAAATTAGTTTTTCTGATTCTAGGTAAGATATACTTATAAGTTCAAGGTGTCACATCTACCAGGGGTATATGAATTTTAATAGGTTAACGAAGAGCCTTCAAAACTCAACGGGATGAATCTCCAAGGATTCAATGTCATGCCGCATGACAGGTTTGTGGTGGACATATGAGTATGTGCATTGGGGGGTGACTTCCCTCACTGCTTAAATCATACTGCTGTTTTCCAAAGCAAACCCTAATAAAGCGTTCTCAAGCTTAGCTGCACGTTAGAATCTGGGGAGCTTTAAATCATCCTGGTGCCCAGGACACACCATAGACCCATTAAATCAGGATCTCTAGGGATGGACTCTGCACATCAATATTTTTTAAAGCCCCCTGGAGATTCCACTGTGCCCTGATGATGAGCAACACTGACTCCTGCCTTCACTCCACAAAGGAAAACTGAGGCTATCTTAATCTAAACGACTGAGTTTAGATCAAGCAGTCAGTGATGAAACCAGGACAAGAGAACAGGTCTCCCAACTCTTTTTTTTTTTCTTTTTTTTTTTTTTTATTGAACGGTAACTATGTACATTAATGCACTTCTAGGGTACAGTGTGGGGTTTTCACATGCAATCTGAAATACTTCCATCAACTGG